>NC_056735.1:1911801887-1912161887 GCF_019279795.1 Protopterus annectens
CATGATGTACCTCAAGGGTAGAGGCCTATCATGGGGCTGTGCAACACTCTGCAACACATAACATAGTCATGTTAGGCAATGCTCCCTATTGGGCACCTCATACACCCATGTACAAGGTGGCTGTGTTATTGTGAACGTAGCCACGGCACTGCAGTTCAGGTACTGCATGCTAGGCGGTGGTCTTGCACACATTAGTAGCTGTGAGTGACCACAAGATGCATGTTGATGATGGCACAGGGTACTACACCCCATCCAGTTACAGTGACCACAGTACTACTCATAGCAGTCATTGCTTTGCACCTCAATGTTGTGTGTGTGCAAACATATGCACCTATACACAATATGCATAGCATGTTGTGTGTGTGTCTGTGTGTGTGTGTGTGTGTGTGTGTGTGTGTGTGTGTGTGCTTACATATGCCAGTATACACAATATGCACAGCAGTCGCCATCCAAACAAAGTGTCACATATATGTCCTGGAATGCTAGTTGGTGTATAGGTCACATGACACACATTGGGTATGTGTGGTGTATAATGTTGCAGTCGTGTAGCATGCCATGCCATGTCTGGCATCGACATATCAGCAATATGTCCCACACTCATCATAACCACTGTACACTGGCCATGTCGAGCATTGGGATTCCTTCACATCAACATGCCCCACTCATCCCGTGTGTGTACATAGCATGCATGTGCTACACCCATGCCCACTATTATCTGCTATGGAAACAGACACTGTACGCAGACATAGATATCTATGTGTCACACAGATAACACATGCAGCCATGGCATGTATACTTGTGAGTGATGGTGCACAGGGCATTGCAGAGCTGATAATACCTGCACAACAATGTTGTGTCCATGTACACATTGTGTTCCAGGGTGTAGCCAATCACTGAACAACTACACAGTTGCATCAAAGCCATGTATACTGCCATTAAATAGGGGAGTCTACACTTGCACTGCATGGTCTTGTGCAACACATATTCTGCATGCTGACACATGTGTGGTGACTGTTTACCTTGTGATATTGACACCCATCTTCACCCACTATAGAGTATGTGTTGCATTGCTGGTGTGTGTGTGCATGTGCTGTAGTGAGGGGTGTATTAGTGTTCATGTGTTCATGTGTGCATGTGTGCATGTGTTCATGTGTGCATGTGTTCATGTGTTCATGTGTGCATGTGTTCATGTGTGCATGTGGGCATGTGTGCATGTGTGCATGTGTTCATGTGTGCATGTGCAGACTGTAAAGTGTGTTTTCTGTCTTCCTCTCACAGGTGCTGAGTTAGGGGTGGCCGAAAGCAGCAGGGAACCTGAAGCCACTGCCACGAATAGTGGTGATGATGAGACATGTATTTTGGCACAGGAAGGTTTGACAGGGTCTGTCATTGGTCCGCCAAACGACAGTACACAGCGTTCAACCCCATCTATGTGCACACTCATACTGTCAATACATCCCTCACCACCAATGGCCATAGGCGAGGGACAGCATACAGTTGGCACTGACCAGGAGAGTGTAGTACCCATGGCACTTGCATCCCCTCACAGCAGCCATAGCCATATTCCTGGAATGGTACCACATAGGCGGAGGCCCATGGGTTCTCGGGGGAGCACCACTGGTCATATTGCCCCTAGCAGGCATGCCCTCACAGGTCTTATGACGTCCAGTATGTTCCAGGCTGTAATGCAAGCTCAGGCACGTATGGAACGGTACATCAGGCAGGGACTTAGGGCACAGAGGGCACATTACACCGCTATCAATGACAGCATCCATGACCTTGCCGGTGCCATCCGGGCTTACACAGAGGTCATTGATAGACATTGGGGAGAGACATTAGATGCCCTCCACAATATGTCTTCCATGAGCCAGGACCATGCGGGACAGTTGCGACGTCGATGCGGACACATGCCAGCAACAGCTAACAGTGGTCTCGGACAGCCCACAGTTCACAGCCGCTCCCATAGTGGCAGTACCAGCCCCAGCAATGCTGGGGCTGGCCTGTCCATTGACCATCCCAATAAACTGCATGCACATGGCTCTGGCCAGTCCCAGCAGGGACATGGGTCCAGTCATCATACCTCTGCCTCTGATGACAGTACCCAGTCAGGATTGGTACCCGATACTGTCTGTAGCACCCCTGCCAGGCACAGGTACTGTGTCCGTAGCCAGAGACAGTGATCTGTACAGCCTAGCAGGTACAGTCTGTGACTGTCCCACAAACTACCATATATGGCAGCCACATGGTGGAGCTGTGTGCATGCAGTTACACGCACATTAACCAAACAACTAAGGCTCACACATACACACAAACATTACATCAACATTGGCCCATGCTGTACTGTTGTCCCTCACACACACACACACACACACACACACACACACACACACACACACACACACACACACACACACACAGACATGTCGGTTGGATGGGACAATGTCAGGCTCTGGCAAACAACAAAACGCCCTATGCATATGATGATACCTGTGTCACCTCCTGTCATCTGTAACATTGATGGAAGTACAGGCTAACATGGTGCTGATGCACAGGGTGACACTACAGCAGTGTAACAATATTAGCAAGCTGTCAACAGGAAAGTGTAATGACATCCTTGTAGATATATCTGAGCAGACATTATGCATCAAAGCTCTGATTGTCAATGTAGCATTGTTTACACCACTGTTAGGTCTGAGTATGTATTGTCCACCCATGTGCCACTTGGCTGAAGTGTAATGTGTTGCCAGCATGTGTTAGTGAGTGGACAGTACGTGTGTGCAGTACAGATTAGCAAGTGTACATCTGTGAACATGGTGGGTGCGGACTGTCTGCATGTACGTGCATAGTGGACACATGGGACGTGTGGCATACCCTGTTGTACACATTGTTAACATCTCATAGTATCTTTCAATGGCCGGTATGCATTCTACTACAGTTATGTACTAATATGGGTAGGCATGTGTGTATGACATGGGTTGACACTATGCTGTGGGTGATACCATTAATATCTGTCAATGATTTGCGGTCTGGTAGTATACACAACCTCAACAGCATGACTATAAGCAATCATTGGATGATGTCCTGACAAATGAGACACAGTCGTAGGGAACTCAGTAACAGTTGGATCCTTCCGGTGCTACACTATAACACTAACCAGTGGTAATGACCACCACCCATTCCTGTGACCACACGTGTTTGGCATATAGCCCCCTTAGGTACATGCAAACACACTAGGGATGTGCTCATCCAAATCTGGAAATGCATGCATTGGCCTACAATGCATTCCCTGGATGGGACGCATATCCTACACAAGGGTATCATACAGACATATACCTGCCTGATACATGCTGTATAGCAGTAAGCCAACTATGGCATAGTCATCCACATGTACTATACATACTATCCTGTCAGTACCACATAGGTGGTAGCCCTCAACATGTATGTTGGGCACCAATGTGTACATACAGCCTCATGTTATGTCATGTGTCCCCTGGTGTCCACATATCCATAGGTATTGTGGAGTCCCAAGGTGTATCACATAAGACATTAGAGGCCTGAATGTATATCCACAAGGCAGTTGTACACCTATAAAGACTGTCCATTATTGGCAGTCATTGTTGTGTATGAACATGTCTGACATATACCCCAGGCATATACCCTCACTCACACTACTCTTAAGTAACTGTCATGGGTGTGTGTGGCACAGATGACCTTGGCCACAGATAACAACAGTGGATGGCCTTGTCACATACATACATATGTGACCTATGATCTGAGAAGCAGCGGCACAACCTGTCAATGGAAACAAATGTATTCATGTAGTATGCAGGCTTCACACCTATGTACTGACTGAGGGGACATGTACACATATATACTTGCCACGCAGATACCTGATGTGTGCAATGTACTTACTGTTGTAATCATGATATGTCATACCATAGTAAGAGCAAAACACACACCGCATTGACCAACAGTGACACACACACAGTCAGCGTTTGCAGGATTCAACCCCCTACCTAACTATGTTATGATACTAGAGAGAGATGCATTAACACGGCGCGCTATTTGCTTTACTGGGTGGCTTCCCTTCTCCGTCTGTATTTGTAGGATGGTGACATCATCAGTCTTTCCAAAGAGGAATGCATCTCTTTTAGTGTGTTTTCCCAGTCTCCAAAAAGGGCACTCCTTTCAAAGACAACTGCACACATACACACACAATCAGCGTTTACAGGATTCAAACCCCTACCTAACTATGTTATGATACTAGAGAGAGACGCATTAACACAGCGAGCTATTTGCTTTACTGGCTGGTTTCCCTTCTCCTGCTGTATTTATAGGATGGTAACATCATCAGACTGGACATGGTAATGTGTGTACACTTTGTTTTATGCCATTCCAGGAATGGTCCATGTGGATCGTTGGGTGTCAACAGCTTGAACAGGAACTCATAATCCTTACCTTGTGTGATCTATCTGTGGACACATTGACATTCCTTCATATGTCAACACATATTTATGCACAGCTTGTTGGTTTTGTGGATATTACATGTGTCTGGGATGCTGCTAAAGGGCTATTCAAAGTCTATGTGAGACATGTGTAGCTGTGTTCAGTGATGTATGTCCTGGGTGGCTGCTTTGCAAACAGTCTAGCATGTTTGGGAACCATGATCCACACATGAACATACCACAGTTAGTAGGGTTGTGTGTATGTCCGCTTCCAGTAGCTCTGTTTATGACTTCAACCATGATGTACTCCATGGACTTGCAGATCAGACATCATAGGCATACTGGACTGTACTTCCCATGGTGTGTTGTGCACCAACACTTGTGTGGAGTGTCATATGTTGCTGTAACACATTCAACGGTTCCACATCCTGTGTAGGGGGGGCTCAGCTGACTGTTCAGGTGCAGGATCTGTTTTTTCTGTAGTTTATGCATAACACATATTGGGAATCAATGTATTCCACTTGCTGCCATGCTTTTGGCATTGGAGGTAGCTGTTCATCCATTCTACATGTGATATCTCCTGGCATGATGATATGGACTATCGTCAGTGGGAGGTGGGTCTGTATATATGGGCCTGTCTGTCAGGATGTTGGCATTGTCAGTCAGGTACAGTTGGCCCTGACTCAGGACATATATGGGTGTACATTGCTATATATGACATAGCTGTCGGAGGTGTCATGATTCAGTCTGGACTCCTTCTCGGCTACTTTTTACAGAACACCAACGAACCTGAGCACTAATCCCTGTTATACTCTTTTACACACTTAACACCCTACTGATCCTTTGTGATCTGGCTACAGTGTATGTCATCATAATATCCCGGCATGTCCAGGGGTCAGTTTCGTGTGTACTGCCCAGTCCAGCTGGTGAATATTGTGATGTTGACACAATGTCACATCTGCCTCATGTACACAGACAACCCTGTTCTCCTCCCGACAAACTCAGATATATGTGTGAGATGCACCTATAGAGACATACAGGGTGCTGAACTCTCTCAACTCATGATTGGCACAGTCTATCAGGTGGTGAAGGTAACCACACACACCACATATCAGTCTCACATATCCTCTGGCGACAGCACTCAAACCAAATTATCACACATAGACATACTTGGATGCTGTGAATTAACTCTGCCTAAGCAGCAGAGACCTCCACAGCAGGCACACACACACAACTGCTACCCCACTACAATACCCACATATCACATAGTTCACAATGTCAGTGTGCCACACAGTCACTGCCCTTCGGGCTAAACAACACACCTAATACACTTGTATTAGGTGACACTTATTGTCAGGCACACTGACATACCACTCACCAGCCCAAACTTGGAAATAGTCACTTTGGGCTGTCTGTCGGGTGCCAGGATTGCCACATAACACATGCAGTCAGGTCACTCCAAAGCAAGTACAGGACTGGCACCATCATTGTCCATGCTGGTGCGTAAAACCTCAGACGTTACTCCCTCGACCACATGACATGGTACATGGAGGAACACTCTGATCATGTAGCCCAGGCCAGTATGACCCTGGCCTTGTATAGCATCTTATACCCACCAATTATGATGTCACAGTATACAGACAAACATATCACGTTTAACAGTTGGCTAAGAAATTGGTGTCATTCATAGGGGATACAGTGTCTGTCAGCCTGTGGTGACATGCTCAACATGCCACATAGCTTCACTATGGACAGCTTGCACCTGTCACCCTTGGACCTTCGAATGCTGGCTAAGGCTCTTGCTACCACCATAGTGCATTTGTTGAGCAGGGCTCGAAAGACAAACCCACCTCCATAGACATTACAGGTTAAATGACACTAAGGGTAATGCTGCTCAACACCAGATGTGTTACCCTCATATTGTGGCCGCTCAGCACTCTCCTCAGTGTGGAGGATAGCCATATCTGTGCACTAACAGACAACTAGTTCAGGCTCACATATGCACACCAGCACGACCAGGTTATGTTTCATACCATGCTTTCTGACCACAGGATTTGGAACGGACAACACAACTAGGGGGAGTATCCATATACATCACAGATACACACACCTCCGGGTTAGTAGCACTGCACAAAGCATCACAGACCATACATATACAACTACCATTGTGCAAAACTGTCTTTCAGTTTGTTTGCTACTACAGACCACCCTCCCATACTCAGGAACCACACTCGGCATTCCTGCCTGGGAACAGTGGAGAATATGAAGGTCTCCACAAACACCATTATATTCGGTGACTTCAAATACACAAATATTGATTGGGGATACTACTCAAGCCCCAACACCCTCGGCCTACAGTCGCTACAATTTGTAAATTCATATGCTATGGCACAACCAGTCACCACAGCCACAAGGGGGAATACATATTGGACCTGATCATCACCAACATGGGGACTCTATGTTCCACACCAGCGATATACCCCTCATTGGTAAGGTCAGAACATACATATATCTCACTGGACATACATATACCCTCCACACACCCATCCTGGGTAATCTTGGTGAACTTCTCATGAGCCAATCTCTCACTTCACCAAAGCAAGGTGGTATACTTCAGAGACCCTGAGACAGTGGCAAATATGGCTCCGACTGCTGAATCCTTTGCATACACATTCTATGGACACCTACTGGACTGCATGGATTGTGATATCCCAAATAACAACAGGATTCACTCCTCCAATGGCAGGGGACCTGTCTGGTAGACCCCAGCCATTAATAAGCTGTACAACATCAGGAAGAAGCTACTACATGATAGAGCACAATCCCAGATGGGGAAAGCATCTGTGATCTGCACTAGCAGACAGCTACAATCACTCATGAACTTATCTAAGAGCTGCTTTTCACGGACAATTGCACCAGACACGTAGGACTATCACAAGGCCTTCTTCAGTTATGTTAGGAACCTGGGTGGACACTCACTGATATGCTGTGAGTTACTGCATACTGACTAAACTTACCCTGAACCCACTGGCATTGCCAACATCCTGGCAAACAGGTTCAGTGCAGATGTCTCCCCCCATCCCCCCTAGGGAGCAACTATCCATCCCAACAGAGTGTAACCTCCTTGACATCACACAGTAACAGGTGAGTGCTGCCCTCCCCAAAGCATACATCACAGCATCAATGGGACCAGATGGTGTCCCGGCATGCATCTTGCACGAGCTTCATGACAGACGCAACCTTCATATTACATCACTGTGCAATATCGGAGTTACTACAGGATATGTACCCATGGAATGGCGTACAGCGACAGTGGTCCCACTCCACAGAGTTGGTGCCACAACGGACCACAGACAATATTGCCCTATAAGCCTAACTAGCCTGTACTGCAAAGCTATGGAGAATATTGTCATGGGTCTCTTACACATAGATATCGGGAACATACAGACACTGTGTCCTACACATTTCAGCATTGTTGTGGGCAGATCTTGCCTCTTGAACATGTTTGTATTTTTTAGATGGTTATCAGGTCCATCGACATAGGGACAGTTGTCCACACAGCCTACCTGAACCTTGCAAACCCCTTCCACACAATAACCCACTGGGCCATTATGCATAGGCTCACCAGTGTCAATATGGATACATATCTCACATGATGGATTGCTGCCTGGATCAGGGATAGCACCCACATGGTCATAATTGCAGGTGCCATGTCTGACTATACACCAGTTACACGTGGCATCCCACATGGCTTGGTCCTGGAACCTCTCTTGTTCAGTATATATTTGTCTGACGTACAGGCTACCACAGGGGGAATATGGCTGACCTTGTTCGCACTTGACTGCAAACTGGGTGCAATAATCAACTCTCCAGCTGCCACATGCATACTCAAACAGGGTCTCACAGAGATGGATGACTGGTGCCTGAGCCATGGCCAACAGCTAAATGCCATTAGTTGCATAGTCATCCCCTTTGGGAAGAGCAACATGTCCACACATTACCACATAGGTAGTACTCCATTACATACGGTAGGAGTTGTTAGGTGATTGGGGACATGACTTGTTTGTATTGTCGCCTTTGACATTCACGTTGCCAAAGTGGTTGGACAGACCTTCTATATAAGCCACCTTATCCCATATGGTTTCACATCTAGATCGAGTGAGGTCATTGTGCCCCTATACTCATCACAACCATGCTTGGTTACAATGCCACATTTGGGGTGTACCTTACCCAACACCTGCAGCAACTGTACTGGCCACAGAAGTTCCTCACTAAGCAGATGTAGGGACTCACATGGATGACCTGCACAGTTCAGATGCAGTAACTCCAGCTATACTCAGTCGCTTACCACCTACTTGGATATGATGTGTGCCTGTTGTTTACAGAAATACCCAATCCAAAATTACTGGACATGCTCCACCTCAGGATATCCGACTCCCTTGGAGCTACACACTCCAGGGTCATATACCTCAGCACAGATGTTAATAGGACATGCTGGAGGGACAGATTCTTATCCCAGGGTCTCCACTCACTCCAGATTGTGATCACAGTTTCACATAGGCAGAGCCACCCACTGACCACCTACAGGGGACATCTTGACGGCTGTATGGGTGATCGTATGTTTACCCCTGGGATATCTTCTGTGTCCCTGCTAGACAGAGGCACACTAGCCTAGATGTACATGGGCTATCTTGTGTGACCTACTATTCACTGGTACAGTGTAGTAATCTGACAGGGTTGCAAAAGCCAAACACACTCTGGCTAGGCTTGTACATGTCCTAGGGCAGATAGCCTAGTATTGATCTCTGAACCTATGCTTATGTTCGGGATGCAC
Organism: Protopterus annectens; assembly: GCF_019279795.1. Lineage (NCBI taxonomy): Eukaryota > Metazoa > Chordata > Ceratodontiformes > Protopteridae > Protopterus > Protopterus annectens. Next base: position 1,911,811,167 of record NC_056735.1, read on the forward strand.
AATATTTATTGCTGATACTGTTTGCAGGTCTTTATCGTCTTAGCTTTCCCAGTTTCTATGAACAACTTAGGTATCTGCAGAACATATTTGATTATGACAGGGTTCCACTATATTATATATGTGTCTGTTGTCATGTAACTGTGTGCACAGGGCAGATTTTTGGATAGTGAGAGGTTCCTGGGTTATCACATGCAACTGCCAGATATGTGTGCCCCACTGCTGTACTCAGACAGGGCCTAAGTGTGTGAGCATGCCCAGTTCAGGCTTTCCATGTTTTGTTGCCTGACATTTGTCTCATTTTTCAAGTGTGTGAGCATGCCCAGTGTGACCTTTCAGTATGTTGTGATCTGAGGTCCACTACATTTGTGGATGTGTGTGAACATGACCAATATTAACATTTATACTGTGTGTGTGTGTTGTAAGTCAAGTTCTGCTCTTACTGCAGGACTCACCTTTGTGTCATAACTCAACAGGGATTATGCTGTGCCTGCAGGATTTCCATGAGATACTTTGCATAGACTTATCAACATTCCTTCATACTGGCTGACCACTGCAATACTGTCATGGTTTAGTGTTTCAGTACTTTAACTATAGCGCACAGTATCCTGGGTTTGAGGCCTATCACTGCTTTATATTTTCATACTGAGCAGACCAGACTGCTTAAGGGCCAGTTAAGCAAATATGAGCATGTTGGCTTTTGTTCAGCTATGGCCTACTTAGACCAGGCTTGTCCAACATTGCTGAATATTCACCAACTTTGCTGGACGTTGCCCAGTATTACTCAACATTGACCACAGTTGCACTAGTTGGTGTGTGCAATTCTGTTTGCATATACTACATGGTGGTAAATGCTGTTTAGCACTGCTTTAAATTGCTTAACACATGGCAATCATGCTTCAGGTGGTGCTGTAGGGCTACCTATGTCGGATGCACATACTACACTCCCTGTACATGTTTGAAAGCAGGTAGTGTCAACTTAGGCATCCCTTTTATTATATGTGCAAGTCAGAGAGAGGTATTATTTCCAGAGTTCCTACTGAGCCAGTGTATGTGCTATGCGTTGCCTCTTTGCCAAGGCCAAAGCATACTGGGCACGCCTCCTTCTGCCTACTGGGGCAGGCTCAGGTTGTTCCTCCTCCGAGTCACGCTCTGCCTGTGATGACCTTGGCAATGGTGGGGGGCTGTTTGGCCCAGGCCTATGCTGGTCCTGCTGCAGCTGTTTTCACAGGATAATATTATGTAGCATAGCACATACCATGACAATTTGGGTACATGTAGTTGGTGAGTACTGCAAGGCTCCACCAGATGTGTCCGGGCACCGGAACCGTGACTTGAGCAGCCCAAACACATGCTCGATTACATTTTGTGTCTGTGTGTGTGCCTCATTATGGCGTTCCTGTTCAGGTGTGTGTGCATTTCTGATGGGTGTCATCAGCCACGGGCTCCAGTCCATAGCCAGCATCCCCCACTAGGTGATCATGTGGGATGTCCCCATTGGCAAATGTCTAGTACAGCTGTGTCAGATGCCAGATATGGGAATCATGGTAGCTTCCAGGGCAGCCAGCACACACATTCAGTATTATGCCCTGGGCATTACACACGACCTGGCAGTTGATGGAGGCTAAGCCCTTGCGGTTGAAGTAGACCCTACCCTGCTTGCCGGCTGGTGCTTTGATGCGTATGTGCGTGCAGTCTATTGCACCCACTACATCAGGGTATTCCGCTATTTGCTGGAAGAGACGCATATTGCTGGCCAATACCTCATGGGAATTGGGGAAATATACATGATCACCGACATATGCTGACATGGCATCCAGGAACTGGCGCAGTACCCTAGATGCTGATGGCTGTGATATCACCATCATATCACCAGTTGGTCTCTGGAAGGTACCTAATGCTAATATTCTTAGGCCAACACATACCTTGGTTTCCACTGCGATGTGTTCCCCTCTGTTGGTTCTGTGTGTGAGGCGTGGCCTGCACAGCTCAACAATTTGCTGCAGGAGGTCTCTGTCCACTATATAGTGCTCCACTATCTCCAGCTCATGTAGCCGCTGGTAGGTTACCCTGGGCCTGTACACTCTTCTCCGTCTCCTCACTGTGGGTTGTCCAGCAGTATTTCCATTGTCACCACCCTCAGCATGTTGCATATGTCGTCTTATAACAGCAATGGCAGCCCCTAACATTTCTTTGTCTCAGTAAAGCTTTTTCAGTTTTCACTTCTATTAGCTTACTGCAGTGTCTCTTGTGAGAAACATAAATGACTGTTGTTTGCAGAGTTTTAAGTGCTAGGCTGGGCTGGGCTAGTGTACTGCCTGTGTAATTGCCTGATCCTGATTGTTTTCATCTGCTAGCTCTGCTAGTACTCCCTGGTAGCTTCCTACTATTTGTTGTGCTTCCTATTTCCTTTCCGTTTCCTCGGGGGGGCAGCACCGCCCACACAAGCACAAACACGCTCACAGCAGCTCACACGCACGCACACATGCTTACACAGACTACAACTTGCTTATTCTGGTTAAAACGCACGCACACCAGTGCAAAAGCACTTACAACACTTTAAACTGCCTTATACATGCTTACTCCAGCTTAAACGCATGCACTTACGCTTACACACACGTACACTGTCTTACTCGGGTTTACAGGCGTGCACACACGTGCATACCCACTCAGCAAGAAACTTTGGTGTTATTCATGGCATATACCTTCCATTTCTTGCCTTTACCCAGCCTACCTGTTGACACACCTCTTTCAATGATGTGTAAATGACAGCTGACACATGCCACTCTGCTCCAATGAGCTTCCCTTCTCTCAAACATACCCCACTCGTGATGTCTCTTATCTTCTATTCTGTTACTCCCCTTATCCTACTCCTACACTCCACTGTCTGTGCTCATTTGCTATGTAAACCTGCGATTCACTATCCTAACCCTCCTTTGCATAGGATTGCCTACTAATGCTTGGTTACATCTCTTAGACTGTGCTTCCCTCCTTAGCAACCTCTACTCGGTGGCCATGTTGTCTTCAGCCTGCCATTCCCTTGCATTGTTAATTAACAATTTAAATAAAATCCACATTTGTGGGTTTTAATTTTTATTATTCTGGTTTTTAGACCGCAGCCCATTTGCGCGGCTCTGCGCTACACTTAAACATCGGAAATCGGAGAAAAAAATAAATTATATTTTTTTTCATATTGCATCAGGAAACATTGCCATTGGCCGTATATTTGGACATTTGCATGCTTCCTGCACTGGATGCAACCTTTATTTGGAGCTGTCACGGCTTCGTTTTGCTATTGGGTTGGGAGGGTGGCCTAATGGTTAAGGTGTTTGCCTTACAAGCACAAGGTGCAGGGTTTGAGTCTCACAAGGGATAATTGGCTAGGCTTAAAATGGCTCGCAAGGGCAGTTAGCTTAGTACTAATCTATGAATCTATGGTACTCAGTTGTCAACTGAGTACATTTCTGCAGATAACACTGCTCTTACTCGGACAGGTTCAGGTTTCCTGAATCGCAAATCTACCACATTTGTATGCCTTTCACCTGTAATTGAGGTAATTTGCATAACCCGGCCCTGTCCGTGTAAGAGCCGTTTTAGGAGCTCTCTTGCACGCCCCTGCAGGCTGTTCCTGGATCGCTCGTCAGACATGATGGCTGCATGGAGTCTTACTCTACTCTTAGAATCCATGCAAGCCATCATGAATCCGGCCCATTGTGAAGAAATTAATGAGTAAGGTATACTGCTGACAGTTTAAATTGTGGAAAAAATAAAGAATGTTTGTCTCATTGGTGGATGATTTCATTATTTAACATTAAAATGGTGACAAAGGTATTACAATTTAGATCAAATTCTGTACAATTGAAAACACTGCTGTCAAAAGTATTTGAAGTTAAGCGTTGAAATATTAAAGAAGATTTTTTATTGCTTAGAGGTATTATAGTGCACAGCTGTCATGTGATACAACAAAGGCTTTTGATTCCATAATGCATGAATGAATGTAAAGTCTTTTAAAAGAATATAATTTAAAAAATTATATTGTGTTGTTGCCTCACAGCAAAAGGTTCTCCCGTTCAATTCTCAGCTGGAGCACCTTCTGTGTGGAGTCTACATGTACTCTCCGCAGTCAAGTGACATTTAAAGACTTGCAGGTAGGTGTGTGCGTGAATGGTTGTGCCTTCTTTGAAGGTTGGGTGTCGGGCTGGCAACTCATAACAGTAAAAAAAATCCACTGCCAATCATTAGTGGACTGGAGTTCTGCTGTGGTGACCCCTAACTGGGAAAAGCCAAAAGAGAAAGAAGAAGATATTGTGTCTATATTTAGGCAAAGTTATTTACCTTACCCTCCATTTAAAAGTGGGAAAGATCCCCAATGCTGGTGGTAAGAGCTGCAGTAAAAAGGAATCTGTTTGTACAATGCAGGAATTTATGATTCAAAGACATTAGTCTCAATGAGTAGAGAGATTGTTACTGGCCAATTTGCATGTCTGCAAATCACTCTTAATTTGTTCTAATAATTCAAAGTGCAGATGTTTTTGTTTTATGTTTGAAGATTATAAAATTATTGTTCTTAAAATGTTTTGTAATAATTTGGAGCTTTTCTCCCTAGGCCTTTGCTGAAAATGGGCTTCTACCCAGTCAGACTTTCCTGGTAATCAAATGTCAATCAATAAATACATTACTTAATTAATACATTACTTAATTAACTGCCTCTACTGCTAATCAGCACTTTCCTGACGTAGTTAACACAGTCAGTTCATGTATCATGTTGGTACAGGAACCTCCCTATTCATTCTTCCACATACATAAACACAGTCAAACACACACACACACACACACACACACACACACACACACACACACACACACACACACACACACAAACACATGTATATATATAAATATATATATATATATATATATATATATATATATATATATATATATATATGTATATTTATATATGCCACATACCTCTTACCTGTCCCTGCATTGACAGAATATCCTGATGTGTCTTTGTATTGTTTTGTCCCGACTCTCTGCTCTTGTAAATCACAAATCCTTGCTGTTAGAAAATTAAAGCAAACCCTGGGGTTTCATTCCTTTTAGCATTTGAAAGTGCATAGTGGTGGTAGAGCTGTTGCTCTATTAACTTTTTAACTGAGTCCCTTGTAATAGTTTAAATATTCTCCCTGGTGTCGTCTAGTGATCCTCTCAGCTTTGTAGCGGAACCACCTCCAGCACATTATCCTACATAGCTCACACAGTGTAGAAATCATTAAATCATGCCAGTAATTACAGTTTTATGCTTCTCATTATGTGAAATAGCCCTGGCTGTGATAACTGACTAGTTATCAGCCTGGGTTAATGCTGCTACTTTCCATATCAATGCTGAAGGTTCAAAACCTTATACTTTACATATTTTTTTAATTAACACCTAGGTATTGTTTTGTACTATATGTGGTGTCTACAAGTGGTATGAAGGGGTAGGATTTCAGTAAGGACTCTGTAATTAATGATGTAAGCATCCTGGTGTATTCCTGCATATCTAATACCTTGATGGCATGAAGAACTATTTAAACAATACTCTGTTGGAGATCTGACAGAAATAAGGAATAATCTCACTCTTAGGTGCAGATCCAAAGACTTGATTTAACATCTCATATCCTAAGAAATCCAATTAGTAGTACTCACCCATCTTGTGCCATTCTAAAGATACTTTAATCCTCCCCCCATACAGACAAATATTCTAAGATAATTTACATAGTATTGTTGGTAAGTTTTAAAGGAAATTGTCTGTTGGCATAAATTGCCTCTTAGCATGTCAGTTCTGTAGATGAAAACCTTGTCAGCATTCTGAGTGGCTTAGGTTATATACTACTATTCATAGGTTCATAGGTTTATACTAGGCTATCTGCCCTAAGGCATTTATAAGCCTAGCCCAAATTATTGTGGCTTATGCCACCCCTTATATGAAAAAATACTGTGCCCATTAGTTTGTTGTGCCTCTGTCCAGCAGTGACCCAGAGATGATTCCCGGGGTAAACCTACGATCTCCCATCCACAGGTCTAGATTTCTCTTGAACAGAGTCAGCGAGGTGCTCTGCCTCACATGGACCGGGATTTTATTCCACAGCATAGGGAGTCTCTGAGTGATAAATCTATCCCTCCAGCATGTCCTATTTATATCCGTGCTAAGGTTTAAGTCGCTTGCTCTAGTGGTTTTGGTGGATTTGGATTTTTTGAGGTGGAGCATGTCCATTAATTCCGGGTTGGACATGGCCTTATATGTCAGGCACATGTCACCTCTGAGCAGACGGTATGTGACTGAATAGAGCTGGAGTTTCTTCAATCTGGCAGCATATGACAGATTTTGGAGTCCCTTTATCCTTTTGGTGAGGAACTTTTGGGGTCTCTCCAATTGCTGCAGATGTCGGGTGAGATACATCCCGAATGGGGCATTGTACTCGATCATTGGTCTGATAAGTGAAGAGTACAGGGGAACAATGACCTCACTAGATCTGGATGTGAATCCCTTCATGATCAGGTGGGCAATGTAGAAGGTCTTTCTAACCACTTTAGCAATGTGAGTGTCAAAAGAAAGGCCACTGTCAACCTGGGTCCCCAGGTCCCTGATAACCTCTTCTGTGCTTAGTGGATTGCCACCTATATGGTAGCTTGGGGTTACCTTGTTTTTCCCGAAGGGTATGACTATACATTTTTGGCGTTTAACTTCAGGCCATGGCTCTGGCACCAGCTATCTGTTTCCGTGAGTCCCTTCTGAAGGATATCAGTGTCCGATGCACTTTCCACTATGGCGCCCAGTTTGCAGTCATCTGCAAACTTTGTCAGCCAAAGTCCTCCCATGTTGGCCTGTACTTCTGAGAAGTAGATGCCAAACAATAGGGGCCAAGGACCGAGCCCTGTGGGACACCACTTGTGACCGGCTTGGAGTCTGACACAGCGCCAGCAACTCTAACCCTGTGGGTTCTGTCCTTAAGCCAGTTTGCAACCCATCTTGTGACATATGGGTTTACATTTAAGCTGGTAAGTTTTTCTACAATACCCGAGTGGGGTATTGTGTCGAAAGCCTTTGCAAGGTCAAGGTAGGCTGTATGGACTGCCTTTCCTCATCAATGGCCTTGGTGACTATTTCAAGAAGTCGACCAAGTTCAAAAGGCATGATCTTCCCTTGACAAAGCCAAACTGGGTCGGGTCCAATGTCTGCAAGTCCCCTATATCTTTGTTTATGAGCTCCATTATGATCCTCTCCATAGCTTTGCAGACTAGACTTGTTAAGCTTATGGGGTGGTAATTACCAGGGTCCGTAGAGGCGCCACCTTTGTGGAGTGGGACCACAGTTGCCGTACGCCACTCCTTGGGCACGTATCCTGTGGTAAGGCTGAGATTAAACAGCTGCCTTATGTGCGGGTTTAATTCCTCATTTAGCTCGTGTAGCACACAGCCGGGGACACCATCCGGTCCCATTGATGCTGTGTTTTTAGCTTTAGAGAGAGCAGCTTTCACCTGCGCATTTGAGATGTCCGGGAGGCTACACTCGGCTGGGATAGTTATCTCTCCTTTAGGGGAGAGGGGTGAAGTTTGCACTGAACCTGTCTGCCAGTATGTTGGCAATGTCTGTGGGTTCAGTGATTTTTGTATCATTTTGGACTAATTCTGAGCATATCTGTGAGTTTCCACCCAGGTTCCTAACATAGCTGAAAAAGGCCTTATGATTGTCCTTTGAATCCATGGCAATTTTTCTCTCAAAATTGGCCTTAGTTGATTTTATGAGTGCTCGTATTTTTTACTAATAATGATCAGGGGTGACTTCCCTTTTATGGATTTTGTTCTATCATGTAATAGCTTTCTCCTCTTATTGTAAAGTTTGTTAATGGCTGGGGTCCACCAGACTGGACGCTTGCCCTTTGTGGAAAGAGTCTTGGTTTTATTTGGGATTGCCTGATCCATGCAGTCCTGGAGGTGTTCATAGAAGGCATTTGTAAGGGCTTCCGCAGCTTGGGTTGTGGTTTCCTCTGACTCAGGGGCCTTGAAGGATACCACACCAGTCTTGAGTAGTGTGAAGTTTGCTTTAGAGAAGTTCTTCACTATGGTCTTTTTGTTTGGGGTGGGGGCGGATGTGGATTTCCAGTGAGATTAGTTTATGATCAGATCTCACCAATGAGGGATATACTTCCGTGTGGAGCATTTTGTCCCCATGTTTGTGACAATGAGATCTAGTATATTTTCTCCTCTCGTGGGAACAGTGACTAGCTGTTCCATGGCATTTGAATTTATGAACTCCAGGAACCGTTGGGCTAGAAAGTTAGGGCTTGAGTAATGTTCCCAGTCTATATTCGGGTAGTTGAAGTCACCCAATATGATGGTGTTTGGAGATACATTTATACCCTCCAGTGTCTTCAGGAAGGCTGTGTGGGGTTCCTGAGTTTGAGAGGGTGGCCTGTAGCATGCTACAATTTGTAGAGCAGTTTTGCCTATTGTTAGTTGCACCTGGATGGTTTCCCAAGCTTCATGCGTTGCCACCAACCTGGAGGTGTGAGTATCCTTTATGAATATGGATACACCCCCCTTTTGTGGAGTGGTCCGGGTTTTGGGGCCGAACGCATGATATGAGGTAAAACCTAATAGTGCCGGGGTGCTCTCAGGAGCCTTGAACCAGGTTTCAGTTACAGCACAGACATCGATGTTCTCCATACTGAGAAGGGCCTCGAGTGCGTGCATTTTGAGATTTAGACTTCTGGCATTGAGCAGCATTACCCTCAATTTCTTCCCATTTTGTTTTCTAGGGTGGTAGGTTTAGAATTTGAGCCTTGCCTAAAAAGGCACTATGGGGTGGCAAGAGCCTTAGCCAATATCCGGAATCCCAGGGTGACAGGTGCAAGCCATCCCTTGAAGCAGCGTGGCTTGTCAAGCATGTCATCCCAGGCAGACAGACACTGGATCCCCTTTGAATGACACCAGACATTAAGCCAATTGTTAAAGCTGATCATCTTGTCTCTATATTGTGGCATCATTCTTGGTGAAGGAAGGATACTGCTCAGGGTTAGGGTCATACCTGCCTGGGCTACATAATCAGAGAGCTCCTCTATGTCTCTTTTCATGCAGTCCAGGGAGGTACGTCTCAGGTCGTTCACACCAGCATGGACAATGACTGTGTCATATTTGTACTTGCTGTGGAGTGACCCGAGTGCTTGTGTTATGTGGCGGATTCTAGCGCCCGATAGGCAGCTTACTGTGACCCTCTCCTTGTTCAGCCTGGTGAGTGGGACGCCAGTGTGACTGACTATGGAGTCACCTATGACAAGTATGTTTGGTGTTGTATTTGGCCTTAAGGGCTGTGACTGCTTTGCACACTGCTTTTGTGGTTTATGTGTTGCTTGTGGGGTGTCTTGAGGTAGCAGTTGTTTGGGTGTCTGCTTTGGAGGCCTCTGCTGTTTAGGTAAATTTTACTCAGAGCCTCCGAGTATGTCTTTGTGTGTTTATGTGTTTGATTCAGTGGAGTGGTAGCATTATGTGAGGCTGGTTTTGTGGTGTGTGTAGTTGCCTTCTCCTCCTGTCTGGTCTTGCCAGTCCTGAGTTGAGAGAGCTCAGCCTCCAGTTTGGCTAAATAGCTGCATCTCTCGCAAGTATTTGTGTTATGTGGGAGGAGGAGAGGGTTGTCTGTGTACATGAGGCAGTTATAACATTGCCTCAAGATTCCCAGATTCACCAGCTGGACTGGAGAGGAGATTGACAACTGACCTTTGGACATGCTAGAATAATATTGGGAAATCCTTAATTGAAAACAAGGGCCAGTGGGGAGTGAGGGTGTAGTGCTTTTAATTTTTAGTGCTGACTTATATAATTGCTTTAGTGAGCAAGTGCCAGGTAACTTGAGTGCAATGTGATACAAGTAACTAAATGCAAAACGACAAACAGTAACTTTCTTTCAAGTGAAACAAGGAAATAAGTACAGTAAGCAATGCAGATATCACTAGTGATCCACAGAAGCGCTGAGAAGTTGCGTATTAGGTGAATTAGCTTCCAGGGAAATAACAAGCAAACAAACAACAAGTATATAAACAAAGCTAGATTCAGTAGGCCTGGATCTAGTCTATGCTAGAGCAAACAAGGTGAACCAATTTCAGTAAGATACAGTTCAAATATTCAGGCACTATAAACCTTTAACCAGAAAATTCCCAGCTCAGAAGGGCAGAGTCCAGCCTCTTCTCCCACAAGAGTGCAGTCCACGAACCTTCTTAATGTAAAATAACTGGCCTGAAGCCCAAGTGCCTAAACCAGAACTAATACACTTGGACACTGGGCTCTCAATCAGCAGTTCCCAACTTAGAAGGATGAAAGCTACCTGTCCTGCCACCACAGTGCTTGCCACAAACCTTCCTAATGTAAAACAACTGGTCTGAAGCCCAAGTGCTTAATCCAAAAGACTTGAATGATAGCTACACTTTAATCAAGTTACAACCAAGCAGTAATAAATACCATTGAATACTTTAGAGAATGTCTGGATTAGTGCTCAAGTTACACAAACAAAGCTAGATCCAGCAGGCCCGAATCCAGTCTATGCCACAGCAAACAAGGCGCACCAACTTCAGTAAGAAACAGTTCAGATATGCATGCACTATAAGCCTTTAACCAGAAATTCCCAGCTCAGAAGGGCAGAGTCCAGCCTCTCCTCCCACAAGAGTGCAGACCACGAACCCTCTTAATGTAAAATAACTGGCTTGAAAGCCCAAGTGCTTAAACCAGAATTAATACACTTTTAGAATAACAGACACTGAGCCCTCAATCAGCAGTTCTCAACCTAGAAGGATGTAAGCTACCTGTTCTGCCACAACAGTGCAGACCACAAACCTCTCAGTGCAAAACAACTAACTGGTCCGAAGCCCAAGTGTTTAAACCAAAAGGCTTAGAATGAGTTACACCAAGCAGTAATAAATACAATTGAGTATTTTAAGATGATGCAAAAGTAAAAAGAAGTAGGTAAAACACAAGTACAGTAAAAGCAGATGAAATTTTTTTTTTTTTTTTTTTTTTTTTTCTGAACAAGTGCTGAGATCAAAGAAACAGATTTGAGTGCTGAAACTAGAAAACTGGCTAGTTACAAGAAAAAAAAAACAAGCTAGAAGGCTTCCCTCAAACACAGAAGGGCTTGGGGGCTCAGAAGCCTACAAATAGTCTGTACCACTTAACAAGAAAGGCAGGAAATAAGCTTAATTTTTTTTTTTCTATTTCCCAGATGCTCTCTTTGTATTGATTTTAATACACCAAAATTATTATATAGTAAGTGTCCGTTCTGAGTTTTTTTTCAGTAAATCAAGCTTTTACCCAATGCTGTATTATATTTTTATATGAATTCTTTTCATAACACCCTTCAAACTGCAATCGTTCTGCATCTAGTAACAGAAAGAAACTGGCAAAGTCAAAAGCCATAACAAATTAAACAAAAAGGGGAGAACATGTTATAGAATCTGTCATAAAATGAGAAGAAAAACCTGTGGAAAAAAACACTGACAGGCAAGCAGAAGATAAAAGTAAAATTGCATTTTTGTAAAGTATATTAAAGGAACAATTACACTTAAAATGTACATCACAATTTGAGATAAAATATGTAATCTGTACCCCCATCTCCATGATTCATGCACATGATGTAGTTGGCTTTATTTCTGTTTCACTGCTTTTCTTTCTTTCTTTTTCTCTGTTTCCTCTCTTCAAATGAAGTTTTATAATGAATGATTTCCTTACAACATTAGACACATGAACCCACTAGTGACTCAGTACTGATATGTTGTTTAATGGAGGTTGACTCCTCCATCCTGACTTCTTAGGTCCTCTCTGTGAGCCAGCTGGCTATCCAACGAGTGACACTTGTGCTTATACCTTATTCTGTCAGCTTATCAGCAATACTCAAGTGGAGTATTATGTCAAATGCCTAGGCCAGGAATGCACTGTTTTCTCCTTGTCCATTGCTTGGTGACTTTCTTTAACAACTTTTTCAGGTTGAGTAGGCATGAGATACCCTTAATAAATCAAAACTGAGTTGGATTCAATGTCTGAAGGTTACCTGTGTTATCATTTATCATATCCACAATTATTCCTTCCATGGCTTTACATATGAAACTACTCAGACTTATTTTCCTACTAGAGTAAAATTTTACTTGACTGAGTGATTTTCTGAATTGTTTGGACAAGCAAACTGGGAGCCAAGGCCATTTTCAAGGGAGAACACATGACTCATTAGCATTAGTCCCTCTCCTGGTCTGCCACATTAGCATCCAGCTTTGCCTGTGAGACTGCTCTTTGTGCTGAGACCCCTGAGAGGGGAAACTCACAGGGCCAAGATGTTTCTGAATTCAAAAGCCTCAGTGTGATGCAAAACATTTCTAAGCTAACATTTCTGTATCATTCTAAGACTTTCAGAGTCTCAGGGCTTGTCTTTACTGAACTTTCCTGTTCCACATCCTATCATCTGCAGCTACTGCACAGCTCCCTTTATCTCCCTCCTCCAAGTTTGTCTTCATAGTTTCATTCTTTCAATACAATTTAGTGCATCTATATCTTGTTTCTCCACATTCAGTTCTGTTCATCTTCTGGTCATCATTCCATTTCAGCACAATTTCCCTCAGATAACTGACTTTTTCAGAGCTTATTCAAACCTAAATCATCTAATTTGCCATCATCTGCTGTCACTATGGAGCTGCTTTGTCTTCTTTCTATCTCCACAGTATCCTTCTGTTTCGACATGTCATTGTTGATAAAATCTCCACCCTTTCCCCCTCACTACCATTGTCTTCCTTCATTTTCTAAAACAAATAAACAAAAGGTCAAAGATTTTCCTGACTTTTCCATAAACATCTTACTAAATATCTAAGGACTTTTCCTATCTTTTCTGGTCTTCTGTACTCCCCACCACAGTTTTAATTAATCTGCGTCTCCCTCTCCATATCTGCAGCAGGTGTCATACAGCAACAACCTTTCCAGCATTCCTTTCTTACTCTCTGTGTAATAACCTTCAATGTTCCTCTACAGCCAAGCCACATACCTATACTTTCTTAGACAAATCTTTCTTTATGCATTATTTATTGTCCTTCATAAACGTACGTCTTAATTGGTCCATCACATTCCTCACCTGTCTCTTCCCCAAACTACTGCATATATCACTCCTATCCTACCTTTCTTTATTTTCTTCCAGTTCTCTCTATCGTTCTCTTTTCTATCGTCACTCATTGAGTTGCCTGTTCCCTTAGTCTCACAAACCACATTATCTATTTTTTCATTAATCCTCCAGAAAATAACTAGACCTATTTTCCCCTCCCCAACTTGATGTCTCCTCACACTGCTTGAAAGTAGGTCTGCTTCCCATTACCCACCTTGCACAATACATCACTCATATTCACTACTCCCAAAACATCTGCCATTTAGACACCTACTTCCTAGATAACCCATTCTTACCACCTTACTCTAAATAACTAAGGGAATAGAGCTCACACTTCTGTCCAATTATTTGAATATTACCTCACTTGTACAGCTTTAACCAACCTAAAAACTCCCTATTATTTCTGTATCTCTCCTGCTTCCCACTTTACTCATCTAAGACCGCAGTTCTCAGAACCCCTCTCTCTCTCTCTCACCATTTACTCTAGATTAATTGCAATTACAAATTTCACAAACTCAGATATGCATCATGCCTTTTCTTCCTTGCAACCTCCATCCTCATCCTAGCAATCCTCTGCCTATTCCCTCTCCTTACCTATTTGCCATGCCCTTTCTGTATAGCTTGACTAAAAATACCTACAAGCCTCCTCAAACGCTTCACATGAGGAAGTACCAATAAACCTTCTTAAACAATGCATCCTCTCTGACCATCTATCCATCATTCTCTATATCCTTTTTTTTAAACTTCAACCAATTCATTGCACTTATTTCCTCCACTGTTCCATATGCCTTCACCTCCAGATACTTACCACCTCCCTGTGACTAGGGCAGTCCTATTAGCTTTCTTTCTTCTTCACCCAGTTTTACAGCTATTGACTTCTTATGATGTGATTTCAGTCCTGATGCCTCCCCAGATGTATTGAAAATCACCTAAATTCCTATCAGTAGTTTCTCTACTTTATCTACTGATGTCATACAATCATCTGCAAAACCATGCTTATATATAGCCTCTTGAAAATCCTTCTGCAACTTTCTTTCATATCCTCTTGCTCAAACTCTAAATTTCCACCAGTGACAGGCTGAAAGAAAGTGGGAATTCCCTGCCTTGCCACCTCTGCAACATAACATTCCAAAGTTTTTTATATAATTCTTTCAGTTCATCAGACATTTACCCTCCTTTGCTACTTGACTCAGCAATTTAATTAAATCTCTAAGCTTACTCTCTGAAATGCCCTTTGAATTTCTGTTGATAACTCCTACACTCCTATACCACTTACCACTCCAAACCCTCCCATTTATCAAAATTTTCCAGTGACCTGAAGCAATTACAAGGATAGCCACCCGAAGGTGTAAACCATGGCTCTACATGACTAAAGTGACACCCCAACCACATGTGCAAAAATGGGAAAAGGGACTGTGGATGGATGGATGAATGAATGGATGGATGGATGGATGGATGGATGGATGGATGGATGGATGGATGGATGCAATGATCTACAGATAATCTGCCTATCACACATTCTAACTATTCCTCCCAATTAAATCATGAAGTATTATTCTAATCTTCTCACTAAATGTCTAGCAAAAATGACTTGCATTCTCTCATAAAATTATCTAAAGACTTTTGGCCTGCAAACCTATTCCCCACCTTTCCACTCTGATTTATTTAACACATCTTCCTTCTCTGATCTTTCAGTTTTAAACATACTAATTTTACTTCTACATTTATTCTCCCCTACCACATTGTCCCTCTTTAGCCAAAATCCATCTTATCTTTTGACTCCTTCAACTATATGTAACTTCAAATACTCTATATCATCATCTATTGCACCCTGCATCAGCACACTAATTTCACGTAGTCCCCATATTCACTCCACCTATTCTCGAATGTTCCTCCAATTCTTCAAACCTCACTCTAACCTGTATTCCACCATTCTCCTCACAATCTGAGTCACTAAATCTTCTAACAAGTTTATCATTCATGGACAGATGCACGTATACACACACACATACACACACACACACACACACACACACACACACACACACACACACACACACACACACACACACACACACACACACACACTCATAAATACATATGACAGAAGTGCAAGACCTGGTACTGCACGTCTTGTTCTTTGAAAATTAAAGTGCAGTTTTGGTAAGTAAGAGTGAATGTTGAATTTTGCAGTTACATATTTAAGGCATGGAGCTTCAAATTGCTGCATATCATGATACATATATGTATATATATATATATATATATATATATATATATATATATATATATATATATATGTAGGAACACTACATAATCTCAAAAGTTTGAAATATCGAATTTCAAACTTTCGAGACCATATAGCTGAAACCCCAAACTAACGAAAGACCAGAAGTGGGAATTTCAAAATCCTGACTATCGGGAGTTTGAAATTCATGCTTCTGGTGTTTTGGTATGGTGGAAGGGCAGGTAAGTATTACTGTTTAACTGTGTTGGTTAGAGGTTTGGTGTGTAAGTATGTGTTGTGAGTGTGATGTGCGTGTGCGAGGGGGATGTAGGCATGTGGTAGTGTATTCATGTGTTTGTCTGGGTAGTGCGACCTTGGAGTTAGAATATTTAAGTAGGGGGGGTGTGGGGGGCAGAGAGGCTTGCAGGTTTGTGTGTGTTTTGGAGGAAGGTGTGTGTATGTGTCTGTGTGTGGTGTATGTTGTCTGTAGTTTTTGGTAGTCTAAATTTCGCGGTTTTGGTTTTTCGGTTTTGTAGTGTTTTGGGTGTTTCGTCTCGGGATTTTGGGCATCGGTAGAGAGAGTGTTGAGTATTTAGTAGTGGTTTTATATATATATATATATATATATATATATATATATATATGGTTTCCCTTTAGAACATTGAATTCCCATAACATCATCTTGCTTAACAGTGAGATGACAACATCGTAACTTCAAAAGAGTGAAAACCCAGAATGGTGAATTTTGCCTCTGGGAAACCAACCACTTACCCACCATTGCAGAACTTTGCCCTTTTCCGCACTGCAGTGCAATCTCAGAGTCAGGATATTTAAGTGGGGGTGGGGGGTGGGAAGCTCCCCACTTTGATGGGTTTAATTTGTTTTTTTTTTTTTTTTTGTCAGTGATGGCCAAGTGGCAAGTTTCCCAGAGGCAAAATTAGATGTTCCAGGTTTTTGCTCTTTTGAAGTTATGATGTTGTCCCGCTGTTTAGTGAGACAACGTTATAGGAATTTAATGTTATGAAGTAAAACCATATATATATATATATATATATATATATATATATATATATATATATATATATATATATATATATATATATATATATATCCATTCATCTAGCCTCAACCCCTTATTTCTATATATATATATATATATATATATATATATATATATATATATATATATATATATATATATACCTGGGCCCCTATACTCCTGATATTTTTATATTTGCTGACTCTGAGATCATTTTAGCTTAGAGTAAGGAGAATATCTTAAGGTGCAGCAGTTTTGAACCTGAACTTTCCATCACCCCTTAACTAACAACACCTTTTCCTCTGTCTACTGGTCCTATACTTTCTTACTAACTACAATGCACACATTTCCCATCTTTTTGAAACCAAGCTTATGTATGTTTTGGCACTTGTTTTACTCATTACCTAATTATCAAACCTCATACTCACATTAATATGGTTCTGTTGCTGATTATCTTTACTATAATTTTATCTCTCCTTGCTTGAACGTTCTTGTCTATTGCATTATTACCTCCTTATAGCACTGTTCTTGATTTATTTATTATTGTTTAGCTTAACGTATTGTACACTGGAATTTCACCAATATTATCCTAATAATTTGCACTGTTAATTCAATATTATACATTCTTTTACTGTATCTCATCCTAACTTTTGTTACTATTCTTGATTATTACACTGTGGAGTTTTTCTCCTCAGGCCTCCAGTGAAAAGGGGCTTTTTGCTCAGTCAGACTATTCCAGTCAACAAATGTCAAATAAATAAATAAATTTAGAATGTAATCATGAATCTACAATGGAGAAATCTTTAGCTTTTGGTCAACAATTCCACAAATGCAATAAATGGAATAATTTCAAAAGATTTTGTAAATCAAAAGGGCCTAGCACTTTTATGAAAAGGGAACACTTTAAGAAATGAGTTGATCAATTAGGCAGTAGCAACCCCAATCTTTATGTTGATGGTGTGTCAGTGCTTCATGAAACAGTTAATGCAGTAGACTTAAGGGCCAAGAATGAAATATTTTGTACTGTTCAGATAAATTGCAAACCCATAGAGCTCAAAGTTGATGCAGGCTCCAAGTGCAATGTTATATCTGCAGAAACATTTGTTAGAGTATGTAAAGGTGAAAGGCTTGATTTGGCAAGGTGTGCGTAACTTGTTGCTTATGGAAATGAAGAAATTCAAACCAAAAGTTCAGTTTTGCATTCATGATTTTTCCAGCAGAGCAAAAGAAGCTACAATTTATTATTTTATGTGGTCAAGAGACATGTCCAGTCATTATTAGGGCTTAGAGTCTCTTTAGAAATGGGACTGCTTTCATTTTACAATGAAGTCCATCATGTTAGCTTAAAATACCACTACTCTAATTTTGCCCAATACATTTTTATACCTATGCTGATCTTTTCCAAGACAAACTAGGCAAACTTCCAGTTGTGTACTCCATGAAGTTAGACCCAGAGGTCAGTCCAGTGGTCAGACCAGCACAAAAAGTTGCAATAGCCATGCAGGACAAAGTCAAAGCCAAGTTAGATGAAATGGTATGACAAGGTATAATTTGTCCATTTGAAACTCCAACTGAATGGATATCTTCCATGGTGGTAGCTCGTAAGAAAAGCTCACATGACATCAAAATATGTATTGACCCACAAGATTTGAACAAAGCATTTAAAAGACCTCATCACCCATTGCGCATAGTCAAAGAAGTCACAGCCTTGACACCAAATACTACTATATTTTTCTGTTTTAGATGCAAAGAGTTCATTTTGGCAAATTCAGCTTGACAAGAAATGATCATTATTTACTACTTTCAGTACTCTGGCAGGTACAGATTTTTGAGAATGCCTTTTGGGATAAATTCTGCAAGTGAAGTCTTTTAATGAGCAATGAAGCAAATTTCTTCTAGGTATCCTTGTGACATCAAAGTAGACGACATACTGGTAGGAGGACGTGATGAAGCCAAGCATGACAGAAACCTCAGAAAAATACTAGAAAGGGCACATGAAGTGATTCTTAAACTCAATCCACACAAATGTAAATTCAGGCTACAAGAAGTTTCTTATGTTGGTCACTTATTTACAAGTACAGGCCTACAACAAGACCCTTCAAAGCAAACAGCCATTCTCAAGATGCCAGCTCCAGACAATGTTCAAGCCCTGCAATATTTTCTTGGCATGGTTTACTACCTAGGCAGGTTTATTCCAGACTTGATCCAACTTTCAGCACCACTCAGAGAGCTGACACATAAAGATGTATCATGGTCTTGGTTTTGAATGGAGCCAGAGACTCAACGGCTGTGCTAGAGAATAGGTTGCAGCTCCTGTAGGAGAGTGGAACAGTTTTATTGTTTTATGGCTTACAGATGTTTTAACAAAACTGGCTAAAGGTCTATTAAGTATTGTAGCACATAGGTGGTAAACCCTGGCAGCTTCTAGTAATGGGAGACAGTGTGGGAAATAGAGTCAGGTGACCAGATATGTGTGATGTCATTCTGTAAACCAAAAATACTATTTAGATATTAGTAGGAGATTGATGTCAGCATTCTGTATTCTGTCTTAGATCTGACAACAAGGACCACTCACCCACATTATCTTGCCTTGCTCTATTCAGTAAGTAGGAACTTTAATTCTTTAGATTAGTCAGGAAAATATAGTGAGGATAGATAAGCATTGTTTTTTTCTGTATCTCTGTGACTCTTTTCAGTTGAGTTATTTTCAATATTTCCTGTGTCTGAAACTCTGGTGTTCACTGTAAATAGATATTTAATATTTTCTTGTTCTTTTATTATTTATACTTATTATTAAATATATTTAAACTTTTCATTGTGGCTGGTCCTTTTAAGTTTTGAGAGTATTTCCATGTATTTATTTGGTGATAAATCTGGCCACTCATGAAAACCTTGCTGTTTGGTCAACATTACCATTTTTATTAATATTAACTTCACTCAACATAATTAGATACCCTTTTTAGAGCCTTAGGTAGCTGGCTTTGTAATGCCTGGTGGCAGTGATAACTACCTTATAGTCTGTGCAGAAGGGGGCATAGCTAGTAAATCTGCATTAGTCTTTCCCAAGTGTTTGTGTGTGTGTGTGTGTGTGTGTGTGTGTGTGTGTGTGTGTGTGTGTGTGTGTGTGTGTGTGTGTGTGTGTGTGCGTGTGTGTGCGTGTGTGTGCGTGTGTGTGTGTGTGTGTGTAAATTAAATCTTCCTGAGTGTGTGTGTCATCTACTTGAGCAGGGAGATGAAGCACTGGTTCCACAGAGAGAGTGGTGGAGGGCTTGGCTTGGGCACTTTGCTAAGAACTTACCTCTGAAGCTGTGCCAGTGAGGATCCTAAGTAGAGACCTAGGGAGAGACAGAAAGAAAAACCCAGACCCAGGGCTGATGTGTTCCCCTTGGGAAATTGTGCTTGTTGCAGAGAGGTCTGCATTTGGAAATACTGAGTGTATCCATTTGTATTTTAAGTGACCATCCCTCTCTTGTGTTAGTGGTGAGGGATCAAGCTCCTTGATTACTGGCCCAGTGTGGGGACATCACATATATAATCAGAGGGGGAGGCAGTGGGGCTTGCCCACATAAAAAAATAATTTTAGTTTTTTCATGTTTTCTATCACTTTAGATTCATCCTAATGCGATCATTCTTTGAATGTTATTTCAGCAGATTGCTACATTTGTTGAAAATGGCTTTCTACAACTTACCACATACGAAATGCTGAAGTTCATTTTTGTACTGATATTCAGAAATGCTGGCACGGGCACAGAAAGTGCACTTCCTGATCATCCCCCCTAACTCTTTTCACCGGTGGCACATGTCCCATTCCCCCCTTTGCCTAAACCTTGCTATGCTTCTGTGGTGTGCGAGTATAATTGCGTGCACATATGTGCATTTATATATATAAATTTATAGAGAGTGTGAGAGAGAGACAGAAAGAGAGAGAGAGAGACAAGAGAGGAAGGGAAAGCAATCTAATTCATTTTATGGGTTTTGTTTCAGAAAAAATAAGTGCACTACATCAACTATATCAGCATTTATAACTGTTTCCAATAGACTTGCCCCACTTTTAGTTGAAGAATTTATATAATTTTTTTTTCACACTGACTGATGATGATGCAGATAACTATGCTTGTCCTTCAAACGTTTTCTATAAAACTGGTTAAGGGGATGTACAAGATATGCTTAAGATAACCCACTCAGTGTAAAAATAAACTCACCGCTGTAATACAGACTGTAATAATAACATTACTGGCTCACAGATATGATGCAGATAATCAAAACAGGGGAAGTTACTTCTACAAAAGAGACCAGTCACCACAGGGGTACCCCAGGGCTCTGTCCTGGGACCTCTCCTGTTTGGCATCTACTTTTTTGAACTAAAAAACAATTCCCCAGGGCTCTGGCTGAGTAAGTCTGCAGATGACTGCAAGCTAGGAACAGTCATTGAATTTCAAGATAACGCAGCCATTCTGCAGGGAGGTTTTTCCAAAAAATAACTGGTGCCAAAATAATGGACTGAAACTAAATGTCAAAAAAATGCATTATTGTATCCTTTCATCTACCCCAGGGAACTACCACATTGAAAATACAACCTTGAGAACTGACCCAGTTGTTCAGGATTTGGGAACTTATGAGGACAGTGGTCTAGCCTTTGGCCAACATGTGTCCATTGTTGTAAGAAAGTCCTTCTATATCACAAAGCTTATACAGAAAGGCACTGTGTCTAGATCTAGGAATGTCATTGTCCCATTTACTCAGTCCTCAATGACTATAATTCCTCCTTTGGCATGTATCTGTCTAGACATATGCAACAACTGGAATGCCCACAGTGATACCTTACTAAAGGACACAAGGCCTAAACAATGTGTTCTACATTTACTGACACATAACCCAGTCACTATAATTGGTATTCTACATATTGCTCAGAAGTGACCTGTGTATGACATATAAGGCATTCTCCAACCCATTTCTGATGGATTTACTTCATATCAGCAAATCAAGTAGCATCAGAAATATTTGGTCTAGGGATCTAAACCTCTTTTGCAACATCAGCAGAATGGTTTAGAGGGACAGGTATATCTCAGAGAGGATACCACTCCTCTGGAATAAACTTTATATCCTCATAAAATGAAGTTCATCCTTGTCTATATTCAACAACAACTTAAATCTATGTCTGGGAAGAAATACATTTACCCCAGAACTGCCCCCTGTTCTACTAACTGGCAGTGTCCATTCCTAAATGCTTTATCCCATGCATGGCCCTCTCAAATTATTTATGATATGATCACAGTTATTCTCATTATGAGTAATACATAATTATCTACCATGGGATGGGTAAGACTAATATATAACCAAATAGGATAGGTTATTGCAATCACAAGAAGGGAAACTGGTTCAGCTTAAAATGACCTGGAAGTGCAGCTAACCTAGTACGTACCTATAAACTTATGAACCTAATAAGGTTACATGAATATGTGTGTGAAGTGTCAGCAAAGCACAATTTGTGGCAGTTATACTTAAGCATGTGGCTATTAGTTTATTTTAGTTGTTAATTGTATTTTTCTTTAGGTACACTTAAACCCATTATTTCATAAGCGGAGGTAACATAAGATGACTTAAGAAAACAACATTGTAGAGACAGTGGATATGTCCACTGTGATGCGGTCAGGAGGAGGATATCTTTTGAAAGTGATTACAAAATATGAGTGCAACAGTAGTTCAAGAAGGGAAGCTTAAGCAAAATGTGCTTTGTGAGAACAGCACTTACATGATTTGCATATTTCCAATAAATCCAGGGATAGTGCTACTATGCTGAGTGTGGTAAAAGGACCATGCCATTAGAAAGCAATTTATTATCACAGGTTCAGAAAGTTTGTAGGAACTAAAACAACCTTAAAAGCAGACATGGAAAGACAACTGTTAAGAGAAAAGCAGGAGTATAACTGATGCCGAGAAACACCCTCCTCACCATGCAGGCATGCAGGTTGTACTGACAGATCTATCTTAAGAGGTCTCACCCAACCCAATCTAACAAAAAAATCATCTGGTTTATCTTTTGTCAGAGTCTGGTGTAATTTTCACACACAAATGCCTACAAAACCTAAAGTGGATAGAATATTGATGAAAAATGTACTGGTTCAACAGAAGTGCTTTGTCATGAGTGGGGAAAATGTTGAAAAGGCTGCAGTCTTTAAATGTCTCATCTGCATAGCTTCTAGCCTGGGTTATAGCCAATATTTATGAAACTCTACATCAGGTTCAAATTCAAGTATACTTAAGTATTTGATACATAAATAAATAGTTGCATGCTCACATAAATAAACAGATAATAAATAGCAATAATAAACAAAATGAAGAACAGATATAAATTGTTAGAATTTTATTATTACACCTCAGAAGTGAGATGAAGTAGTTATGTCTTCAGAAATTATTTAACATCAGTGAATATTGTGAAGTTCCTCAAGTTCGAAAGGTGTGAACCACCTGAAGACTGAAAGAACAAAAAAACCTAATGGACTGAGTCAAATTTTGGAACCTCCAACAGCCTTAAAGTAGATGGGCATACACCCTGAGTAGATTTATACTGGGCTAATAGCTCTTTAAGGTAGGGGACCTAGGTCATGAAGTGATAAATGAACTAAGACCAAAGGCGAATAAACTATGTGAGAATGACATGGTGGCTAGTACATACTTTGCAGAATTAGTGTCAGATGGTGGTATAGCAATACCCCCACTTAATAGCCAATCTGAGGGTCTTATGCCAGCTGCACACAGTCAAATTCTGAATGACGAAGCCCCATGACAATAGTCAAGCCTAGAAGAAATCAGGGCACACACTACTACATACAAATATGCAGATATAATAAGGTACTTAATAAAGATGATATTCCACAGATGTAAACAAGAAGACTTGATGACAGCAGTCCTGTTCCATGATGCTGAGCCAGTCATCAAAATAAACCCTCATATTAAACATCTTTGACACTAATTCTAGCTTGTCACCACTATACATAATGTTAGGGAACAACATCTGTACAGCTGAATTCCTGCCTAGGGATTCAATAGACTCTGTGTAGGTTTAGAGTGAAACGTACACACGTTTACATGTTTGTGTGATGAGCAGCAGTGCTAATTGCATATGCATGCCACACATCACACTTACATGGATAAATGCAAGGTTTCATGGCCAACAGCAGTGTAGCCAGCCAGGAAACTGTATAAAGCAGCAGGGACACATTCAGATATGCCAACATGTTTATCTACAGGCAAACTTGTTCTGTGGGATTGCTCAGACAGCCACAATGACTACCAGGGTTTAATTTAAGGCAATGAATGCAGTACTAACACATAACAGTACAGTACAAACATGTTTTTGCCATACTGAAATAAAGGTTTGGAGATGATCATGAACAGTACATAGACTGCATTACAAAGACACTAGTCTTGGGAAGTGTATGTATTGAAAAGGGACACAGGCAAGAATGGTAGGAATGAAGAAAGGGTAAGAGGACAAGTGAAATGTGATAATGTACACGAGGTAAGGGCATGTCAATGAATGTGCACCCTAAAGACAAGACAGTTGTAGCATAAACACTAATCATATATGCACATAATACAGTACGTATTGCTGAATACACCTCCCGTGCAGGTATATTCAAATCATCACACAGTTAATTGTATATTATGTGACTCTCGATAAGGTCACATATCAGTGGAGAGTATTGGTTCTGCTATAAGCAACTTGGCATGATCACTGGAGAGGACATTTAGCAAGGACAGTGTATATGATAGGAGTTATGTGTATATTGTGAAGACATGCCAAAAGAGTTGCTTGAATATGAATGTATTGTCAGCAGAGGTCTCAACAAATTGGTATACATAGCAACAGACTCCTGGACAACAGTAAATAGAAGAATGCACAATCATGGATATCAGAATAATATCACCATTAATCTGCATCATTGACATAAAAGATGAGATTGTGAGTTATTAACATGTTCTATATACACACACTTGTGCCGCCGTAATGATTTGTCAGTAATCTATAAGGGAAATCAAGCACACCTTCCTCAAAAATGCCAATTTTCATAGATGTTAAAAGGAACACTGCTACACCAGTAGTTTAAATTACGAGCAATCCTGGCTAGTTGAGAGGTTTGCATGACACATATATGCCACAATCGACATTTGCAAGAAAGTAATCTATGGCATCAATTTTGTCAATGAGCTATGTATTTACTGGGTGCATTACAGCAAGACATATTACACATGCATCTCATATAACACCTTGAAGGGAAGTCTGCATGGTCAACTTATGTTTATGCATCACAAAGAATATTTATGTATAAACAAAAATATGTGTGGAAGTTCACTGTGGTAAAAGTGATACACTTAAGTAAATCATTCCTGGAAGATGTGTGTTGAGGTACAAATACAAATGCTCAGTTATTGGTGTAATGAGAGCTGACAACAATGGGACTATAAATTCCTTTGATGTGGGGGGCCTGCTCATACTCAGGAGTCATGCTACCCCCCCTTGTTCAGACAGATGACTATTGCTGTATACCCAACTGCCAGAACATGGGCTGTCTGGAGGCTGTGTTTAAGTAGGGATCCAACTGTGTCTTCTAGGCCAGGTTTTAAGTCATGGTACAGGCAACCTGGGATGTTGTCATCGCCCATTGATTCTGTGTTTTTAGCCTTAGAGAGCACACAGATGAGCTGGTCTCCTGAGAAAACAAACTGAGTCAGGGTTAACAAATGAAATAAAACAGCCACATGCAGTGCCTAACATAATTAATGATGGGACAAATGTCGTAATACAGCCACATTCATTATCTGTCATTAGTACCAGGGTGACAAATGAAATAGTGTAGCCACATGCAGTATCTATCATTAGTACAGGGTTGAGAAATGAAGCAGTAAAGCCCAATGCAGTATCCATCATTAGCACAGGGGTGACAAATTAAGTAGTGCAGCCACATGCAGTACTAATCATAAGAACAAAGGTCACAAATGAAGCAGTGCAGCCACATGCATTATCTATCATTAGTACAGGGTTGACAAAGGAAGTAGTACAGCCACATACAGTATATGTCATTAGTACACAGATAAAAAATGAACCAGTGCAACCCCAATATGTGTCTATCATTAGTATAGGAGTGACAAATGAAGTAGTGCAGCCACATGCACTATCTATCATTAGCATATGCTTGATAAATCAAGTAGTGCAGCCACATGCAGAGTCTGTCATTTGTTCAAGGGTGACAAATTAAGCAGAGAAGCCACATGTAGTCTCTATCCTAGTACAAGGATAACAAATGAAGTAGTGCAGCCACATGCAGTATCAATCCTTAGAACAGAGGTGACAAATGAAGTAGTACAGCCACATGCAGTATCTCTCATTAGTACAGGGTGACAAATGAAGTAGTGTGGCCACATGCAGTATCTATAATTAGTACAGGGGTGACAAATAAAGTAGTAGTGCAGATCCCTGCAGTTTCTATCATTAGTACAGGGGAGAGAAATGAAGTACTGCAGCCACATGCAGTATCTATCATTAGTGAAGATGTGGCAAATGAAGTAGTATAGCCACATGCATTATTCATCATTAGTACAGGGGTGACAAATTAAGTAGTATAGTCACTTGCAGTCTCAATCATTTGTACAGGGGTGACAAATGAAGTAGGGTAGCTGCATGCAGTGTCTATCATTAGTACAGGGGTGACAAATGAAGTAGTGCAGCACCATGCCATATCTATTCTTAGAATAGGGGTGACAAATAAAGTAGCTAGGCCACAATTAGTACAGGGGAGAGAAATGAAGTAGTGTAGCCACATGCATTATCCATCATTAGTACAGGGGTGACAAATTAAGTAGTACAGCCACTTGCAGTATCAATCAATTGTACAGGGGTGACAAATGAAGCAGGGTAGCCAAATGCAGTGTCTATCATTAGTACAGGGGTGACAAATGAAGTAGTGCAAACACATGCAGTATCGATCCATAGTACAGGGGTGACAAATGAAGTAGTGCAGCCACGTGCAGAATCTACGCTTAGTATAGGAGTGACAAATGAAGTAGTGCAGCCACATGCAGGATGTATGCTTATTTCAGTGATGACAAATGAAGAAGTGAAGCCACATGCAGTGTCGGCCAATAGTACATGGGTGACAAATGAAGTAGTGCAGCCACATGCGGTGTCTATCATTAGTACAGGGGTGATAAATGAAGTAGTACAGCCACATTCAGTATCTGTTATTAGAACATGTGTGACAAATAAAGTAGTGCGCCTGATGTAATAGCTATCATTAGAACAGGGCTGACAAATGAAGTAATGCAGCCACAGGCAGTATCTATCTTTAGTATAACTGTGACACATGAGGTTTTGAAGCCCCATGTAGATTGCAACATTATTACAGGGTTAACAAATGAAATACCACAGCCACATGCAGTGCCTATCATAATTAATGGTGGGATGTAATACAGCCACATTCATTATCTGTCATTAGTACCGGGGTGACAAATGAAATAGTGTAGCCACATGCAGTATCTATCATTAGTACATGATAGAGAAATGAAGTAGTAAAACCCAATGCATTATCCATCATTAGTACAGGGGTGACAAATTAAGTAGTGCAGCCACATGCAGTATTAATCATTAGTACAAAGGTCACAAATGAAGCAGTGCAGCCACATGCATTATCTATCATTAGTACAGGGTTGACAAAGGAAGGAGTACAGCCACATACAGTATCTATCATTAGTACAGGGATAAAAATGAACCAGTGCATCCCCAATCAGTGTCTATCATTAGGACAAGGGTGGCAAATGAACTAATGCAGCCACATGCAGTATCTCTCCTTAGTATAGGGGTGACAAATGAAGTAGTACAGCAATATACAGTATCCATCATTAGTACAGGGGTGACAAATGAAGTAGTTCAGCCACATGCAGTATCTATCATTAGTACAGGGATGACAAATGAAGTAGTACAGCCACATACAGTGTCTATTGTTAGTACTGGGATGACAAATAAAGTAGTGCAGCCACATCCAGTACACATCCATAGTACAAGGGTGACAAATGAAGTAGTGCAGCCACATGCAATATCTAACCTTAGTACAGGGGTGATAAATAAAGTAGTACAACCACATACAGTATCTAACATTACTACATGGGTGATAAATGAAGTACTGCAGCACCATGAAGTATCTGTTATTAGCTAAGGGCTGACAAATGAAGTAGTGCAGCCACATGCAGTAGCTGTCTTTAATACAGCTATGACAAATGAAGTTTTGAAGCCCCGTGCAGATTACAACATTAGTAGAGGGTTAACAAATAAAATACCACAGCTACATGCAGTGCCTATCACAATTAATGGAGGGACAAATGAGGTAATACAGCCACATTCATTATCTGTCAATAGTACCGAGGTGACAAATGAAGAAGTGCAGCCACATGCAGTATCTATCATTAGTACAGGGGTGAGAAATGAAGGAGTACAGCCCAGTGCAGTATCCATCATTAGTACAGGGGTGACAAATGAAGTAGTGCAGCCAAATGCAGTATTAATCATTAGTACAAAGGTGACAAATGAAGTAGTGCAGCCACATGCAGTGTCTATTGTTAGTACTGGGGTTACAAATAAAGTAGTGCAGCCACATGCAGTATCCATACACAGTACAAGGGTGACAAATGAAGTAGTGCAGCCACATGCAGTGTCTATCCTTAGTGCAGGAGTGATAAATGATGTAGTACAGCCACATACAGTATCTAACATTACTACATGGGTGATAAATGAAGTACTACAGCACCATGTAGTATCTGTCATGAGCACA
The DNA here is from genome assembly GCF_019279795.1 of Protopterus annectens. Taxonomy (NCBI): domain Eukaryota; kingdom Metazoa; phylum Chordata; order Ceratodontiformes; family Protopteridae; genus Protopterus; species Protopterus annectens. Next base: position 1,911,839,426 of record NC_056735.1, read on the forward strand.
GAGGTGACAAATGAAGTAGTGCAACCAAATGCAGTGTCTATCATTAGTACAGGGGTGACAAATGAAGAAATGCAGCCACATGCAATGTATATCATTAGTACTGGAGAGACAAATGAAATACTGCAGCCACATGCACTATCTATCATTAGTACATGGGTGACAAATCAAGTAGTGCAGCCACATGCAGTGTCTCTCATTTGTTCAAGGGTGACAAATGAAGCAGGATAGCCACATGCAGTGTCTATCCTTAACACAGTGGTGACAAATGAAGAAGTGCAACCTCATGCAGTATCCATCCTTAGTACACCATGTAGTATCTGTTATGAGCACAGAGATGACAAATGAAGTAGTGCAGCCACATGCAGTGTCTATCCTTAGAACAGGGGTGACAAATGAAGTAGTGCAGCCACATGCAGTATGCATCATTAGTACACATACAGTATCTATCATTAGTAGAGGGGTGACAATTAAATTAGTGCAGCCACATGCAGTATCTGTCATTTGTAAAGGGGTGACAAATTAAGTAGTGCAGCTGCATGCAGTATCTATCATTAGTACTGGGGTGACAGCTGAAGTAGTGCAGCCACATTCAGTATCTATCATTAGTACAGGGGCAAGAAATGCAGTAGTAAAGCCCAATGCAATATTCATCATTAGTATAGAGGTAACAAATAAAGTAGTGCAGTCACATGCAGTATTAATCATTAGTATAAAGGTGAAAAATGAAGTAGTGAAGCCACGTGCAGTATCTATCAATAGTACAGGGTTGACTAAGGACATAGTACAGCCCATACAGTATCTATCATTAATACAGGGGTGACAAATGAAGTAGTGCAACCCCAATCAGTGTCTATCATTAGGTCAGGGGTGACAAATGAACTAGTGCAGCCACATGCAATATCTGTCCTTAGTACAGGAATGACAAATGAAGTAGTACAGGCAAATACAATATTCATCATTAGTACAGGGGTGCCAAATTAAGTAGTGCAGCCACATGCAGTATCTATCATTAGTACAGGGTTGGAAAAGGAAGTAGTGCAGCCATATACAGCATCTATCATTAGTACAGGGGTAACAAATGACGCAGTACAACCCCAATCAGTGTCTATAATTAGGAAATGGGTGACAAATGAACTAGTGCAACCACATACAGTATCTGTCCTTAGTACAGGGGTGACAAATGAAGTAGTAAAGTGAAATACGGTATCCATCTTTAGTACAGGCATGACAAATGAAGTAAGTCAGCCACATGCAGTATCCATCATTAGTGCAGGGGTGACAAATGAAGTAATGCAGCCACACGCAGTATCTATCCTTAGTACAGGGGTGATATATGAAGTAGTACATATACATACAGTATCTAACATTACTAAATGGGTGATAAATGAAGTACTGCAGCACCATGTAGTATCTGTCTTTAGTACAGGGGTGACAAATGAAGTAGTGCAGCCAAATGCAGTGTCTATCATTAGTACAGGGCTGACAAATGAAGTAGTACAGCTGCATGCAGTATCTATCATTAGTACAGGGGTGACAAAATGAAGTAATGCAGCTACATGCAGTGTTTATCATAAGTACAGGAGTGACAAATGAAATACAGCAGCCACATGCACTATCGATCATTAGTACATGGGTGACAAATCAAGTAGTGCAGCCACATGCAGTGTCTCTCATTTTTTCAGGGGTGACAAATGAAGCAGGGCAGCCACATTCACTGTCTATCCTTAGTACAGTAGTGACAAATGAAGTAGTACAGGCACATGCAGTATCCATCCTTAGTACAAGGGTGACAAATGAAGCAGTGTAGCCACATACGGTATCTATCCTTAGAACAGGGGTGACAAATGAAGTTGTAGAGCTCCAAGCAGTATCTATCATTAGTACATGTGTGACAAATGAAGTAGTGCAGCCACATGCGGTATCTATCATTAGTACACATGCAGTATCTCTCATTAGTAGAGGAGTGACAATTAAATTAGTGCAGCTACATGCAGTACCTGTCATTAGTACAGGAGTTAAAAATTAAGTAGTGTAGCTGCATGCAGTATTTATCATTAGTACAGGGGTGACAAATGGAGTAGTGCAGCTGCATGTACTATCATTAGTACAGGGGTGAGAAATGAAGTAGTGCAGACGCATGTATCTATACTTAGTACACAGGTGACAATTGAAGTAGTACAGCTGCATGCAGTATCTATTTTTAGTTCAGTGGTGACAAATAAAGTAGTGCAGCCATATGCAATATATTTCATTATTTCAGAGTTGAGAAATGAAGTAGTGCAGCCAAATGCAGTGTCTATCATTTGTAAAGTGGTGAGGAATTAAGTAGTACAACCACTTGCAGTATATATCATTAGCACCGAGGTGAGAAATGAAGTAGTGCAGCCACATGCACTGTCTATCATTAGTACAGGGTTGAAAAATGAAGTAGTGCAGCTCCATGCAGTAATAATCCTTAGTGTAGATGTAACAAATGAAGTAGTGTAGCCATATTCAGTATCTGTCATTGGCACTTCGGTGAAAAATGAAGTAGTACAGCCAGATGCAGTGTCTGTCACTAGTGCAAAGGTGACAAATGAAACAGGGTAGCCAAATTCAGTGTTTATCTATCGTACAGTGGTGACACATAAATCAGTGCAGCCACATGCAGTATCCATCCTTAGTACAAGCGTGACAAATGAAGTAGTGCAGCCACATACAGTATCTATCCTTAGTACAGGGGTGTCAAATGAAGTAGTACAGCCACATACAGTATCTAACCTTAGCACAGGGGTGCAAAATGAAGTAGTGCATCCAAATGCAGCATCTATCATTAGACAGGGGTGACAAATGAAATAGTGCACCCAAATGCAGTCTCTATTTTTAGTATAGGGATGACAAATGAAGTAAAGTAGCCACATGCACTATCTATTATTAGTACATGGGTGACAAATCAAGTAGTGCACCCACATGCAGTGTCTGTCATTAGTTCAAGGGTGACAAAATAAGCATAGTTGCCATATGTAGTGTCTATCCTTAGTTCAAGGGGGACAAATGAAGTAGTGCAGCCACATGCAGTATCTCTCATTAGTACAGTGGTGACAAATGAAGTAGTACAGCCATATCTGCTATGTATAATTAGTACAGCAATAACAAATGAAGTAGTACAGCTATATGCACTATCATTAGTACAGGGGTGAGAAATGAATTAGTACAGCCCAATGCAGTTTCTATCATTAGAACAGGGGTGACAAATGAAGAAGTGCACCCCCATTCAGTATTTATCATTAGTACACGGGATAAAGTAGTGCAGCCACATTCAGTATGTATCATTAGTACAGTGGTGACAAATGAAGTAGTTCATCCATATCTGTTATGTATAATTAGTACAGTGATGACAAATGAAGTAGTACAACTACATGCACTATCATTAGTACAGGGGTGATAAATGAAGTAGTACAGTCACATGCAGTATTAATCATTAGTGCAAAGATGACAAATTAAGTAGTGCAGCCACATGCAGTATGTATCATTAGAACAATGTTGACAAAGGAAGTAGTACAGTCACATAGTTTCATAGGTTCATAGGTAGGTACTAGGCTATTGGCCTTAGGGCCTATATAATGACTAGCCAAAAAGGTACCTTGGCTTTCGCCACCCATGAAAATTATTTTCTTGTGCCACTGTCGAGCAGAGCAACAGAGGTGATCCCTGGCATGAATTTCCTATTTCCCATCCAATCATCAAGATTTTTTTGAAGAGTGTTAATGAGGAGCTTTGTTTGATATAGATAGGTAGTTTGTTCCAGAGTATGGAAAGTCTCTGGGACAGGAATCTATCCATCCAACATGTTCTGTTTATTGTATTGACAAGATTTAGGTCCCTAGAGCATGTAGCTCGGAGGGATTGATATTTCTTTAAGTGGAGCATGTCCAACAGCTCTGGGTTTGACATAGCTTTGTATGTTAGTTAGAGATCGCCTCTGATTAGGCGATATGCGATGGAGTAAAGCTGGTGTTTTTTTGAGTCGTTCTGCATAGGGCATCTTTTTGAGACTGGTAATCCTCTTGCGAGTTATTTCTGTGGCCTTTCATGTTGTTGTAGATGTCTTGTGAGGTACATACCAAAAGGGGCGTTGTACTCTATAATGGGTCTAATGAGTGACAAGTAGAGGGGAACAATGACCTCTTTTTTCCTGGATGAGAAATCTTTTGTGATCAGGTGTGCCGCATAGAAGGATTTCCTGACTACTGTGGTGATGTGATTATCAAAGGAGGGACTACTCTCCACCTATTTCCCAAGGTCTCTTATCACACATTTGGTGTGAAGTAGACTACCACTTATGTGGTAGCTCATGGGTACAGAGTTTTTACCAAAGGGGATGACAATGCACTTTTTAGCATTGAGCTTGAGGCCATGGCTTTGACACCAGGCATCTGTCTCCATGAGGCCCTTGTGTAGGATGTCCACATCATTAGAAGTTTTGATTATGGCTCCTAGTTTGCAGTCATCTGCAAACTTTGTTAGCCAAAGACCTTCTGTGTTAGCCTATACTTCAGAAAAGTAGACACCAAACAGGAGCTGAACCAGGACTGAACCATGTGGTACTCCACTTCTCACTGGTCTGAAGTCGGATTTGGAGTCTGCTACTTTCACAGTGTGGGTTCTGTCAGTGAGCCAGTTGACAACCCATCTTGTGACATAGGGATTTGTACCTAGTTTAGTGAGTTTATCTATTATTCCAGAATGGGTGATGGTGTCAAAAGCCTTGGGGAGATCTAGATAGGCTGTGTGAACCATCTTACCCTCATCTATGGCTTTGGTGACTGCTTCAAAGAAGTCCAACAGGTTTAGGAGACATGATCTGCCTTTTACAAACCTGAACTGTGTGGGTTCCAGAGTTTGGAGATTACCAATGTCTAATGTCGGCAAAGTGGATTTTAAGTGTTGTGTTTTGGATGAAGTAACTGCTGTAGAAATTAAGTTTGATGCTGAAGATGAGCTAATCTGGAAAGAATATGAATGGCAGGTGAGGCTGAATGCCTGCCATCTGCCTGGTTTAAATGATAGAAAAGAGTTCACTGCCTTTTTAAAAAAGAAGAAGCTTAATCATGTGTTTTAGTTGTAATGTATTTAAGTGAGTTTTAAATTGGTCACATCATGCAGTCTGAACAAGTCCTGAGTGGATGAAAACGCTTACTGTGGATGTACTTGAATAAATTTGTGTGGTTTTGGCTATTTTTTTTTTTTTTATTATTATTTCTGGTGGTTACCTGAAGTGTTTTTCCTGTTGTTTGGGACATAGGGATTTATACCTAGTTTAGTGAGTTTATCTTTTATTCCAGAGTGGATGATGGTGTCAAAAGCTTTGCTGAGATGTAGATAGGCTGTGTGAACCACCTTACCCTGATCTACGGCTTTGATGACTGCTTCAAAAAAGTCTATTAGGTTTAGGAGACATGATCTGTCTTCTACAAACCCGAACTGGGTGGGTTCCAGAGTTTGGAGATTACCAAAGTCTTTGTGTATAAGAGCCATGATGATGCATTCCATGGCCTTGCACAAAAGTTACCAGGGTCCTTGATGGCTCCCTCTTTGTGGAATGGGACAACCGTCACTGTGTGTCAGTAGGCACAAAGCCTGAGGTGAGGCTGTGATTGAACATGTTGCTTAGGTGGGGTGCCAGTTTATTCTGCAGTTAGTGTAGAACACAGCCTGGGATGTTGTCAGGTCCCATCGATGCTGTGTTCTTGGCTTTGGAGATTGTGGTTTTTACCTGTGCAGCCATGATTATAGGAACTTTGCATTCTTTGGGCATAAAGATGGGCCCTTTAGGGGGTGAGAGGGGGTAAAGTTAGCACTGAACCTATCTGTCAGGATGTTGGCAATATCAGTTGGTTCTGTATATTTAGTGCCATTGTGCTTTAACAGAACAGATCTGAGTGCTGCCATTAAGATTCTTTACATAGCTATAGAATGCTTTGTGATTGTTTTTAGAATCAGTGGTGATTTTGTTTTTGTAGCTAGCTTTGGAGGATTTTATGAGGGATCTCAGCTTCTTACTGAGGCTGACCAGGGAGTTTATCCAATCAAGGGAATTTACTCTTTCTTGCAACAGTTTCTTTCTTCTGTTGTAGAGTTTGTTTTTGGCAGGGAACTACCAGATTGGCTTCCTTTTTTTGGAGGATAGCATCTTGGTTCTGTTAGGGATAGCACGATCCATGCACTTGTGTAAGTGCTTATAAAGGGCATCTGTGTAGGATTCAGCAGTTGTACCTCTACTGTCCATCTGCATGGGTGTCGTGAAGTTTGCCATTTCTGTCTTAAGAAGCGTGAAGTTGGCTTTGGAGAAATTTTTCATGGTGGGTTTCCTAATGGGGGTGGGGGCGGGATGTGGATGACTAGGGTGATTAGCTTGTGGTCGGATCTGACCAACGAAGACTTGACCTCTGGTGTGGAACACCGGTCGCCCATGTTGGTAATAACCAGGTCTTGGATATTGCTGCCCCTGTTGGGGGTGTGGATAAGTTGATCCAAGGCATTGGAATTTATGAATTCCAGAAAACGTTGAGCAAAAGAGTTCATACATGAGTAGTTTTCCCAGTTAATGGTGGGGTAGTTGAAATCACTCATTATTAGGGTGTTGGGTTGTACCCTAATATTTTCCAGTGTATCAAGAAATGAGGATTGGGAATCCTGGGGCATGGTGGGGGATCTGTAGCAAGTTACAATTTGGATTGCTGTCTTGCCCAGAGTTAGTTGCACTTGGATAATCCTGGATGCAGGTGTGGATATCCTTAATGAATATTGACACGCTTCCGCCTTTAGTGTTTCGGTGCAGGTTAAGTGGCCGAAAGGTGTGGTATGAATTATAGCCTGGTAATGCAGGGGTGGTCTCTGGAGTCTTGAACCTGGTCTCTGTCACTGCACAGATGTCAATGTTCTCCATTTTAAGGAGTGCCTCGAGTGAATGCATTTTGAGGTTTAGACTTCTAGTATTGAGTAGCATTACCCTCAGATTTTGTTTGCTTGTACCTGTTAAGGTGGTGAATTTGTCATTTGAACTATGCCTAAAAAAGGCACTATAGGGGTGGAAAGAGCCTCAGCCAGTATCTGGAATCCCAAGGGCGACAGGTGTAGGCCATCTCTGGCAAAGCATCATGGTCTGTCGATCATGTCATCCCAGGCAGACAGATACTGGATCCCCTTAGAATGACACCAGATGCTTAGCCAATTGTTGAAGTCAAGCATTTTGTCCTTGGACTGTGGTATCATTCTGGGTGATGGCAGGATGCCACTCAGGGCTAGGGTCATACCTGCCTGGGCTACAAGATCGGAGAGCTCCTTCATGTCTCTTTTCATGTAGTCCAGGGTGGTACATCTCAGGTGATTCACACCAACATGGACAATGACAGAGTCATATTTGTACTTGTTGTGGAGTGATCTAAGTGCATGCATTATGTGGTGGATCTGGGAATCTGACAGGCAGCTGACAGTAACTTTCTCCTTGTGTAGCCTGGTGAGTGGAACATCAGTTTGCCTGACTATAGAGTCACCTATGACTAGAGTGTTGGGGATTATGTTATGCCTTATGGGATGTGGTTGAGTGGCACACTGAGTTTGTGGGCTATGTGTCATTTGGGTTGGGTTGGGGGGGGTTGCTTGCTTTTCTGGTTTGGAGGTCTCTGTTGCTTGAACAGATTTTTATTGAGAGCCTCCTCAAATGTAGGTGCATGTTTTGTGTTTCTATGTGTGTGTGTTTTGGTGGTGTAGGTTTTGAGGGACTACGTAATGAGTGTGGTGTGGTGCAAGTGTTTACCTTCTCCTCTTGACTGTCTAGTCCAGTCATAGGTGAAGACAGCTTTGTTTCCAGTTTGGCTATATAAGTGCATCTCTCACAGGTTGTAGTGTTAGGTGGTCAGAGGAGAGGATTATCTGTGTATATGAGGCAATTGCTGCATTGCCACAAGATGCCCAGATTCATCAGGTAGACAGGACTAAACACCAAGAGCTGACCCTTAGACATGACTGGATAGTGCTTATTTATTAAGTACTAACAACTGTTTTCCTGTAGACAAGTAAGGAGACTTGAGTGCTGTAATAATTTTTAGCTTATTTAGTGCTTACAATGAGTTCTGAACAAGTTCTGAGCTCAAAGAAACAGATGTTAGTGCTAAAACTAAAATTTGAAGAGCAGACTTTATGGTACCGGGAATAGTTTAACCCTTACTAAGCAGCGATGCATAAAGTGTGTGTGTGTGTGTATATATACATATATATATATATATATATATATATATATATATATATTTTTTTTTTTTTTAATATAACAGTAGCTAAAAACTGAGCCTCGTTCCAGCAGTCCTCATTCAGACAAGTTCTAACTGCACACTCATACATACAGTAGCCATCATTAGTACTGGGGTGACAAATGAAGTAGTGCAGCCACATGCAGTATCTATCATTAGTACAGGGACGTGAAATGAAGTAGTACAGCCCGATGTCGTATCCATCATTAGTACAGGGGTGACAAATGAAGTAATACAGCCACATGCAGTGTCTATCATTAGTATTAGTACAGGAGCGATAAATGAAATACTGCAGCCACATGCACTATCATTAGTACATAGGTGACAAATCAAGTAGTGCAGCCACATCCAGTGTCTCTCATTTGTTCAAGGGTGACAAATTAAGCAGGATAGCCATATGCAGTGTCTATCATTAGTACAGAGGTGACAAATGAAATAGTGCAGCCACATGCCGTATATTTTCTTAGAACAGGAGTGACAAATAAAATAGCTCAGCCACATGTAGTACCTATCTTTAGTACAGTGGTGACAAATGAAGAAGTGCAGCCACATGCAGTATCTATGCTTAGTATGTGTGTGAAAAATGAAGTAGTGCAGCCACATGCAGTATCTATGCTTAGTATATGGGTGACAAATGAAGTAGTGCAGCCACACGCAGTATCTATACTTAGTACATGGGTGACAAAAGAAGTAGTGCAGCCACATGCGGGATGTATGCTTATTTCAGTGATGACAAATGAAGAAGTGAAGCCACAAGCAGTGTCGTCCAATAGTACATGGGTGACAAATGAAGTAGTGCAGCCACATGCAGTGTCTATCATTAGTACAGTGGTGACAAATGTAGTAGTACAGCCACATGCAGTATCTATCATTAGTACAGGGACATGAAATGATGTAGTACAGCCCAATGCCGTATCCATCATTAGTACAGGGGTGGCAAATGAAGTAATACAGCCACATGTAGTACCTATCTTTAGTACAGTGGTGACAAATGAAGAAGTGCAGCCACATGCAGGATCTATCCATAGTACAGGAGTGACAAATGAAGTAGTGCAGCCACATGCAGTATTTATGCTTAGTATATGGGTGACAAATGAAGTAGTGCAGCCAAACACAGTATCTATACTTAGTACATGGGTGACAAAAGAAGTAGTGCAGCCACATGCGGGATGTATGCTTATTTCAGTGATGACAAATGAAGAAGTGAAGCTACAAGCAGTGTCGTCCAATAGCACATGGGTGACAAATGAAGTAGTGCAGCCACATGCAGTGTCGATCGTTAGTACAGGGGTGACAAATGAAGTAGTACAGCCACATGCAGTATCTATTATTAGAACAGGTGTGACAAATAAAGTAGTGCAGCCCCATGCAATAGCTATCATTAGAATAGGGCTGACAAATGAAATAGTGCAGCCACAGGCAGTATCTATCTTTTGTACAGCTGTGACAAATGAAGTTTTAAAGCTCCATGCAGATTGCAACATTAGTACAGGGTTAACAAATGAAATTCCACAGCTACATGCAGTGCTTATCATAATTAATGGTGGGACAAATGAAGCAATACAGCCACATTCATCTGTCATTAGTACTGGGGTGACAAATGAAATAGTGCAGCCACATGCAGTATCTATCATTAGTACAGGGTCGAGAAATAAAGTAGTAAAGCCCAATGCAGTGTCTATCATTAGGACAGTGGTGACAAATGAAGTAGTGCAGCTAAATGTAATATCTATCCTTAGTACAGGGGTGAGAAATTGAGTAGTGCAACCAAATACACTATTTAACATTAATACAAGGGTGATAAATGAAGTACTGCAGCACCATGTAGAATCTGTCATTAGTACAGGGGTAACAAATGAAGTAGTGCAGCCAAATGCAGTGCCTATCATTAGTACAGGGGTGACAAATGAAGTAGTATAGCCACATGCAGTATCGATCATTACTACAGGAGTGACAAATGAAGTAATGCAGCCACAGGCAGTGTCTATCATTAGTACAGGAGTGATAAATGAAATATTGCAGGAGGAACTCTTCCACCCCTTTAGGGATAAGTGAAAGCAGGGGGGACACAGGGGTGGGCAGCATGGTAGATCTTTGAGGCTGATAGTACAGAAATAAACAATGTTCTGAATATATCATCAACTGAATTGTCTCCTACATATGTAAAAATATTGAATAAAAGTCTCAACTTTATGCCTGTTTTTTTTTTGTTCCTGAAGACACATTTGTTAAAGATGTCTCTGATTTTTGTATATTACTTAACTTGAAATAATTTTTTCAGACAACCGCTGACTCAGAACTTAACTCCAGTTTCAGATACCACAAATCTAATTTCATTCCACCCATGCATCCGAGTGTGTCTATGTTTTACAATTCCATTCTGAAAGATCTACATTTTAATTTCAGGGATATTCGTGCAAAACACAATAATTTGTCCAACAATGAGATGGACATGATACGAGAATTGGCAGCTAACAAGGAACTGGTAATACTGTCAGCAGACAAAGGTGGTGCTATAGTGGTACAAGATTGATTTCTATACAATTCTGAAGCTATGAGACAATTTTCGGATAATCGGTATTATACACATATGGTATTGGACACTACATCTGGTTTCAAGAGGCAAATAGATGATTTTCTGCAATCTGCCAGGGAGGAGGGAATCATAACAGACAATATTTGCATCATCTTACAGTATCTGACCCTTGTAGTCAATATATATATATATATATATATATATATATATATATATATATATATATATATTTTTTTTTTTTTTTTACCCAAAATCCATAAAATCTACAAAACCCTCTCGGCAGACCTATTGTCTCAGGCAGAGGCTCAATCACAGAACCACTATCCCAGTTCTTGACATTACATCTTAAACCTTTGCTTAAATTTGTTAGTGCTAAAATACAGGACACTACAGAGTTTCTTTGGATTATATCAGACATGCAGTTAGAAACTGGGTGGTATATGTGTACTTTGGATGTTTCTGCATTATATACTAACATCCCCCATTGGGCAGGTTTAGAAGCCTTAGAACATTGGTTAGTCAAGTCTGAATTACATCTACCTGGTTTTAATACATGTTTGCTCTGTTTGACTGAGCATGTATTAACCAAAAATTTTATACACTATGGGGATGACTGCTATTTACAGACTAAAGGCACTGCAATCGGGGCTTTGTTTGCTCTGCTCTATGCTGATCTCTTTATGGCTTACATTGAGGAACAGATAATTTATGATAGCACCCATAATATATATATGGATGAGATCGACATATGGAGGAGATATCTGGATGATTGCTGGTTGGTATGGAGGTCTGACATCATATACCTCAAGGAGTTTGTTACATATTTGAATAAAAATAAATGGGGCATTCAGTTTATGATTATATTTGATACCAACAAAATCACTCTTTTGGGTGTACTAGTAACTAGGAATGCAGACCATACACTAACATCTGAGGTCTACCGGAAATACCCAGAGTACAACTCCTTGCTTCATGCCTCCAGCTTTCATCCTCCCCATATATGCAGAAACATTCCAAAGTCACAATTTTTATGCCTGAAGTGGATTTGTTCTGATGCTGAGATGTATCATACATATGAGTCTGATTTGGTTAAAAGGATCAGTGACAGAGGTACAAGAAAGGGGACATCGCTCAAGGCAGACGAGGGGCTGCCAATCAGGATAGGGATACCTACTCCAATACAGGAACAAAAAACAAAATAATAATTCACAAATCAGACTGGTGACCACTTAAGGCAGAAACACGGATGTCCTTATCAAGAGTGTCCACAGACATTGGAATATCCTATTGGCTGATACCAAGCTTAGTGCACTGGTAGCTGATACATGTCATTTTTCCTTCAGAAGGGGCAAGAATATTGGTTCATTTTTGAATCATTATAAATTAGTGAACAGATTTGATAATAGCCTCAAACAAATAACTTTGGAAGGTGGGCTCCTGCAGGGATGTTTTCCATACGGACACTGCACCCATTGTAAAAATATGTCTAAGACGAAAGAATTTACTAGTAAAAATATTGGACAAGTGTTTCCTATAAATTTTTTTGCCAATTGCTAGTCTGAACGGGTGATTTACTTGGCTTCTTGTAACTGTTCAGCCTTCTATGCAGGACAAACATCCAGGTGTGTCAAACTTAGAATATCAGAACACTTCAGTGATATTAGAACTGGTAAACAAACAAGTGCACTATATAAATATACACAAAAACACCCTAAAACCACATTCAGATTCACAGTGATTGATAGAATGCAAGGAAACAGAAATAACAAATCAGGATGGCATCAGCTATTAAATAATATGGAGAAAAAATGGATTATTAAATTGGATGCCCTGTTTCCCCCAGGATTGAATGAATATTTTTAATGAAGGATGTAATTTACCCGAGTTAACTTCAGGTGGGGCTATAGTATATACATATATGCTAGTATGCTTCTTTAACTTAATGCACTGAAGAAGGCTTGACAGCCGAAACCGGTCTGCTTGCTTTTTTTGGCTACATGTCTTCCCAATAAATTATTTGTGTTTGTCACTGTTTACTGGCTCTACAGTTTTTTTTTCGATTAGTACAGTGGTGACAAATGAAGTAGTGCAGCCACATCCAGGATCTATCATTAGTACAGGGGTGAAAAATGAAGTAGTACAGCCCAATGCAGTAGCCATCATTGTACAGGGGTGACAAATGAAGTAGCCCAGCCACATGCAGTAATAATCATTAGTACAGGGTTGACAAAGGAAGTAGTACAGCCACATGCAGTATCTATCATTAGTACAGTGGTGACAAATAAATTAGTGCAGTCACATGCAGTATTTATCATTAGTACAGGGGTGACAAATGAAGTAGTGTGGCCACATGTAGTATCTGTCATTAGTACAGGGGTGACAAATTAAGTAGTGCAGCTGCATACAGTATCTATCACTAGTACAGGGGTGACAAATGAAGTAGTACAGCCACATGCAGTGTATATTGTTAATACAGAGGTGACAAATAAAGTAGTGCAGCCACATGCAGTATCATCGTCCCTTAGTACAGGGGTGATAAATGAAGTAGTACAGTCACATACAATATCTAACATTACTACATGGGTGATAAATGAGGTACTGCATCACCATATAGTATCTGTCATTAGCACAGGGGTGACAAATGAAGTAGTGTAGCCAAATGCAGTGTCTCTCATTAGTTCAGGAGTGACAAATGAAATACGGCAGCCACATGCAGTGTCTCTCATTTGTTCAAAGGTGAAAAATGAAGCAGGATAGCCACATGCAGTGTCAATCCTTAGTATAGTGGTGACAAATGAAGTAGTGCAGCCACAAGCAGTATCTATCATTAGAAAAGGGGTAACAAATGAAGTTGTAGAGTCCCATGCAGTATCTATCATTGGTACTTGGGTGACAAATCAAGTAGTGCAGCCACATGCAGTGTCTCTCATTTGTTCAAGTGTGAAAAATGAAGCAGGATAGCCACATGCAGTGTCAATCCTTAGTACAGTGGTCACAAATGAAGTAGTGCAGCCACATGCAGTATCTATACTTAGAAAAGGGGTAACAAATGAAGTTGTACAGCCCCATGCAGTATCTATCATCAGTACTTGGGTGACAAATCAAGTAGTGGAGCCACATGCAGTGTCTGTCATTTGTTTAAGGGTGACAAATTAGGCAGAGCAACCACATGTAGAGTCTACCCTTAGTACAATGGTGACAAATGAAGTAGTGCAGTCACATACAGTATCCATCCTTAGTACAAGGGTGCTAAATGAAGTAGTACAGTCACATGCAGTATCTCTCATTAGTACAAGGGTGACAAATGAAGTAGTACAGCCTCATGAAGTATCTATCATTCATACAAAGGTGACAAAATGAAATAGTGCAGCCACATACAGTGTCTATGCTTAATACAGGGAAGACAAGTGAAGAAGTGTACCCCCATTCAGTATTTATCATTAGTACACAGGTGACAAATGAAGTAGTGCAGCCACATTCAGTATGTATCATTAGTACAGTGGTGACAAATGAAGTAGTTCAGTCATATCTAGTATGTATAATTAGTACAGCAATGACAAATGAAGTAATAGGGCTACATGCACTATATTTAGTACATGGGCGAGAAATGAAGTAGTACAGCCCAATGCAGTATCAATCATTAGTACAGGGGTGACAAATGAAGTAGTGCAGCCACATGCAGTACTAATTATTAGTACAAAAGTGACAAATTAAGTAGTGCAGGTACATGCAGTATTTATCATTAGTACAGGCTTGACAAAGGAAGTAGTACAGCCACATACAGTATCTATCATTAGTAAAGGGGTGACAACTGAAGTAGTGCAGCCACATGCAGTATCTAACATTAGTACAGGGGCGACAAATGAAGTACTACAGCCTGATGCAGTATCCTTCATTAGTACAGAGGTGACAAATAAAGTAGTGCAGCCACATGCAGTATTAATCATTAGTACAAAGGTGACAAATGAAGTAGTGAAGCCCCATGCAGTATCAATGAATAGTACAGGGTTGACAAAGGAAGTAGTACAGCCCATACATTATCTATCATTAGTACAGGGGTGACAAATGAAGCAGTGCAACCCAGTCAGTGCCTATCCTTAGGACAGTGGTGAAAATGAACTAGTGCAGCCACATGCAGTATCTGTCCTTACTACAGGGATGACAAATGAAGTAGTACAGCCAAATACAGTATTCATCATTAGTACAGGGGTGACAAATGAAGTAGTGCAGCTGCATGCAGTATTAATCATTAGTACAAGGTGCCTAATGAAGTAGTACAGCGACATGCAGTATCTACCATTAGTACAGGGTTGACAAAGGAAGTAGTACAGCCACATACAGTATCTATTATTAGTACACCGGTAACAAATGAAGCAGTGTAACCCCAATCAGTGTCTACCATTAGGATGGGGGATGACAAATGAAATAGTGCAGCCAGATGCAGTATCTGTCCTTAGTGTAGGGGTGACAAATGAAGTAGTACAGTGAAATACAGTATCCATCATTAGTACAGGCATGACAAATAAAGTAGTTTAGCCACATGCAGTATCTACCATTAGTACATGGGTGACAAATGAAGTAGTGCAGCCACATGCAGTATCTATCCTTAGTACAGGGGTGATAAATGAAGTACTGCAGCACCATGTAGTATCTCTCATTAGCACAGGGGTGACAAATGAAGTAGTGAAGCCAAATGCAATATCTCTCATTAGTACACATGCAGTATCTCTCATTATTAGAGGGATGGCAATTAAATTAGTGCAGCTACATGCAGTATCTGTCATTTGTACAGAGGTGAAAAATCAAGTAGTGCAGCCACATGCAGTGTCTCTCATTTGTTCAAGGGTGACAAATGAAGCAGAATAGCCACATGAACTGCCTATCCTTAGTACAGTGGTGACAAATGAAGTAGTGGAGCCACATGCAGCATCTATCCTTAGTACAAGGGTGACAAATGAAGTATTGCAGTCACATGCAGTATCTATCCTTAGAAAAGGGGTGACAAATGAAGTTATACAGCCCCATGCAGTATCTATCATTAGTACATTGGTGACAAATGAAGTAGTGCAGCCACATGCAGTATCTTTCATTAGTACACATGCAGTATCTCTCATTATTAGAGGGGTGACAATTAAATTAGTGCAGCTACATGCAGTATCTGTCATTAGTACAGAGGTGAAAAATTAAGTAGTGCAGCTGCATGTAGTAGCTGTCATTAGTACAGGGGTGACAAATAGAGTAGTGCAGCTACATGTACTATATATCATTAGTACAGTTGTGACAAATTAAGTAGTACAGCCACATGTATTTATCATTAGTACAGGGATGACAAATGAAGTAGTACAGCCACATGCACAATTTAAAGTGGATTGTTGAGAGACAGCCTTACAAGACTCTCTGCAAATATATAGAGCTGAGTATATTTTTTGTATTATTCTGTATTATAGAGCTAAATTGTTACTTAGATATCTGTTGTCTTACTGTTCTGCAAATATACAGATATCAGTATATATTTTTGGGTTATAATTTGCACTGTGATTCCTCATATCTATCTCTGTTGAAACGGTCTTCCTACCCCCCCTCCCTCATTTTAGTTTCTATAGCTTGTGTGTTAACTCAAGGTTCCCTTAATTTGCTGTTAATAGCAGCCTGCATTTAAAGTGGATTATTGAGAGACAGTCTTACAAGACTTTCTGAAAATATATAGACCTGAGTATATTTTTTGTATTATTCTGTATTATAGAGCTAAATTGTTACTTAGATATCTGTTGTCTTACTGTTCTGCAAATATACAGATATCAGTATATATTTTTTTGGTTATAATTTGCACTGTGATTCCTCATATCTATCTCTGTTGAAACTGTCTTCCCCACCCTCCCTCATTTTAGTTTCTATAGCTTGTGTGTTAACTCAAGGTTCCCTTAATTTGCTGTTAATAGCAGCCTGCATTTAAAGTGGATTGTTGAGAGACAGCCTTACAAGACTTTCTGCAAATATATAGACCTGAGTATATTTTTTGTATTATTCTGTATTATAGAGCTAAATTGTTACTTAGATATCTGTTGTCTTACTGTTCTGCAAATATACAGATATCAGTATATATTTTTTGGTTATAATTTGCACTGTGATTCCTCATATCTATCTCTGTTGATACTGTCTCCCCCCCGCCCTCATTTTAGTTTGTATAGCTTGTGTGTTAACTCAAGGTTCCCTTAATTTGCTGTTAATAGCAGCCTGCATTTAAAGTGGATTGTTGAGAGACAGCCTTACAAGACTCTGCAAATATATAGAGCTGAGTATATTTTTTGTATTATTCTGTATTATAGAGCTAAATTGTTACTTAGATATCTGTTGTCTTACTGTTCTGCAAATATACAGATATCAGTATATATTTTTGGTTATAATTTGCACTGTGATTCCTCATATCTATCTCTGTTGAAACTGTCTTCCCCACCCTCCCTCATTTTAGTTTCTATAGCTTGTGTGTTAACTCAAGGTTCCCTTAATTTGCTGTTAATAGCAGCCTGCATTTAAAGTGGATTGTTGAGAGACAGCCTTACAAGACTCTCTGAAAATATATAGAGCTGAGTATATTTTTTGTATTATTCTGTATTATAGAGCTAAATTGTTACTTATATATCTGTTGTCTTACTGTTCTGCAAATATACAGATATCAGTATATATTTTTTGGTTATAATTTGCACTGTGATTCCTCATATCTATCTCTGTTGAAACTGTCTTCCCCACCCCTCCCTCATTTTAGTTTCTATAGCTTGTGTGTTAACTCAGGGTTCCCTTAATTTGCTGTTAATAGCAGCCTGCATTTAAAGTGGATTGTTGAGAGACAGCCTTACAAGACTCTCTGAAAATATATAGACCTGAGTATATTTTTTGTAGTATTCTGTATTATAGAGCTAAATTGTTACTTAGATATCTGTTGTCTTACTGTTGTGCAAACACACAGATATCATTATATATTTTATTTGGTTATAATTTGCACTGTGATTCCTCATATCTATCTCTGTTGAAACTGACTTCCCCACCCCTCCCTCATTTTAGTTTCTATAGCTTGTGTGTTAACTCAAGGTTCCCTTAATTTGCTGTTAATAGCAGCCTGCATTTAAAGTGGATTGTTGAGAGACAGCCTTACAAGACTCTCTGCAAATATATAGAGCTGAGTATATTTTTTGTATTATTCTGTATTATAGAGCTAAATTGTTACTTAGATATCTGTTGTCTTACTGTTCTGCAAATATACAGATATCAGTATATATTTTTTGGTTATAATTTGCACTGTGATTCCTCATATCTATCTCTGTTGAAACTGTCTTACCCAGCACCCTCTCTCATTTTAGTTTCTATAGCTTGTGTGTTAACTCAAGGTTCCCTTAATTTGCTGTTAATAGCAGCCTGCATTTAAAGTGGATTGTTGAGAGACAGCCTTACAAGACTCTCTGCAAATATATAGACCTGAGTATATTTTTTGTATTATTCTGTATTATAGAGCTAAATTGTTACTTAGATATCTGTTGTCTTACTGTTCTGCAAATATACAGATATCAGTATATATTTTTTTGGTTATAATTTGCACTGTGATTCCTCATATCTATCTCTGTTGAAACTGTCTTCCCCACCCCCTCCCTCATTTTAGTTTCTATAGCATGTGTGTTAACTCAAGGTTCCCTTAATTTGCTGTTAATAGCAGCCTGCATTTAAAGTGGATTGTTGAGAGACAGCCTTACAAGACTCTCTGAAAATATATAGACCTGAGTATATTTTTTTGTAGTATTCTGTATTATAGAGCTAAATTGTTACTTAGATATCTGTTGTCTTACTGTTGTGCAAATATACAGATATCAGTATATATTTTTTGGTTATAATTTGCACTGTGATTCCTCATATCTATCTCTGATGAAACTGTCTTCCCCACCCCCTCCCTCATTTTAGTTTCTATAGCATGTGTGTTAACTCAAGTTTCCCTTAATTTGCTGTTAATAGCAGCCTGCATTTAAAGTGGATTGTTGAGAGACAGCCTTACAAGACTCTCTGAAAATATATAGACCTGAGTATATTTTTTGTAGTATTCTGTATTCTAGAGCTAAATTGTTACTTAGATATCTGTTGCCTTACTGTTCTGCAAATATACAAATATCAGTATATATTTTTTTGGTAATAATTTGCACTGTGATTCCTCATATCTATCTCTGTTGAAACTGTCTTCTCCACCCCCCCTCCCTGTTCTTGGTTGTAGTTTTAAATTTGGTGGCTTTTGCAGTGCCCGCCCCACTGTAGATTTGATCTAGGACACTCCCCCATTCCCATCTCTTTACCGCATTCTACCTAATAAACCCTTTCTGCACTTGCTTTTAGTCCTTTTTAATTTAATTACATTTTTCCAAACTGTGTGTGGACTAATATTGCTACATACTCAAGTATGCCAGCTTGCACTACATGTGAATTGTTTTTACTACTGTTTTTTCTACTTTTCTGAAAAAAAAAAAAATTCTGCTTTTACTGTAGTTGTGTTTCTTCCTACTTTATTTTGCTTTTGCGTCATCTTAAAAGTACTCAGTTGTATTTTTTACTGCTTGGTGTAACTCATTCTCCAGTTGGTCATGCCATCCCATAGGTAGCCATCTCCCTTGGACTGAGGTCCCATAGTTTTGCTTTGCTTGTTTGTGCATTGCATAATGGTTGCATGGTCTCATTCAGTCAGAGTTTAAAAGTAAAATCAGGTCTCAGGTTTTTCAAATATGGGCTAATAATAGTAGCACTAAGTGGGTCATCTATTTTGTGTGACCTGCACGTGTCTAGCATTTTGGGACACACACTTCGAGCTTTCGCTTAAGAATATGTGAACATCTATGGTCATTGATCACATCAGGGATTTGTAAAGATAAAGATGGTTGGCATGAGTTACTTTCTTAGAAAAAAATGGATAGTCAAACTGGGGTTCTGATTGGTTATAAGTTTTTTGTGTACACACATATATAATATGATCTTCTTTGATGCATTGTCATCATTCTCATTTTTATTCCACTCGAAGAAGGCTCTGTGAGTGGAAACCCGGTTTGATTTATGTGTTATGTAACCCATATACCCATAGGATTTGTTCCTGGTTGAATTAGTTTTTTTTTTTTCTCAGCTTGCTGCTGGCTTTGTTTGTTGGATTTTTTTTGCGCGCAGGGAGGTTTCAATGAAGCATCTGTTCTTCAATTTGGATTGTAACTCATTCTAAGCCTTTTAGTTTAAGCACTTGGGCTTCAGACCAGTTGTTTTACATTAAGTAGGTTTGTGGTCTGCAATGTAGTGGCAGAACAGGTAGCTTACATCCTTCTAAGTTGGGAACTGCTGATTGAGGGCTCAGTGTCTGTTATTCTAAAAGTGTATTAATTCTGGTTTAAGCACTTGGGCTTCAGGCCAGTTATTTTACATTAAAAGGGTTCGTGGTCTGCACTCTTGTGGAAGGAGAGGCTGGACTCTGCCCTTCTGAGCTGGGAATTTCTGGTTAAAGGCTTATAGTGCCTGCATATTTGAACTGCTTCTTACTGAAATTGGTACACCTTGTTTGCCGTAGCGTAGACTAGATCCAGGCCTGCTGAATCTAGCTTTGTTTGTATAACTTGAGCACTAATCCAGGCATTCTTTAAAGTATTCAATTGTATTTACTACTGCTTGGTAGTAACTTGATTAAAGTGTAGCTATCATTCTAAGTCATTTGGATTAAGCACTTGGGCTTCAGACCAGTTGTTTTACATTAGGAAGGTTTGTGGCCTGCACTGTGGTGGCAGGACAGGTAGCTTACATCCTTCTAAGTTGGGAACTGCTGATTGAAGGCTCAGTGTCTGTTATTCTAAAAGTGTATTAGTTCTGGTTTAAGAACTTGGGCTTCAGGCCAGTTATTTTACATTAAGAAGGTTCGTGGTCTGCACTCTTGTGGGAGGAGAGGCTAGACTCTGCCATTCTGAGCTTGGAATTTCTGGTTAAAGGCTTATAGTGCCTACATATTTCAACTGTTTCTTACTGAAATTGGTACACCTTGTTTGCTGTAGCATAGACTAGATCCAGGCCTGCTGAATCTAGCTTTGTTTGTATGCTTGTTGTTTGTTTGCTTGTTATTTCCCTGAAATGCTAATACCACCTAAAACGTGGCTTTTCAGTGCTTCTGTGGATCCCTAGTGATATCTGCATTGCTTACTGTACTTATTTCACTTAAAAGAAAGTTACTGTTTGTCGTTTTTGCATTTAAGTTACCTGTAACACATTGCATTTAAGTTACTTGTCACTTGCTCACTAAAGCAATTATATAAGTCAGCACTAACAAATTTAAAGCACTACACCTTCACAAACTCCCCTTGAGTACCTTGTTCCCCATTGGCCCTATTTTTTCAATTATAAAGGAATTCCCAATACTATTCTAGCATGTCCAAAGGTCAGTTGTCAATCTCCTCTCTGGTCCAGCTGGTGAATCTGGGAATCTTGAGGCAATGTTACAACTGCCTCATGCACACAAACAACCCTCTCCTCCTCCCAACAAATTCCAAAACATGTGAGAGATGCAGCCATATAGCCAAACTGGAGGCTAAGCTCTCTCAACTCAGTACTGGCGTAACCAGTCAGGAGGAGAAGGAAACCACACTCACTACAATTCCAGTCTCACATAGACCTACCACGACAGCAAACCAAACACATAAACATACAAAACATACTCGGAGGCTCTAAATAAAAATCTGCCTAAGCAGCAGAGACCTCCAAAGCAGACACCCAAGCAACCGCTACCCCAAAACAAAACACGTGCAACACATAGCTCACAAAGCCAGTGTGCCAAACAGTCACAGTCCTTAAGGCTAAACAACACACCTGATACACTTGTAATTGGTGACTCTATCGTCAGGCACACTGACGTCCCGCTCACCAGGCTGAACAAAGAGAAGGTCACGGTGAGCTGCCTGTCGGGCGCAAGGATCCGCCACATAACACAAGCACCCAGGTCACTCCAAGGCAAGTACAAATATGACTCAGTCATTGTCCATGGTGGTGTGAATGACCTGAGACGTACCTCCCTGGACTACATGAAAAGAGACATAGAGGAGCTCTCTGACCTTGTGGCCCAGGCCGGTATGACCCTGACCTTGAGTAGCATCTTACCCTCACCAAGAATGATGCCACAATATGAAGACAAGATGATCAATTTCAACAATTGGCTTAAGTATTGGTGTCATTCAAAGGGGATCCAATGCCTGTCAGCCTGGGATGACATGCTCAACAAGCCACGATACTTCACTAGGGACAGCTTGCACCTGTCACACCTGGGCTTTCAGATATTGGCAAAGGCTCTTGCTATCCCTATAGTGCCTTTTTTAGGCAAGGCTCAAAAGACAAACACACCTCCATAGGTATCACAAGGATAAGAAACTAAGAGTAATGCTACTCAACGCCAGAAGTCTAAACCTCAAGATGCATGCACTCAAAACTCTCCTTAGCATGGAGAACATCGATATCTGTGCAGTAACAGAAACCTGGTTCAAGGCTCCCGAGAGCACCCCAGCACTACCAGGTTATACCTCATACCATGTTTTTCGGCCCCAAAACTTGGACCAAACCACAAAAGGAGGGGGAGTATCAATATTTGTCAAAGATTCCCACACCTCCAGGTTGGTGGCACATCACGAAGTATCAGAGACTATCCATGTGCAACTAACAGTGGGTAAAACTGCCTTCCAGTTTATAGCCTGCTACAGATGACCCTCCCAAACCCAGGAACCCCACTCGCCCTTCCTGAGAACACTGGAAAATAGGAAGGTCTCTCCAAACACCATTATATTGGGCGACTTCAACTACCCAAACATAGACTGGGAGCATTACTCTAGCTCGAAACACCCTAGCCCAAAGGTTCCTAGAATTTATAAACTCAAATGCTATGGAACAACTTGTTACCACTCCCACAAAAGTTGAAAACATACTGGACCTGATCATACCCAACATGGGCACTCTATGCTCCAGACCAGAAGTGTATCCCTCACTGGTAAGATCAGACCATAAACTAATCTCACTGGATATTCACATCCCGACCCCACCCACTGCCCAGAAAACCACAGTGAAAAACTTCTCTAAAGCAAATTTCACACTCTTAAAAACTGAGGTGGAATCCATCAAAGCCCCCGGGCCTGTGGAAAATACGGCCCAGACTGCAGAATCCTTTATAAACGCATTCTATGAACACCTTCAGGAATGCATGGATCATGCAATCCCAAATAAAACCAAGACCCAATCCTCCAAAGGCAGACGTCCTGTCTGGTGGACCCCAGCCATAAACAAACTATACAATAGAAGGAGGAAGCTACTAAATGATAGAGCAAAATCCCAAAAAGGGAAGGCATCTCTGATCAGTATTAGCAAAAACTACGGGCACTCATAAAATCGTCTAAGGCCAGCTTCGAGAGAAAAATTGCACAGGACACTAAGGATAATCACAAGGCTTTCTTTAGTTATGTTAGGAACCTGGGTGGGAATTCCCAGATATGCTCAAAATTAGTCCAAAATGACAAAAAATACACCGAACCCAAAGACATTGCCAACATCCTAGCTGACAGGTTCAGCGCAAACTCCGCCCCCCCACCAAAAGGGCAAATATCTATCCCAGCAGAGTGCTGCCCCCCTGACATCTCAGATGCTCAGGTAAGAGCCGCCATCTCCAAAGCAAAAAACACAGCATCAATGGGACCAGATGGTGTCCCAGGCTGCATCCTACATGAACTCCAAGAAGAGCTAAACCCAAACATCAAACTACTGTTTAATCTCAGCCTTACTACAGGATATGTACCCAAAGAGTGGCGTACAGCAACAGTGGTCCCTCTCCACAAAGGTGGTGCCTCAACGGATCCTGGAAACATTGCCCCATAAGACTGACTAGCTTGGTCTGCAAAGCTATGGAAAGGATCATCATGGACCTCATAAATAAAGATATTGGGGACCTACAGACACTGGATCCTACCCAGTTCAGCTTTGTTAAGGGCAGATCCTGCCTCTTAAACCTGGTTGATTTCTTTGAAACAGTCACCAAGGCCATTGATGAGAGGAAGGTGGTCCACACAGCCTACCTGGACCTCGCAAAAGCCTTCGATGCAGTACTTCACTCTGGCATTATAGATAAGCTCACCAGCTTAAATATAAACCCCTATGTCACTAGATGGGTTGCAAACTGGCTCAAGGACAGAACCCACATGGTTAGAATTGCTGGAGCTATGTCAGACTCCAAACCAGTTACAAGTGGCATCCCACAAGGCTCAGTCCTGGGACCTCTCTTGTTCGGTATATATTTCTCGGAGGTACAGGCCAACACGGAAGGACTGTGGCTGACCAAGTTCGCAGATGACTGCAAACTGGGCACCATAATAGACTCTCTAGCTGACACAAGCATCCTCCAAAAGGGCCTCATAGAAACAGACAACTGGTGATAGAGCCATGGCCTTAAGCTAAACGCCAAAAAGTGTATAGTCATCCCCTTTAGCAAAAACAAAGTGCCCACAAATTACCACATAGGTGGTAATCCATTAAGTACAGAAGAAGTAATTAGGGACCTGGGGACCCAAGTTGATAGCAGTCTCTCATTTGACAACCACGTGGCCAAAGTGGTTAGAAAAACATTTTATATAGCCCACCTAATCATGAAGGGATTCACATCTAGATCAGGGGAGGTCATCGTGCCTCTTTACTCATCCCTCATCAGGCCCATAATTGAGTACAATGCCCCTTTTGGGATGTACCTTACCAGACACCTGCAGCAATTGGAAAGACCCCAAAAGTACCTCACCAAGAGGATCAAAGGGCTCAAACAGATGCCATATGCTGCTCAGTTAAAGAAACTCCAGCTCTACTCAGTGGCATACCGCCTGTTCAGGGGCGATCTGTGCCTGATGTATAAAGCCATGTCCAACCCGGAATTAATGGACATGCTGCACCTCAGAAAATCCAAATCCCATTGAGCTACGCACTCGAGAGACTTGAAGCTCAGCACTGAAATAAATAGGACATGCTGGAGGGACAGATTCATAACCCAGAGGCTCCCTTCACTCTGGAATAAAATCCCAGTCCAGGTTAGGCAGAGTCCCTCATTGACTCTCTTCAAGAAGAATCTTGATGAGTGGATGGGAGATCATAGGTTTAACCCGGGTATCACTTCTGTGTCACTGTTAGACAGAGGCACAGTATACTAACCTCAACAAAGGGCACAGCAAAAATTAATTTAAAATGGGTGGCAAAAGCCAAACACATTCTGGCTAGGCTTATAAATGCCCTAGGGCAGATAGCCTAGTATGAACCTATGAACCTATGCAGTATCTATCATTATTTCATTGGTGACAAATAAAGTACGGCAGTCATATGCAATATCTGTCATTATTTCAGAGGAGAAAAATGAAGTAGTGCAGCCAAATGCAGTGTCTATGGTTTTTAAAGTGGTGAGAAATGAAGTAGTACAACCACATGCAGTGTCTATCATTAGTACAGAGTGAGAAATGAAGTAGTGCAGCCACATGCAGTATTTATGATTAGTAGAGGGTTGACAAACGAAGTAGTGCAGCCCCATGCAGTATCAATCCTTAGTGTAGATGTGACAAATGAAGTATTACAGCCATATTCAGTATCTGAGATTAGCACATGGGTGACAAATGAAGTAGTGCAGCTACATGCAGAGTCTGTCATAAGTACAAGGCTGACAAATGAAGCAGAGTAGACAAATTCAGTGCTTATCTATAGTACAGGGGTGACAAATGAAGTAGTGAAGCCACATGCAGTATCCATCCTTATTACTAGGATGACAAATGAAGTAGCGCAGCCAAATGCAGCATCTATCATTAGTACAGGGGTGACAAATGAAGTAGTGCAGCCACATGCACTATCTATCATTAGTACATGGGTGATAAATCAAGTAGTGCAGCCAGATGCAGTGTCTGCCATTTGTTCAAGGATGACAATTAAGCAGAGTAGCCACATGTAGTTGATTTCCTTAGTACAAGGGTGACAAATGAAGTAGTGCAGCCACATGCAGTATCTATCCTTAGAACAGGGATGACAAATGAAGTAGTCCAGCCATATGAAGTATCTATCATTAGAAGAGCGGTGACAAATGAAGTATTGCAGCAATGTACAGAATCTATCCTTAGTATATGAAAGACAAATGAAGAAGTGCACCCCCATGCAGTATTTATCATTAGCACATGAGTGACAAATGAAGTAATGCATCTGCATGCAGTATTTATCATTAGTAAAGTGGTGACAAATTAAGTAGTTCAGCCATATCTAGCATGTATAGTTAGTACAGTGATGAGAAATGAAGTAGTACAGCTACATGCGCTATCTATCATCAGTTCGAGTGTATCAAATTACATAGTGCAGCACCATGCAGTCTCTATCATTACTACAGTAGTGACAAAAAAACTAGTGCAGCCACATGCAGTGTCTATCATTACTACATGGATGACAAGTAAAGTAGTGCAGTCCCATGCAGTATCTATCATTACTACAGAAGTGACAGCTGAAGCAGTGCAGACCCATGCAGTATCTATCATTAGTACAGGGGTGAGAAATGGAGTAGTTCAGCCTGCAAGTAGTATCTATACAAAGTACACAGGTGACAAATGAACTAGTACATCCCATGCAGTATCTATCAGTAGTACAAGGGTGACAAATGAAGTAGAACACCCCCATGCATTATCTATCATTAGTACAGGTGTGAAACATGAAGTAGTGCAGCCCCATGCTGTATCTATCAGCAGATCAGGGTTGACAAATAAAGTAGTGCAGCCACATGCAGTATCTATTATTAGTACAGGGGTGACAAATAATGTAGGGCAGCTACATGTACTATCTATCATTAGTACAGAGGTGAGAAATGAAGTAGTGCAGCCACATGCAGTATCTATCATTAGTACAGGGGGTAACAAATGAAGTCGTGCAGCCAAATGCAGTGCATATCATTAGTACAGGGGTGACAAGTGAAGTAGTGCAGCTGCATGCAGTATCTATCATTAGTACAGGGGTGACAAATGAACTAGTGCAGACACATGCAGTTTCTATCATTACTGCAGTGGTGACAAATGAACTAGAGCAGCCACATGCACTATCTATCATTAATACAGGGGTGACAAATGAAATAGAGCAGCCCATTGTAGTATTTAGCATTAGTACAGGGGTGACAAATGAAGTAGTGCAGCCCCATGCAGGATATATCATTAGTACTGGGAGGGCAAATTTAGTAGTGCAGCCCCATGCAGTGCATATCATTAGTACAGGGGTGACAAGTGAAATAGTGCAGCTGCATGCAGTATCTATCATTAGTACAGAGTGAGAAATGAAGTAGTGCAGCCAAATGCAATGTCTATCATTAGCTCATGGGTGACAAATGAAGTAGTGCAGCCACATGGAGTGTCTCTCATTTGTTCAAGGGTGACAAATGAAGCAGAGTAGCCACATGCAGTATCTCTCCTTAGTACACTGGTGACAAATGATGTAGTACAGCCACATTCAGTATATGTTATTAGAACAGGTGTGCAAATGAATTAGTGGACCCAAATGCAATATCTATCATTAGAGCAGTGCTGACAAATAAAGTAGTGTAGCCACATGCAGTATCTATCTTTAGTACATGGATGACAAATGAAATAGTGAAGCCACATGCAGTATGCAACATTAGAACAGGGTTAAGAAATGAAATACCACAGCCACATGCAGTGCTTATCATTATTAATGGTGAGATAAATTAAGTTGTGCAGCCACATGCATATCCATCATTAATACTGGGGTGACAAATGAAGTAATACATATGCAGTCATTATCTGTCATTAGTACAAAGGTGAGAAATAAAGTAGTGCAGCCACATCTAGGATCTACCATTAGTACAGGAACGAGAAATGAAGTAGTACAGCCCAATGCAGTATCCATCCTTAGTACAGGGTTGACAAATGAAGTAGTCCAGCCACATGCAGTAATAATCATTAGTGCAGGGTTTACAAAGGAAGTAGTACAGCCACATGCAGCATCTATCATTAGTACAGCAGTGACAAATGAATTAGTACAGTCACATGCAGTATCTATCATTAGTACAAGGGTGACAAATGAAGTAGTGTGGCCACATGCAGTATCTGTCATTAGTACAGGGATGACATATTAAGTAGTGCAGCTGCATGCAGTATCTATCATTAGTACAGGGGTGACAAATGAAGTAGTGTAGCTACATGTACTATCTATCATTAGTACAGGGGTGACAAATAAATTAGTACAGCTGCATTTATCTATTATTAGTGCAGGGGTGACAAACGAAATAATACAGCCAGATGCAGTACTATCATTAGTTCTGGGGTGACAAATAAAGTAGTGCAGCCATATGCAGTATCTATCATTAGTTCAGGTGTGCAAAATGAACTAGTTCAGCCAAATGCAGTGTCTATCATTTGTAAAGGGGTGAGAAATAAAGTAGTACAACCACATGCAGTATCTATCATTAGTACTGAGGTGACAAAGGAGGGAGTGCATCCCCATGCAGTGTCTGTCATTAGTACAGGGTTGACAAAAGAAGTAGTGCAGCCCCATGCAGTATCAATCATTATGGCAGTTGTGAAAAATGAATTAGTGCAGCAGTATTCAGTATCTGTTATTAGCACATGGGTGACAAATGAAGTAGTGCAGCAACATGCAGTATCTATCATTGGTACACATGCTGTATCTATCATTAGTATAGAAGTGACAAAGGAAG
Source organism: Protopterus annectens (assembly GCF_019279795.1). Taxonomy (NCBI): domain Eukaryota; kingdom Metazoa; phylum Chordata; order Ceratodontiformes; family Protopteridae; genus Protopterus; species Protopterus annectens. The sequence goes on from NC_056735.1 coordinate 1,911,868,002, forward strand.
TAGTGCAGACACATGCAGTGTCTCTCATTTGTTCAAGTGTGACAAATGAAGCAGGATAGCCTCATGCAGTGTCTATCCTTAGTAGAGTGTTGACAAATGAAGTAGTGCAGCCACATGCAGTATCCATCCTTAGTACAAGGGTGACAAATAAGTAGTGCAGCCACATGCAGTATCTTTCCTTAGAACAGGGGTGACAAATGAAGTTGTGGAGCACCATGCAGTATCTATCATTAGTACATGGGTGACAAATAAAGTACTGCAGCCACATGCTTAGTACACATGCTGTATCTATCATTAGTATAGAAGTGACAAAGGAAGTAGTGCAGACACATGCAGTGTCCATCATTAATACAGGGGTGACAAATGTATTTATTTATTTTATATTTGTTGACCGGGAGAGTCTAACTGGATTACAAGTTCATTTTCTGTGGAGGCCCAGGGAGAAAAGCTTCAAGAGAACAATTTTTTACAAAACATAGCTTTAAGGACAGACTTTTCACATACATATTCCATAGAAGAGACTTTGTCATACATATTAACTAACAGATAGGATACATTCGTTCTCAACAATATAATATTAAATTTTAGAAGATATTCCTAAGTTTAGGATTCCTGTGATAGATTTACTATCAGAGTAAAAGCAGATGACGTTGTGCAGCCCCATGCAGTAACTATCATTAGTACAAGGGTGACAAATTAAGTAGTCCAGCCTCATGCAGTCTCTATCATTAGTTCACAGGTGAGAAATGAAGTAGTGCAGCCACATGCAGTATCTATCATTAGTACAAGGGTGACAAATTAAGTAGTCCAGCCTCATGCAGTATCTATCATTAATACAGGGGTGACAAATGAAGTAGTTCAGCCTGCAAGCAGTATCTATCCTTAATACATGGGTGACAAGTGAATTGGTACAGCCCGTGCAGTATCTATCAGTAGTACAGTGGTGACAAATGAAAAAGAACAGCCCCATGCATTATGTATGATTAGTACAGGGGTGAGACATGAAGTACTGAACCCCCATTTAGTATCTGTCCATAGTACATGGGTGATGAAGTAGTACAGCCCCATGCAGTATCTATCATTAGTACAGGGGTGCAAAGGATGTAGTACAGCCCCATGCAGTGTCTATCATTAGTACAGGGGTGACAAATGAAGTACTGCATCCACATGCAGCATCTATCATTAATACAGGGGTGAGAAAGGAAGTAGTGCAGCCACATGCAGTAGCTATCATTAGTACAGGGGTGACAATTGAAGTAGTGCAGCCAAATGCAGTATTTATCATTAGTACAGTGGTGACAAATGAACTAGTGTAGCCACATGCAGTATCTATCATTGCTGCAGTGGTGACAAATGAACTAGTGCAGCGGCATGCACTATCTATCATTAATACAAGTGTGACAAAGGAAACAGAGCAGCCCCATGTAGTATTTATCATTAGTACAGGGCTGGCAAATGAAGTAGTACAGCTGCATACAGTATTTATCATTAGTAAAGGGGTGAAAAATGAAGTGGTGCAGCCACATGCAGTATCTATCATTAGTACAGGGTGAGAAATGAAGTAGTGCAGCCAAATGCAGTGTCTATCATTAGCTCTTGGGTGACAAATGAAGCAGTGCAGCCACATGCAGTATCTCTCCTTAGTACAGGGGTGACAAATGAAGTAGTACAGCCACATGCAGTGTCTATCATTCGTACATGGGTGACAGATGAAGTAGTACAGCCACATTCAGTATCTGTTATTAGAACAGGTGTGCAAATGAAGTAGTGGACCACCATGCAATAGCTATCATTAGAGCAGTGTTGGCAAATGAAGTAGTGTAGGCACATGCAGTATCTATCTTTAGTACAGGGATGACAAATGAAATAGTGAAGCCACTTCATTATTATCATTATCATTATTAATGCTTATCATTATTAATGGTGGGATAAATGAAGTTGTGCAGCTACATGCAGTATCCATCATTAATACTGGGGTGACAAATGAAGTAATACATCTGCAGTCATTATCTGTCATTAGTACAGGGGTGACAAATGAAGTAGTGCTGTCACATCCAGGATCTATCATTAGTACAGGGGCGAGAAATGAAGTAGTACAGCCCAATGCAGTAGACATCATTAGTACAGGGGTGACAAATGAAGTAGTCCAGCCACATGCAGTAATAATCATTTGTACAGGGCTGACAGAGGAAGTAGTACAGCCACATGCAGTATCTATCATTAGTACAGTGGTGACAAATAAATTAGTACAGTCACATGCAGCATCTATCATTAGTCCAGGGGTGACAAATGAAGTAGTGTGGCCACATTCAGTATCTGTCATTAGTACAGGGGTGACAAATTAAGTAGTGCAGCTGCATGCAGTATCTATCATTAGTACAGGGGTGACAAATGAAGTAGTGCAGCTACATGTACTATTTATCATTAGTACAGGGGTGACAAATAAAGTAGTGCAGCTACATTTATCTATCATTAGTACAGGGGTGACAAACAAAGTAATACAGCCACATGCTGTATCTATCATTAGTTCAGGGGTGACAAATGAACTGGTGCAGCCAAATGCAGTGTATATTATTTGTAAAGGGGTGAGAAATGAAGTTGTACAACCACATGCAGTATCTATCATTAGGACTGAGGTGACAAAAGAAGGAGTGCAGCCCCATGCATTAGTACAGGGTTGACAAATGAAGTAGCACAGCCCCATGCAGTATCAATCCTTATTGTAGATGTGACAAATGAATTAATGTAGCCATATTCAGTATCTGTTATTAGCACATGGGTGAGAAATGAAGCAGTGCAGCCACATGCAGTATCTATTATTAGTAAAGAGGTGACAAATCAGGTAGTGCAGCCACATGCAGTGTCTCTCATTTGTTCAAGTGTGACAAATGAAGTAGTGCAGCCACATGCAGTATCCATCCTTAGTACAAGGGTGACAAATAAGTAGTGCAGCCACATGCAGTATCTTTCCTTAGAACAGGGTTGACAAATGAAGTTGTAGAGCCCCATGCAGTATCTATCATTAGTACATGGGTGACAAATTATGTAGTGCAGCCATCTGCAGTATCTATCATTAGTGCACATGCTGTATCTATCATTAGTACAGAAGTGACAGATGAAGTAGTGCAGACACATGCAGTATCCATCATTAGTACAGGGGTGACAATTTTATTTTTATGTTTTATATTTGTTGACCAACTGGATTACAAGTCCATTTTCAGTGGAGGCCCAGGGAGAAAAGCTCCAAGAAAACCATTTTTTACAAAACATAGTTTTAAGGACAGACTTTTGACATACATATTCCATAGAAGAAACTTTGATATACATATTAATTAACAAATAGAATACATTCGTTCTCTACAATAAAATATTAAATTTTACAAGATATTCCTAAGTTTAGGATTCCTGTGATAGATTTACTATCAGAGTAAAAGCAGATGACGTTGTGCAGCCCTAGGCAGTATCTATCATTAGTACAAGGGTGACAAATAAAGTAGTCCAGCCTCATGCAGTATCTTTCATTAATACAGGGGTGACAAATGAAGTAGTTCAGCCTGCAAGCAGTATCTATCCTTAATACATGGGTGGCAAGTGAATTGGTACAGCCCGTGCAGTATCTATCAGTAGTACAGTGGTGACAAATGAACTATAACAGCCCCATGCATTATCTATCATTAGTACAGCGGTGAGACATGAAGTACTGCACCCGCATGCAGTATCTATTCTTAGTACATGGGTGATGAAGTAGTACAGCCCCATGCAGTATCTATCTTTAGTACAGGGGTGCAAATGACGTAGTACAGCCCCATGCAGTGTCTATCATTAGTACAGTGGTGAAAAATGAAGTACTGCATCCACATGCAGTATCTATCATTAGTACAAGAGTGACAAATTAAGAAGTGCAGCTGCATGCAATATCTACCATTAGTACAGGAGTGAAAAATAAAGTAGTGCATCTACATGTACTATCTATCATTAGTACAGGAGTGAGAAATGAAGCAGTACAGCTGTATGCAGTATCTATCATTAGTTTAGGGTGATAAATGAAGTAGTGCAGCCACATGCAGCATCTATCATTAGTACAGGGGTGAGAAATGAAGTAGTGCAGCCACATGCAGTAGCTATCATTAGTACAGGGGGTGACAATTGAAGTAGTGCAGCCAAATACAGTATTTATCATTAGTACCACCTAGAAGCAACATAAACTTTATAACCATGACTATCACACAACTAAATCTAGTCTGTCTTCTCATAATTCTTTACAACACCACAAGTTATCACTCTAGCAATATCCCTAAACTTAGTAGCACAACACTGCATTATGCACTCTCATACACAGACACCACACATTATAATAATATCTGCTCACACTTATTCAAGAACTACATAACGGACCAATTCAGAACTAAACACATATGCTCTCATTCCTACTCCAAAAAAACACAATACTTTCTCACACTCCTCACCAAACTCCAACATCTGCATAACCAATTTAACTCCAGGCTCACCATAAGTGGGGATATCCACCCCAACCCAGGCCCAAATCCATCCTGTCCAACACAAACTGCTCCAACACAAATGTCAGAACATAACACCCCCACTTTCTTCATCCCTGGGCAAATCAACAACAGCAGCAAAACCAACCATCTTTTAATGCTAAATATTAATATTAGAAGTATCAAAAATAAAACACCTGAACTCCAGGCCACAATAGCACACTACTCCCCAGACATAGTTGCTTTAACAGAAACCTGGCTAAATAAAAACATAGGTAACTCAGAAGTTCTCCCTACTGGCTACAATATCATTAGACAAGACAGACCACTTCATAAAGGGGGTGGAACTGCCTTACTCTACAAGTCCAACTTAACTGTCCATCAATTACCAAACTCCTACCCTCCCCAATAATTGGGACATACTTATCTCACAACTTCAACTTCACCCTAAAAAGGTCATCACCACAATTGTGATCTATATTCCACCTGGTAATACACCTGCTAGCCTTGAAGACTTCTTATCCTGGTGTTCTTCCACATAATCACAAGAAACCCTTATTCTGAGGGACTTCAACCTAGATTGGTTCACCTGTATATCAGAACCACCAAGTAATCTAATAAATCTCCATGGCTACCAGCAGCTAGTCCAAATTCCAACTAGGTGTGATAAAAAATCTAAAAGGGAATCCATCCTTGACTGGGTCCTAACTAGCAACCCCACATTGTACCCTCACACAGGCAGTCTCTCAGACACCTTAAGTGACCACAACATAATATACTTCATACGTAGTAGAACAAGCATATGCAAAACCACTAACTATATCCACTAGAAACACAAAAAAATTCTCTCCTAAGGTCCTCAACACTTTACTGTGTAACTGTGACTGGACCCCCCTAAAAACCCTCCCACTTGACCAGGCTGTAGCATATTTCAACAAAACATTTCTACAACACCTAGACACTGTCGCTCCATTACGCAAAATCAAGGTTAGAACCTCTACAAACCCCTGGCTCAGTAAAGAAACCAAACAAATCCTTAAGTCCAGAGACACTGCCTGGCATTACTATCAAAAAACAAAGAAACACAAAGCCTAACTAAGTACCAAGAACTGCGCAACCATGCAAAAATGCATTAGGCTGGACAAAAATCCTACTACACAACATTACAAACTAAATACCAACACAACCCAAAAATTTTGGAAAAATGTAAACCAGCTACTAAAACCCACTCAAAAGGCTACCCCCCAAACCAACCACCCCTGACACTAAAGTTCCCATCGAAACACAATTCAACTCCCACTTTGTGAACTCAATTCTATCCTTAGTATCACAGGACAGTTCCTTCCTCACTATCCCCCAACACAAATAACACTAATACAAGCTTTACCCTCAAAACAGTTTCCACCACTTCAATCAAAAGCATGCTCTCCAAACTAAAAACCTCATCAACAGCAGCCGACCTTCTCCCCAGCTATTTCTTGAAACTCACAGCAGATGCTATTGCTATCCCAGTCTCCACTCTCATAAACAGATCAATTGTTGAAAACTATGTGCCCAAACTCTGGAAAATATCCTATGTTACACCCATACATAAAGGCGGGACCTCCACTGAACTTAATAACTACAGACTCGTTGCTTTACTCTCTCCCCTGGCCAAAATCCTAGAAAAATGCATCCATACCCAGATGCTAAACTATCTCCTAGACTGCAACATCCTGTCACCTACTCAGCATGGTTACAGACCTGCCCATAGTACCACTACAGCTCTCCTCTGCTTCACAGACACAGTAAACTGTCTCAGAAATGAAGGCCTGCAAGTGTCAACTCTTTTTTTGGATATGTCCAAAGCATTTGACACAGTCTCACACCAAATCCTGCTAAACAAACTAAACCAATATCATCTAATTCCACTCTTACCTGGTTCCAAAGCTACTTAACTGACAGGTACCAAGCTGTGAAATGGGAAAATTCTCTCTCCTCAGCTGCCCATAACTATAGGAGTCCCACAGGGTTCTATCTTAGGACCACTACTATTCACAGTCTTCACAAATGACCTCCACACCTCCACACAGCATGCATCTATAATTCAGTATGCAGATGACACTACCTTAATCTGTGCTGCACAAAACATTCCCACCCTCCTGCAAACAACTCAACTAGCATTCTCTGATGTTGAAAACTACCTTACCAAAGCCCAACTTATCCTCAATCCAAAGAAAACTCAGCTTATGATTATAACCAGTTCTAAACACTAACAGTCAATTCACTATCTACTCCACAAATGCTACTCCAATTGCTCCAGTGGCACAGGCTAAGCTATTGGGAATAACCATAGACTCCCACCTAAAATTTGATAGTCATCTGAACTTAACTATTAAAAAAGTACATGCCAAACTGGGGTCACTCTACCGTATCAAACCATTTCTTACCAACAACACAAGATCAGCCATTGCTCGCTCCCAACTTCTATCCACCCTACTCTATGCATCTCCCATTCTGACTAATCTCAACAAAACTGAACTAAGCAAAATGGAAGATTGCTATAACAGAATTGCCCACTTTGCTGCAAATTGCTCATATAGATCTCATCACTGTACTGCTTTGAGACAGCTCCACTGGCTTGAACTGCCCAACCTCCTAACCTACAATCAGCTCTGCCTCTGTCATTCTATCTATTACCTCCCCAATAAGTGAATTCCCTCAAAAACCTAGTACAACATCACTCAGCCAAAAGGCCTCTTAGATCATCAAGCAAACTACTACTATAAGTCACCAACAGCTACAATAGCTTTGGAGATGCACTATATAGTAGTTCGGTGGCTAAAAAATGGAACTCTGTCCCTACTAGCATTCAAAACACATAATCCAAAGCCTCCTTTAAAGACCTCATCAGGCAACATCTCAAGCAAAGTTGGCAGTGCCATGATTGCTCCCCAGGCTAGTAAAAGCGGATAACATATACATACTAAATCTAGAGCAATTGATAATAGTTTTTCAATCTTACTCACAAACACTGGCTAATCTACAATATATGTACTGTACCTGTGTACTATGTATGTATTCTACCTACGTTCCAAAGTTCAGCCGTACACCACAAATCTATTACTTACCCTTATTTTTAAAATTAATATTTTTTTGATTGTTCTCTCCACTGTAACTGTTTGTGCCGCATACCACTGTAAAAACATGTCTCTTGTAATCTGTGTGTATACTGATCATGTCTAAATAACTAAATGTGTCTGTAATTTTTCTTTGTGGAGCTTTTCTCCCCGGGCCTCTGCTGAAAAAGAGCCTTTTCAGCTCAGTCAGACACCCCTGGTTAACAAATGTAAAATAAAATAAAATAAATACATGGGTGACAAATGAACTAGTGTAGCCACATGCAGTATCTATCATTGCTGCAGTGGTGACAAATGAACTAGTGCAGCTGCATGCACTATCTATCATTAATAGAGGGGTGACAAAGGAAAAAAAGCAGCCCCATGTAATATTTATCATTAGTACACGGCTGGCAAATGAAGTAGTGCAGCCGCATACAGTATCTATCATTAGTACATAGGTGAGAAATTAAGTACTGCAGTCAAATGCTGTGCCTATCATTAGTAAAGGGGTGGGAAATGATGTATTGCAATCACATGCAGTATCTATCATTAGTACATGAGTGACAAATGAACTAGTGCAGCCACATGCAGTATCTATCATTAATACAGAGGTGGCAAATTAAATAAAGCAGCACCATGTAGCATTTATCATTAGTACAGGGGTGAAAAATGAAGTAGTTCTGCCCCATGCAGGATATATCATTAGTACTGGCATGAAAAATGAAGTAGTTCAGCCCCATGCAGTATCTGTCATTAGTACAGGGGTGGCAAATGAAGTAATGCAGCCTCTTTCAGTATCTATCATTAGTACAGTGGTGACAAATGAAGTAGTGCTGCCCCATGCAGTATCAATCCTTGGTCCACAGATGACAAATCAAGTAGTGCAGCCCATGCAGTATCTATCCTTAGTAAAGGTGTTGACAATTGGGATAATTCACCCAAGTGGAGTATCTATCCTTAGTACAGGGGTGACAAATGAAATAATGCAGCCCAATGCAGCATCTATCATTAGTACATGGATAACAAACAAAGTAATGAAGCCTTATGTAGTATCTTTTATTATTACAGGGGTGACAAAGGAAGTAGGGGTGGGAGGTTGGCATAATGGTTAAGGTGTTTACCTTGCAGACACAAGGTGCAGGGCTTGATTCTCACATGGGGTAATTGGCTAGGCGTAAAATGGCCCACAAAGACACTTAGCCTAGTACTAATCTATGAACCTATGAACCTAAGTAGTGCAGCCTCATGCAGTATCTATGATTATTTCAGGGGTGACAAATCAAGTACTGCAGCTATATGCAGTATCTATCATTAGTACAGGGCTGACAAATGAAGTAGTACAGTCATATTTTGTATCAAATATCAGTAGAGGGGTGACAAATAACGTAGTGCAGCCACATGCAGTATCTATCATTATTACAGGGGTGACAAATGAAGTAGTACAGCCAGATGCAGAATCTATCATTAGTATACTGGTGACAAATGAAGTAGTGCAGCCACATGCGGTATCAATCCTTAGTACATGGGAGATATATGAAGTAGAATAGCCACATGCTTTATCTATGTTTAATACAGGGGTGACAAAGTAATGTAGGCTAATGCAGTATCTATCCTTAGTACAAGAGTGACAAATGAAGAAATATAACCACATGCAGTATCTATGTTTAGTTCAGGGGTGACAAATGAAGTAGTGCAGCCACATGAAGAATCTGTCATTAGTACAGGGGTGAAAAATCAAGTAGTACAGCCCCCTGCAGTGTATATCATTACTACATGGTGACAAATGAAGTAGTGCAGCCACATGCAGTATCTATCATTACTGCAGTGGTGACAAATTAACTAGTGCAGCCACATGCACTATATATCATGAATACAGGGGTGACAAATGAAATAGAGCAGCCCCATGTTGTATTTATCATTAGAACAGGGGTGACAAGTGAAGTAGTGCAGCCATATGCAGTATCTATCATTACTACAGGGATGACAGATGAAGTAGTACAGCCACATGGGGTCTATATTAGAACATTGAGGTTTCAAACTTTCGAATGTTCAAATATTGAACCCTACGGAGCGAAAACTTAAACTATCGAAGCAACAGAAACCCAAATTCTTTCCTAGGGAAAGAATTTGGTTGTCCATTTCTGTTGCTTCGATATTTTCAGCGCTGTGGTGGAAAGTTACGGGTCGGGTTCAGGTAAGTGAGCGATTGTGTGGATATGAGGGTTAGGGCAGGTTATGTGAGTTAGTTAGGGTACAGGTTAGGTATGTGTGCGATAGTGACGGACCTTGAGGTTAAGGTTTGGGTTAAGGTAACTGGATAGTTAGTGGTATGTATATAGTTTTGTGTAGGGTTAGTTGTAAGATTTTAGGCGTATGTGTGTGGATTGCTGTTTGTTTGGTGGGCTTCTGTTGTGTGCCTGTGTTTTGGAACAGAGATTTTTTCCCTAGGAAAAAAATCCCTGTTCTGATAGTTAGAGATTGTAAGCTTTCACTTACATAGGGTCGATTAATCACCGTTTGCTTCTTTAAGAAGTCGGTGATCTCATATAGACCTGCCACACGCAGTATCTATCATTACTTCAGGGGTGACAAATGAAGTAGTGTAGCCAAATACAGTGTCTATCATTAGTAAAGGGGTGAGAAATGAAGTAGTGCAGTCACATTCAGTATCTATTATTGGTAGATGGGTGGCAAATAAAGTAGTGCAGCCACATGCAGCATCCATCATTAGTACAGGGGTGACAAATGAAGTAGTGCAGTCACATGCAGTATCTAGTGTTAGTACAGGGATGACAAAGTAATGTAGCCACATGCTTTATCATTCCTTAGTACAGGAGTGACAAATGAAGTAGTGCAGCCACATGCAACATCTATCCTTAGAACAGGACTGACAAATGAAGAAGTACAACCACATGCCGTATCTATGTTTAGTACAGGGTTACAAATAAAGTAGTGCAGCAACATGCAGTATCTATTCTTAGTACAGGGTTGACAAATGAAGTAGTACAATCACATACAGTATAAATCATTAGTACAGGGGAGACACATTAAGTAGTGCAGCCATAAGCAGTATCCATCATTAGTACAGGGGTTACAAATGAAGTATTATAGCCACATGCAGTATCTATCCTTAGTGCAGTGGTGACAAATGAAGTAGTGCAGCCACATGCAGTATCCATTCTTAGTTCATGGTTGACAAATGAAGTAGTGCAGCCACACGCAGTATCTATTCTTAGTTCATGGGTGACAAATGAAGTAGTGCAGCCACATGCGGTATCATTCATTACTACAGGGGTGACAAATGAAGTTGTGCAGACACATTTTTTATCTATCATTACTGCAGTGGTGACAAATGAACTAGTGCAGCCACATGCACTATCTATCATTAATACATAAGTGACAAATGAAATAGAGCAGCCCCATGTAATATTTATCATAAGTACAGGGGTGACAAATGAAATAGTGAAGCTCCATCCAGGATATATCATTAGTACTGGGATGAGAAATGAAATAGTTCAGCCCCATGCAATATATATCATTAGTACAGGGGTGATAAGTGAAGTAGTGTAGCCACATGCAGTATCTATCATTACTAGAGGCATGACAAGTGAAGTAGTACAGCCACATGAAGTATCTATCATTAGTTCAGGGGTGACAAATGAAGTAGTGCAGCCACATGCTGAATCTATCGTTAGTACATGGGTGAGAAATTAAGTAGTGCAGTCAAATGCAATGCCTATCATTCGTAAAAGGGGTGAGAAATGAAGTATTACAACAACATGCAGTATCTATCATTAGTAAAGGGGTGACAAATGAACTAGTGCAGCCACATGCAGTATCTATTATTTATATAGGGGTGGCAAATGAAATAGAGCAGCCCCATGTAGCATTTGTCATTAGTACATGGATGACAAATGAAGTAGTGCAGCCCCATGCAGGATATATCATTAATACTTGGGTGAAAAGTGAAATAGTGCAGCCTCATTCCGTATCTATCATTAGTACAGTGTTGACAAATGAAGTAGTGCTGCCCCTTGCAGTATCAATCCTTGGTCCACTGATGACAATTCAAGTAATGCAGCCCCATGCAGTATCTATGCTTAGTAAAAATGTTGACAATTGAAGTAGTGCAGCCAAGTGGAGTATCTGTCCTTAGTACAGGGGTGACAAATGAAGTAGTGCAGCCCCATGCAGCATCAATCCTTAGTACATGGATAACAAATGAAGTAATGAAGCCTTATGTAATATCTATTATTATTACAGGGGTGACAGATGAAGTAGTGTAGCCACCTGCAGTATCTATGATTAGTTCAGGGGTGACAAATCAAGTAATGCAGCCACATGCAGTATCTATTATTAGTACAGTGGTGAAAAATAAAGTACTGCAGACACATGCAGTATCTATCATTAGTACAGGGGTGACAAATGAAGTAGTGCAGCTACATGCAGGATCTATCATTAGTACAGGGGTGATAAATGAAGTAGCGAAGTCACATTTAGTATCTAATGTTAGTAGAGGGGGTGACAAATAAGGTAGAGCAGCCACATGCAGTATCTATCATTAGTACAGGAGTGACAAATGAAGTAGTACACCCACATGCAGTATCTATCATTAGTATAAGGGTGACAAATGAAGTAGTGCAGCCACATGCAGTATCAATCCTTAGTACAGGGGAAATAAATGAAGTAGTGTAGCCACATGCTTTATCTATTTTTAGTACAGGGGTGACAAATGAAGTAGTGCAGGCTAATGCAGTATCTATCCTTAGTTCAGGAGTGACAAATGAAGAAGTACAACCACATGCAGTATTTATGCTTAGTACAGTGGTACACATGAAGTAGTACAGCCACATGTAGTATCCATCATTAGTACAGGGGTAATAAGTGAAGCATTGTAGCCACATGCCATCTCTATCCTAAGTACAGGGGTGACAAATGAAGTAGTGCAGCCACATGCAGTTTCTATTCTTAGTGCAGGGGTGACAGATGAAGTAGTGCAGCCACATGAAGTATCTATCATTAGTACAGGGGTGAAAAATCAAGTAGTACAGCCCCATGCAGTCTATATCATTAGTACATGGTGACAAATGAAGTAGTGCAGCCACATGCAGTATCTACCATGACTGCAGTGGTGACTAATGAACTAGCTGAGCCACATGCACTATCTATCATTAATACAGGGGTGATAAATGAAGTAGTGCTGCCCCATGCAGTATCAATCCTTGGTCCACAAATGACAAATCAAGTAGTGCAGCCCATGCAGAATCTATCCTTAGCAAAGGTGTTGATAATTGAGGTAGTTCACCCAAGTGGAGTATCTATCCTTAGTACAGGGGTGACAAATGAAGTAGTGCAGCCCAATGCAGCATCTATCATTAGTACATGGATAACAAATGAAGTAATTAAGCCTTATGTAGAATCTTTTATTATTACAGGGGTAACAAATGAAGTAGTGCAGCCACATGCAGTATCTATGATTAGTTCCGGGGTGACAAATCAAGTACTGCAGCTATATGCAGTATCTATCATTAGTACAGGGCTGACAAATGAAGTAGTGCAGTGACATTTTGTATCAAATATCAGTAGAGGGGTGACAAATGAAGTAGTACAGCCAGATGCAGTATCTATCATTAGTATACTGGTGACAAATGAAGTAGTGCAGCCACATGCAGTATCAATCCTTAGTACATGGGAGATATATGAAGTAGTATAGCCACATGCTTTATCTTTGTTTAGTTCAGGTGTGACAAATGAAGAAATGTACGCTAATGCAGTATCTATCCTTAGTAGAGGAGTGACAAATGAAGAAGTACAACCACATGCAGTATCTATGTTTAGTTCAGGGGTGACAAATGAAGTAGTGCAGCCACATGAAGAATGTATCATTAGTACAGGGGTGAAAAATCAAGTAGTACAGCCTCATGCAGTGTCTATCATTACTACATGGTGACAAATGTAGTAGTGCTGCCACATGCAGTATCTATCATTAATACAGTGGTGACAAATGAACTAGTGCAGCCACATGCACTATATATCATGAATACAGGGGTGACAACTGAAATAGAGCAGCCCGATGTTGTATTTTGCATTAGGACAAGGGTGACAAGTGAAGTAGTGCAATCACATGCAGTATCTATTCTTAGTGCAGGGGTGACAGATGAAGTAGTACAGCCAGACTTTCAAATGTTCTAATATCAAAATCTACAGAGAGAAAGCATAAAATATCGAAGCAACAGAAACCCATATTCTTTCCTAGGGAAAGAATTTAGTTGTCCGTTTCTGTTGCTTCGATATTTTCAGCGCTGTGGTGGAAAGTTACAGGTCGGGTTCCGGTAGTTGTGTGATTGTGTGGATGTGAGGTTTAGGGCGGGTTATGTGAGTTAGTTAGGGCATAGGTTAGGTATGTGTGCGATTGTGTGGAGGTGAGGGTTAGTGCAGGTTAGGTGAGTTAGGGTTAGGGAGCGGGTGAGGTGTGTGTGCGATAGTGACGGAACTTGAGGTTAGGGTTTGGGTTAAGGTAAGTGGATAGTTAGTGGTGTGTGTATAGTTTAGTGTAGGGTTAGCTGTAAGATTTTAGGTGTATGTGTGTGGATTGCTGTTTGTTTGGTGTGCTTGTGTTGTGTGCATGTCTTTTGAACTGATAGTTCGAGATTGTAAGCTTTCACTTACATAGGGTTGATTAATCACCATTTGCTTCTTTAAGCAGTCGGTGATCTAATATTGACCCACCACACGCAATATCTATCATTACCTCAGGGTGACAAATGAAGTAGTGTAGCCACATGCAGTATCTATCATTAGTACAGGGGTGAGAAATGAAGCAGTGCAGCCAAATACAGTGTCTATCATTAGTAAAGGAGTGAGAAATGAAGTTGTGCAGTCACATTCAATATCTATTATTGGTAGATGGGTGACAAATAAAGTAGTGCAGCCACATGCAGCATCCATCATTAGTACAGGGGTGACAAATGAAGTAGTACAGCCAAATGCAGTATCTATCAGTAGTATTTGGGTGACAAAAGAAGTAGTGCAGTCACATGCAGTATCTAGCCTTAGTACAGGGGTGACAAATAAAGCAATGTAGCCAAGTGCTTTATCATTCCTTAGTACAGGAGTGACAAATGAAGTAGTGCAACCACATGCAACATCTATCCTTAGTACAGGAGTGACAAATGAAGAAGTACAACGACATGCAGTATCTATGTTTAGTACAGGGTTACAAATGAAGTAGTGCAGCAACATGCAGTATCTATTCTTAGTACAGGGTTGACAAATGAAGTAGTACAGCTACATGTAGTATCAATCATTAGTACAGGGGAGACAAATTAAGTATTGCAGCCATAAGCAGTATACATCATTAGTACAGGGGTTACAAGTGGAGTATTGTAGCCACATGCAGTATCTATCCTTAGTGCAATGGTGACAAATGAAGTATTGCAGCCACATGCAGTATCTATTCTTAGTACAGGGTTGACAAACGAAGTAGTACAGCTGCATACAGTATCAACAATTAGTACAGGGGAGACAAATTAAGTAGTGCAGCCATAAGCAGTATCCATCATTAGTACAGGGGTTACAAGTGAAGTATTGTAGCCACATGTAGTCTCTATCCTTAGTACAGGGGTGACAAATGAAGTGTTGCACCCACATGCAGTATCTATTCTTAGTTCATGGGTGACAAATGAAGTAGTGCAGCCACATGTGGTACCATTCATTACTACAGGGGTGAGAAATGAAATAGTGCAGCCACATTTTTTATCTATCATTACTGCAGTGGTGACAAATGAAGTATCTAATGTTAGTAGATGGGCGACAAACAAGGTAGTGGAGCCACATGCAGTATCTATCATTAGTATAGGGGTGATAAATGAAGTAGTACAGCCACATACAGTATCTATCATTAGTATAAGGGTGACAAATGAGGTAGTGCAGCCACATTGACAATAATGTTGAAATAATTATTTCTAAACTTCAGCTCAATCCCCATAAAACAATCAACATTATCTGCACCTATCTTCCCCCAGGTAAAAACCTCACTACACTAGAAGACCTACTAAGCTGGCTTTCTCTAAATCTTCTACAAGAAACAATAGTACTAGGTGACTTTAATATTGACTGGAATTTATGTAAACAAACCAATCCATCCACCCTCATTAACCTGCATGGCTTCTCTCAAACCATTAACTCCCCAACAAGAAAAAACAAACCTAATCATAAAGAAAGTATCCTTGACTGGATACTAACAAACAGTCCTCAGCAAAAATATACAACTGGAACCCTCCCAGATGACCTTAGTGACCACTTACTAACATATATTATCAGGCATAAAACAAGTATGACCATACCTACCCAAGTCAGAGTATCTTGTAACAAAAAAATTTTTGACCCCAATCTGTTTCTAAATGAACTTAGGCAAGTCAACTGGTCACCCCTTAAATCTCTTCCCATAGATGATGCTGTTAGTTTCTTTAATATCACTTTTCTAACCATCCTTGAACATCATGCACCTACGCGTGAAATACGAGTTAAATCTAAAACAGCCCAAGGGCTCTCAAACAATACAAGGAAACTAATCCTTCGTAGAAATAAAGCTTGGGCTAAATGGCGAACCACAAAAAACACAACTGATCACCTTATCTTTAGGCAACAAAGAAATATGACAAAAAGCTATACTGCAGGACAAAAAGAATTTCTATACTCAGCTACAGCAATCATCCTTTCACCAACCAAAAAAATTCTTTAGTACCATTAACATGCTAATATCTCCTGGGAAAGTGGCCACACCAAATCCTTTAGGCTCAAATCCTGATTGCCCATTACAAACAGCTAATGACTTTAATAATTTCTTTACTTCCACTATATTAAAGCTAGCAAACCAACAAAGCCCCGATACCTCCAAACTATCAAGCCCAAACCCAATTCCTCCACCATTTCACCTCAAACCCATACCCACCTCTTATATACTGTCCTTACTTCAAAAAATTAAAACCCACAACCCCCTCAGCTGATAAACTACCAGCAGAATACCTCCAACTAGGTGCAAAAGCTATTGCCTACCCCATCTCAACACTGATTAACAGGACCTTAGAAGAAAGTACAATTCCATCAATCTGGAAAATCTCACACATCATCCCTCGTTTCAAGGGAGGTGACTCTACTGAATATTCCAACTTCCGCCCCATAGCATTACTATCTCCTCTTGCAAAAATAATGGAGAAATGCATCCACAAACAGTTACTTAACCACCTATTAAGCCACAATCTCCTAGCTAATTGCCAACATGGTTTTCGGCCATTCCATAGTACAACCACAGCCTTACTATCATTTACTGACTCTATTAACAATAATCGCAATAAGAATACTCTTTCCTCAGCATTCTTTGTAGACCTGTCTAAAGCCTTTGACATGGTCAATCACCAACTACTCCTCCATCGTTTAAAGTCCCTCTCCCTAGACAATTCAACCTTAAACTGGTTTACATTCTATCTGGATAATCGAAAACAGGCAGTTCTTTGGCACAACCATCTCTCTGATCTCCTCCCCACCTCTATAGGTGTCCCTCAAGGCTCTATCTTAGGTCCTCTACTGTTCTCCATTTTTATAAATGACCTTCATCTAACCACTTCTCCATCAACTTGTATTCAATATGCAGATGACACTACTATCATTTGCTCAGCCTCAACACAGTCGGAACTTCATTCCCTCACACAAAAATCCTTCTCGACAATAGAACAATGGTTCTCAAATCACTGTCTCCTCCTTAACCCCCAAAAAACAAAACTCTTGCTTTTTACACCTACTCACTTGTCTCCCTCCCCTAATTTTACTGTTATATCTAGTAATGGTACCCTTATCTCTCCAGACCAGAATACCAAACTCTTAGGCATTACAACTGATAATCAACTAAAATTTGACACTCACATTAACGCTATAATAAAATCTACTAATAGAAAACTTGGCTCTCTTTATAGAATCAAATCCTTCTTAACTCCTGAAACCAGAACTACTATAGCTAGAACCCACTTGATTTCTACCCTATTATATGCCTCCCCTATATTTACTAATCTTTCTAAGTTTAATCTGAACAAACTAGCAATAGCATATAATAGTATTGCCAGATATGCCACTAACTCTCCATATAGGACTCATCACTGTCACAATCTAAAAAAACTAGGCTGGCTTGAACTACCCCACCTTATTCAGCTTAACCAACTTACTATTGCACACAATGCCCTTTATCACCCTGACAACACTGCAATGCTCTCTACCCTCATAAAACCTTACACCAATCTGAGGAACCTACGCTCCTCTAACAAAGTATTGATTTATACCTCCTTATCTAATAACTTAGCAGGTGACTCTATATTTTCCAACTCAGTTGGAAAAATTTGGAATCAACTACCTCAGCACCTCACAACCCTAACATCACTCCCACTATTTAAAACTAACCTAAAACTCTTCCTATCCAACCACTGGCTCTGCTCGTGTAATAACCCTGACTAATCATCTTCATCAATAAGCCTGACTAATCATCTTAATCTTCATTTCCTTTATTCTCATTTATTTGCTTCATTAACATTCCTTCTTACTTAATAAATCTAGACTACTAGATTTTCATCACCACACTTGATTCTGATACTCCCTCTACTAAATGACATATATCTTAATTTCTCAACCTCTAATGAAATTGCTTTTAGAGTAAACAATGTTCATAACTCCTATATTCTCCAGTACAACACTATTCTGTATTCAAATGACTTCACATCCTGTTGGAGTGTTACAATTCTATGTTTTTTTCTGTATATTTTTACCTGTTTAGAACTATTGTAGTAGAACATAGGCTTACAGTTCTGTGTATTTTTTTTTTTTGCATATTTCTTGTATAATCTAATATCTTGAATTTTTGATATTTTGTTAAAATTTTTAATCTCGTTAGTAGTATTGTAGTGGAGCTTTTCTCCACGGGCCTCCACTGAAAATGGACATGTATCCAGTTGGACTAGCCCGGTAAACAAATGTAAAATAAATGTAAAATAAAAAAATAAATCCTTAGTTCAGGGGAGATAAATGAAGTAGTGTAGCCACATACTTAATCTATTTTTAGTAGAGGGGTGACAAATTAAGTAGTGCAGGCTAATGCAGTATCTATCCTTAGTTCAGGAGTGACAAATGAAGAAGTACAACCACATGCAGTATCTATGCTTAGTACAGGGGTGACAAATGAAGTAGTCTAGCCACATGCAGTATCTATCATTAATACAGGGGTGAAAATTGAAGTAGTACAGCCCCATGCAGTTTATATCATTAGTACATGGTGACAAATGAAGTAGTGCAGAGAGATGCAGTATCTACCATGACTGCAATGGTGACAAATGAACTAGCTCAGCCACATGTATTATCTATTATTAATACAGGGGTGACAAATTAAATAGAGCAGCCCCATGTTGTATTCATCATTAGTACAGGGGTGACAATTGAATTAGTGCAGCCGCATGCAGTGTCTATCATTACTACAAGGGTGACAGATGAAGTAGTGCAGCCACACGTAGTATCTATCATTGGACCAGGAATGACAAATGAAGTAGTGTAGCCAAATGAAGTATATATCATTAGTACAGGGGTGAGAAATAAAGTAGTGTAGCCAAATACAGTGTCTATCATTAGTAAAGGGGTGAAAATTGAAGTAGTACAGCCCCATGCAGTTTATATCATTAGTACATGGTGACAAATGAAGTAGTGCAGAGAGATGCAGTATCTACCATGACTGCAGTGGTGACAAATGAACTAGCTCAGCCACATGTATTATCTATTATTAATACAGGGGTGACAAATTAAATAGAGCAGCCCCATGTTGCATTCATTATTAGTACAGGGGTGACAATTGAATTAGTGCAGCCGCATGCAGTGTCTATCATTACTACAAGGGTGACAGATGAAGTAGTGCAGCCACACGCAGTATCTATCATTGGACCTGGAATGACAAATGAAGTAGTGTAGCCAAATGAAGTATATATCATTATTACAGGGGTGAGAAATAAAGCAGTATAGCCAAATACAGTGTCTATCATTAGTAAAGGGTGAGAAATTAAGTTGTGCAGCCACATGCAATATCCATCATTAGTACAGGGGTTACAAATGAAGTATTGTAGCCACATGCAGTATCTATCATTAGTTCAGGGGTGAGAAATGAAGTAATGTAACCACATGCAGTATCTATCATTAGTTCATGAGTGACAAATGAAGTAGTGCAGACAAATGCAGTATCTATCATTAGTACAGTGGTGACAAATGAACTAGTGACAATTGAATTAGTGCAGCCACATGCAGTGTCTATCCTTAGTACAGGGATGACAAATTAAGTAGTGCAGCAACATGCGGTATCTATTCTTACTTCAGGGTTGACAAATGAAGTAGTGAAGCCACATGCGGTATCTTTCATTAGTACAGGGGTGACAAATTAAGTAGTGCAGCCCCATGCAGTGTCTATCATTAGTACAGGGGTGACAAACGTAGTAGTGCAGCCACATGTAGTATCTGTCATTAATGCAGTGGTGAGAAATGAACTACTGCAGCCAAATGCACTATCAGTCATTAATACAGGGGTGACAAATGAAATAGAGCAGCCCCATGAAGTATTTATCATTAGTACAGGGGTGGCAAATGAAGTAGTGCAGCCCCATGCAAAATATATCATTAGAACTGGGATGACAAATGAAATACTGCAGCCCCATGCAGTATATATCTTTAGTACAGGGGTGACAAGTGAAGTAGTGCAGCCAAATGCAGTGTCTATCATTAGTAAAGGTGTGAGAAATGAAGTAATGCAACCATATGCAGTATATATCATTAGTTCATGAGTGACAAATGAAGTAGTGCAGCCACATGCAATATCTATCATTACTTCAGTGGTGACAAATGAACTATTGCAGCCACATGCAGTATCGCGTTTATATTATGCTGTCGAAAACTCAAACTATCACCAGTGTAATAATCGACATGAAACTGTCGAAACCCCCAAACATCGAACACGCAAAAAAAAACACCCAAACACAGCACAAATTGCTCTATGCAAGGGGGCATGCCCCCTGCACCTCCCACACACCCACTACTTAAATATACCAACTCAGAGATCGCACTACATTGCAATAAATGAAAATCTCCCCTTACAGCGATGTCTGTTTACAAGTGCAATGACTTTTGCTTTCGACATTTTAGTGCCGACAATATGAGCTTCGATTTTGTCAGCCTTCGACAGGGTGAAGTAGACCTGCAGTATCTATCATTAATACAGAAGTGACAAATGAAATAAAGCAGCCCCATGTAGCATTTATCATTAGTAAAGGGGTGACAAATGAAGTAGTACAGCCCCATGCAAGGTATATCATTAGTACTGGGGTGACAAATGAAGTAGTGCAGCCCCATGCAGTAGCTAGCATTAGTACAGGGTGACATATGAAGTAGTGCTGCCCAATGCAGTATCTATCCTTGGTCCACAGATGACAAATGAAGTAGTACTGCCCCATGCAGTGTCTATCCTTAGTAAAGGTGTTGACAATTGAAGTAGTGCAACCCAATACAGTATCTATCCTTAGTACAGGGGTGACAAATGTAGTAGTGCAGCCCCATGCAGCATCTGTCATTAGTACAGGAGTAACAAATGAAGTATTGCAGCCAGATGCAATATCTATCTTTAGTAGAGGGGTGACAAGTCAAGTAGTGCAGCCACATGCAGTATCTATCATTCGTACAGTGGTGACAAATGATGTACTGCAGACACATGCAGTATCTCTCATCAGTACAGGGGTGAGAAATGAAGTAGTGAAGCTTCATGCAGTATCTATCATTACCAGTAAGCAAACGATGAGTGCACCATCTGTCTGATGAAGCGTTGTTTAACAACGCGAAAGCGCTCACTATACTGCAGTTTGTTTGTTTTCCTGTTTTTAATAATAAACGTGAATATTCGTTTTATTTGGAGCTTTTATTGGAGTTTTACTGGAGTCTACTCTACAGTCCATGGTGCACTCATCGTTTGCTTACTGGTATTGTTCTTTTAATGAGAGTGCTTTACCTGGCGGCATTGGTTCTCTTTGTTGCAGTATCTATCATTAGTACAGGGGTGACAAATGAAGCAGTACAGCCACATGCAGTATATATCATTAGTATAGGGGTGACAAATTAATTAGTGCAGCCACATGCAGTATCTATCCTTAGTACAGGGGTGACAAATGAAGTAGTATAGCCACATGCTTTATCTATCCTTAGTACAGGGGTGGCAAATGAAGTAGTGCAGTCACATGCAATTTCTATCCTTAGTACAGGGGTGACAAATGAAGAAGTACAACCACATGCAGTATCTATGTTTAGTACAGTGGTACAAATGAATTAGTGCAGCCACATGCAGTATCTATTCTTAGTATAGGTTGACAAATGAAGTAGTCTTTATTTATTTATTTATTTTACATTTGTTTACCAGGAAAGTCCGAATGGATATATGCCCATTTTCAGTGGAGGCCTGGGGAGGAAAGCTCCAGAAAGCAGAGTAAAAATACATTAGGAACAATAAAAACATTTAGAGATAAGTATAATATGCAGTTTTCAGTAGGGTTAGAAACATAGATAAAACATAGTAGACAACATCAAGATAATGCAGCTTCAAGTTCAGACAATAATACACACAGTTATGTGCTACGTCCCTTCAAGAATTCATACAGTTATTAGAGTATATGATTTCAATGCTTAGGGTGAGTTAGCTGGAATAGCAGGTGGTGATTAGTTAGGGTTTAAGCAGGAAGACTGCTTATGCTGTTGGAAGTGTAGTTTGAGGCTTTTTTTTAACTGGGTTAAGGAGGATTGGTGAGAAAAGAAGTAACCAGACCGTTCAAAAACTAATGAAACGTACAACAGCTAACCGGACCACAGTAGCTCGAGCAGAATTACAAAGTACAGCTGTAAATTCCAATAATCCACGAACCAGGGCCACTAGGCTAAAAACACAGGTTTATTGTAGAGTAAACACTCAGAACTCCACACAGAACAGCAGGTTTAGCGCTTTCATCCGCATATAGCAGACTTCTTCAGAACCATCTGATACCAATTATTTGATTGCATAAATAGCAGACTTGGCGCCAAAAAAGCCAATACCATTCATTTCATTAAAATTTCATTAAGATTCATTAAAATTCATTTCAATATTATGTGAAAGCATGCAATATTAAAAATACATATTAAAATCAACTAAATAATACAAACATATATATATATATATATATATATATATATATATATATATATATATATATATAAACCCCTTACATAAATGTGCAAAACTATACTTAAAATAACATTAACTAACAGATGTAGGGTTGAAACATTGGTATAAACCCACAACAATAAAATCAATAGAATAACTCATCAACAAAAAATGGCTCATCAATACAAAGTGGTCATCAAGAAAATGACCACATAAACCCCACCTTAGCCACGATCCAAGAGAAGGAAGGGTTTGATACTTATACTGTCATTTAACCCTGGCCAGGAGGTGGCATCACAAAGTATCTGCCATTTACTTTCTAAACAAGATAATCCTAATGAAATGAAATGACAGTATAAGCATCAAACCCTTTCTTCTCTTGGATCGTGGCTAAGGTGGGGTTTATGTGGTCATTTTTTTTTGATGACCACTTTGTATTGATGAGCCATTTTTTGTTGATGAGTTATTCCATTGATTTTATTGTTGTGGGTTTATACCAATGTTTCAACCCTACATTTGTTAGTTAATGTTATTTTAAGTATAGTTTTGCACATCTATGTAAGGGGTTTATATATATATATATGGTTCCCTATGAAACCAACGAAGTTACACTACATCGAGAATGACTACATCGAGACTAGACCATCGAAAGTACATAACAGCGAAAACAGAAATCGTCGACATTTAAAACACCGAACACCATAACACCGACACACGGAACGTAAACAACACACTACACTACATAGAATACACACTAGCCCTGACCCAAACCCTAACCCTAAGGTCCGACACTATCGCACACTTCACCTACCTGCACCCTAACCCTAACTCACTTACCCACCCCTAGCCCAAGCTCCGACACTATCGCACACTTCACCTACCTGCACCCTAACCCTAACTCACTTACCCACCCCTAGCCCAAGCTCCGACACTATCGCACACTTCACCTACCTGCACCCTAACCCTAACTCACTTACCCACCCCTAGCCCAAGCTCCGACACTATCGCACACTTCACCTACCTGCACCCTAACCCTAACTCACTTACCTGACCACTCCTACCTCCGTCACTGTCGCACACTTACCGGGTCGCGTTAAACATACACCAGTGCTGTGACATTCCATTTCGACGCTTTGGAAGTCGACGATTTCCGTTTTCGATGGTTTGCAATTTCAATATAGAAGTCCCGATCTTCTCATTTTCGATGTAGTGTAACTTCGATGGTTTCATAGGGAACCATATATATATGTTTGTATTAATTAGTTGAGTTTAATATGTATTTTTAACATTGCATGTTTTAATGAATCTTAATGAAATTTTAATGAAATGAATGGTATTGGCTTTTTTGGTGCCAAGTCTGCTATTTAAGCAATCAAATAATTGGTATCAGATGGTTCTGAAGAAGTCTGCTATATGCGGATGAAAGCGCTAAACCTGCTGTTCTGTGTGGAGTTCTGAGTGTTTACTCTACAATAAACCTATGTTTTCAGCCTAGTGGCCCTGGTTCGTGGATTATTGGAATCTATAGCCATAATTTGTTATTCTGCTTGAGCTACTGTGGTCCGGTTAGCTGTTGTACGTTTCATTAGGATTGGTGAGTAAGTTCAGCAGGTAGGATATTCCAAGTTTTGTCCACTGAGTTGGTGAATAGAGAGTCCCCTGCCACATTTTTTTCTCTTAGTTGTTTGTACCAGCAGTATGTCAGCAGAATGTAGGTACCTCAGGTTGCTGTATGGCTTGATTATCTTATTTAATGCTGTTTTTTTTAGGTTGATATAGTATTTTGTGAGTTATTATAAGTTGGTTGTATCGGAGAAGACTGAGCCACCCAAGCCATCCTAGTTGAGTTAGGTTGATACAATGGTGGGTCCTAGTGGTAGCACCTGTAGCAAATCTAGCAATATAATTGTAACATCTAGCAAGTTTGGTAAGGGTGGCTTGGTTCAGGTTAGTGAAGAGGGGGATGGCATAGAAGAGGGTAGATAATAGGTGGGACCGAGCGATAGTTGTTCTTGAAAAAGGATTGTGGAAGTTTTTGATCCTGTATAGGGAGCCCAGTTTTTTGTTGACAGATTTGATGGTTTGATTGGCATGGATATATTTTAGGGCATTATTGACTGTGATGCCCAGGAGTTTTGTGTGAGTATCTGGGGATATAATAGTGCCATTGTTGGAACTTATAGTAAAGAATGGTGATGAGGATTTGCAGGTGGGGAAAAGATGAGCAGTTTAGTTTTGTTTGAGTTTAGTAGAAATTGATGGTTTGCAAACTATTTTTCTACATCATTGAAAGTATTCTGGGTTAGGGTCATTAGCTCAGTTGAGGAGGAGGCGGTACATATTAAAGTAGAGACGTCCACGTATTGGATGCATGTGGCCTTGGGAGTGGTGGTGGGTAGGCCACTGATAAAGACTAAGAATACTAGTGGTCCTCATATGGAGCCTTGGGGGACTCCTAGAGTAATGGGTAGATGTGTGGATAGGGTATTCTGCCATAAAACTGCTTGTTGTCTATCAGACAGGTAAGGTTGGAACCATTTAATAGAGCTACTATTCAGTGACAGTTCCTTCAGGGTATGGAGAAACAGTTGGTGATTGACCATATCAAAGGCCTTAGAGAGATCTTGGAAGAGAGCTGAGGTAAGTTGGTTATTATTTCGGTTGATTTTGATAGAGTTAGAGAAGGATAGGAGGGCTGATGTGGTGCTGTGGTGTGGCCTAAAACCATGCTGAGAGTTGGTCAGTAGTTTATTTTGGGTGAGATACTGCATTAATTGGTTGTGGATGCACTTTCCATAATTTTGGCCAATGGTGATAGTATGATTATTGGTCAGAAGTTTGAGAGGTCTAAAGAATTCCAACCTTTATGAAGGGGAATGACATGGGGAAATCTTCCAGAGAAAGGGGATAGTGGCTTCAGTCAAGGTGTAGTTTATTATGATTGAGACAGGGTATACAATGGCATCTGCCCCTTTTTGATAATATTCTGGTGGGAGGAGATCAGCTGCCAGGGTAGTGGGCTTTAGTTTGTTAATTAGAGATCGGAATATTGATGTAGATACAGGTTGAAAGGTGAAAGCGAGTGGGGTAGTGGTTGTGGAGGAGATTTAAAAGGAGCTGGTGGGGGGTAGTTGGCTAGCTAGTGATTCGATGGTTTTAGTAAAAAAAATGTTAATGATGTTAGCAGTTTCCTCTGGAGTTTTAAGGTCACATGTTGAGGGGGTAGGGGTGGAGGTTTGGCCAGGGTTGAGCAGTTTGTTTATAACTGCCCAAAATTTTTGAGGTTTGTTCTGGTGTTTTTTCTGAAGGTGTTGATAGAAGTTTTTTTTTGTCTAACAATGTGGCTTTCTTGGTATCATTCATTAGTTGTCAGAATTTAATATGGTCAAGTGGGTCTTTGGAGGTGCACCAATTGTCCCATGCTTTATTTCTTGCTATGATTTTGGTTTTGGTTACTTTAGAGAGCCAGGGGGCAGTCTTAGTTTTGGCTCTGAGGGTGAAGATAGGAGTGTGAGAATCTAGAATGGAATGGAATTTAGAATTAAAATAGTCTACAGCATCATCTAGTGGAAGTTCTTTAAGTATGGCCCAATTGCATGCTCTGAGTTCATTCTGAAAGTCAGTGGAGTTAAAGTTCTTGTTGTTTCTGATAAATTTATATATAACTTAGTGGTGGTTATCTCATTTATGCTTAAGGATGCAAGTGAGTAGGTGGTCACTTATATCATCTGGGAGGGTACCCATGTTATACAGGTCTGGGTGATTGTTGATAGGAATCCAGTCCAGGATATTGCCTTTGTAGTTGGATTTGTTTATTCTGGTGGGTGAGGATACAATTTGGGTATAGCCATGAAGGTTTATATGGGTGGTGGGAGATTCAGAGGAACAATTGTTCCAGTCAATATTAATGTCTCCTAACACCATAGTTTCTTGGGGGTATGTGTTGGAAAGCTATTGGAGGAAGTCTTCTAGGGTATTTGCATTGTTGCCTGGGGAGGATATAAATGCAGGCAATGAATATAGTTTAACTTGTGTTAAGCTGTAGTTTGCTAACTAGGGCTTCTGCATTATTGGACAAGGGGGTTGTTGTGGGGCTAGTGTGATATCTATTGTGTTTTTAAACAGAACTGCAACTCCTCCACCTTTCCTGGTGTTTCATTCTAGTCTAAGTATGTTGTACCCTCGTGGGATAACCTCATCATTTTTAGTTCCTGGTTTTAGCCAGGTTTCTGTAAGACATAGCACATCAGGTGAGTAGGTGGCTAGAAGGCCATGAAGATTATGGACATTGTTGTTAATACTCCTGATGTTTAGGTGACAGGTCAGGAGAGAGTTAGGGGACCTTGAATTTGACCATATGTTGAAAGTGATAGTGAGCTAGGAGCTTGTGGGAAGGGTGGGTCCAGGGTTAGGATGGATGTCTCCATCCCTCATCAGAGTAAATTGTACAGTGATTATTAGTTTCAGCCCTTTACTTATTATTTTATGATAATATCTAGTTGTAGGGGAGATGGACCATGGTCTAGTTAGTTGGTGGTAGTTAAAAGTGGAGAGGACAGGTTTGTAGTGAGCTAAAGGTTGGTCTGATTCACTCAAGGTGGGAGCAGAGATGGTATGAGATATGGGGTGGTGAGGAGAAGTGAGTGGTTTATTGGGCTTAAATTTAGCACTAGTGGGGGCGGGGGGAATTTGGGAGTAGGGTGGGGCATGGAGTGAGCCCAAGTGAAGCATGGGTGAGCAGAGTGGGGCTATACCAAAGTACAAGGATTTCCGGGGTCTATGGGTATGCAGACTTAAAGAATACAACTTTACAGTGTTTTTGCTCAGTTCTTTTTAAAATGAGATGCAATTTACTCAATTTTACTCAATTCTTTTGAAAGTGAGCTGTGTTTTACTCAATATTGTATTAAACTTAGTTTGTAGATTATCCAAACAAGTCTACTGACTGCGGGCATAAGCAACCTTTTAACTTGAATTTTATACAGATATCTGTTATTTCTTTAGCAACTGTGAGATGAAGTAATCAGGATGAACGTGTTATACAGGCTGTGCTGTAGAATGCTTATTTTATTTCTTATTATAGCAGCCTGACTAGGAAGTCTACGACTGTTAAGTTATCTTTTACTATGGCCCCTAGGCTAGCCGTAGACCCAGTTCAGCCAATACAGTCATATAGTTTGTCATATATAGACATATAGTACAGTCACATGCAGTATCAATCATTAGTACAGCAGTGATAAATGAAGTAGTGCAGCCGCATGCAGTATCCATCATTAGTACAGGGGTTACAAGTGAAGCACTGTAGCCACATGCAGTATCTATCCTTAGTACAGGGGTGTCAAATGAAGTAGTGCAGCCATGTGCAGTATCTATTCTTAATTCAGGGGTGACAAATGAAATAGTGCAGCCACTTGCAGTATCTATCATTAGTACAAGGGTGACAAATCAAGTAGTGCAACCCCATGCAGTGTCTATCATTAGTACAGGGGTGACAAATTAAGTAGTGCAGCAATATGCAGTATTGATCGTTAGTAAAGGGGTGATAAATGAAGTGGTTCAGCCACATGCAGTATCTATCATTAGTACAGGGTGACAAATGAAGTAGTGCAGCCACTTGTGGTATCTATCATTAGTACAGGACTGACAAATGAAGCAGTGCAGCCACATGGAGTAGCTCTCATTAGTGCAAGGGTAACAAATAAAGTAGTGCAGCCAGCTATTGTATCTATCATTAGTATAGGGGTAACAAATGAAGTAGTGCAGCTATATGCAGTATCCATCATTAGTATAGGGGTGACAAACAAATTAGTGCAGCCACCTATGATATCTATCATTAGTATAGAGGTGACAAATGAAATTGTGCAGCTACATGCAGTATCCACCATTAGTACTGGTGTGACAAATTAAGTAGTGCAACCACATGCAGTATCTATCATTAGCACGGGGGTGTTTTTGAAAGGACTATTATTTCCATCTTTTCACAAGGCACTTGTACTGGCTGAATTTGTTAATCTTCCCTCCCGTGTTCTTTTAGAAGCCAAGTAGAGTTCTTGATTTGAAGTCCATCTTTTGCATATTTTGTTTCTGACCATCTCTATTCATTTTGGTTATATGCAATATCCTCTTTCTCTTTTTCTTATGTAAGAGGTATCTGAAATAGATTCTCTTACATATCATTATTGTTATTATTACTATTATTATTATTTAGAATATCCCTGTTCCTGATATCATAAGCTGACCTTTCCTTTGTATGTTTTCTTGCTTTTCTGACTATGTTCACTATTCCTTCTGCTTTAAATGGTGTTTTTCTATTTTGCTATTTTTATTTTGTGTTACACTTTGGTTTTCCTTCACATTTGATTATTTTTTTCACTTGAGTCAAAATAAATCATGCGTTATTAATCTGCCTACTTACCTGACACTAGCTGTTAATCTCCAATGGCAGTTTTGATATACTTTGAGTGAATCTCCCTACCACAGTTATATCAATTTTCAAGATCCCAGGTAATCCTTTGTCCTATTTTATCATTGTTTAATTAATGAACTAAATGTAAATTATCACTCTATTAGTGAATGAATGTTTCCAACAGGGTATTAATGTACAAATGTTGTTTAGTATATTAAGCTGCCCTGAAGCAAAGTCTGAGAAAAAAAGCAAATGGCTCATGTTTTTATGCTCACTGACATGGCTTTGCTATTTAACAAGTGTAAAATAAATAAAAACATGAATAGCAAAATCACTGCTGGATTTATGAACAATTGTGTAGGCTTTGTGTGAAGCTTAAATGATGTTTGCATGTTAGAACAATGATCAGCAGCACTAACTGCACATGTATGCTGCTCATCAAACTTACATAAATACAAGCATGCTTTCATGGCCAGCAACAATGCTAGCAGCCTGAAAAATGTGTTGAGCAGCATGATCTCTCACAGTAAACAAACAAGCTTGCCTATGGGCAAACCTGTTAAGTGTGCTTTTATGGACAGAAAAAAAGCTATATAGAGCAAATAATGCAAGCTGTACCAGGCAGGGAAAGTGTGCTGAGTGCAATTTGACAGAAATCAGACATATGAATACAGAAGTAAGCAACAGGGGAGGAGAAATGGCAAGGGCAACTACAATAGATTAGTTACCAGATAGGGAAAGTATACCGAGGACAATGTGCACAGAAATCAAAGTGATGTATACAGAAATATGCAAGAGGGGAGGATAAATGCTCAAATTCTACTAAGATAATTGATGGGAAAGTTCTTGTATCACAAAGAAAATGTAATAATAAAATTTTGCAATACGTATGTTATAGTAATTAATGGTGGTCACAGCTCCTGAACAAATATGGTAAAAAAGCAGACATGATATTATAAGATTTGAGAGTTACACAAATTAACATTGTAACAGAGGTGATTACATGACATATGATGTCATTAACATGCTGAGTTGAGATGATGATTTGCAAAGACAGTACATACATTTATGGGATGGGATATTTGCATAACATGTATTTCATCAATATAACATGTTGGAAAATAAGAATAGTTTAAAAGACACAATCCCCCATTGCAAGAATCAAACACATCCCATTAATTTTACAACTAACCTGTTTATTAACTACATATGCTTGAAGGAAATTATGCACTTCAATAATGTAATGATTATGTATCATAGGGAATTATGGGAAATTATACGTAATGTGGATGTTGTGTATGATATTGTTAATTAATGTGTAGTAACAGTATGTGGGACGAAAGGTTTATTGTGTAAAACAGAAGAAAACAGACAAAAAACAAAACCAAAAAACACACCAACAGCGAACAGAGACACCAATTATGTTGGCATGCCCCATGTATTGTAATCGTGTAAGTTGTGCAAATGAAGTAGCAGTGGGAAGAAAAGGATAAATGATAATAACTGTCATATCAAAGAAATAGACTGATGGCAATTAAATGAGTATTAAAATTATTGTGATCACATCACAATTTATAGTAGTACAATCAAGGAAGGTTTTCCTATAATAAGGTTCCTTTTGTGTGGAAAGTTTTTTACCACCCAATCATATACATTCCAACAAAAAACACTGCTACAGTAGCACTCTCATGACTCTCATATCTAAACAAACATCTAAATTCACAAAAAAGCAAATAAATCACAACAAACATGAAATTGTACATAGCAAGGAATAAGACTGATGATGTAATGGTTGTGTTGGAATATGTCAGTACATTCACTGAAAATCAATCATAGAATTGAACATCATCACTTACTACACAGCTAACAGTATACTACCACTGCACATGTGCTTCTATGTGGATTACATACTACAGTTGAACTCCACCTATGTTGCCTAATTCACAGAGATGTGAAGGATTGCCATATAGCCAACATGAAGGAGGCAGGCTATATTTGCAACACCACAGGCTAATGAAGATTTTTGATATTGAAACACAACAAATGATATTTCATTTCATCATTCATTGTCACCATTCTCCAATCATGTCACCTTTGTGGTGTGTGTACTTCATAGCAGAAGGCAAAGCAGAAGCAGCATAGATATATGTACTATATGCTTCATCTGTACATGTTGCCTGCTCTGCACAAGAAGAGGAAGAAGCAGCAATTCAGAGACCTCAATTCCTGTGATATGACACCAAAATATGTACACACAACTATATAACAATACATTATATATAAGAATGTCTGAGGAAAAGTATGCCATTAAGCATCATTGCATCTTTGACAAGGATGACATCATCATGCATCAGGGAGAGAGTGTGTGATGTGTGTGCATGACTTCAGCTATCAGCTATGTAATAAATGTCAGATTAAGAGAGAGATGTAAGACACTCCTGCATTCATTTACATTCACACACACACAGTCAAGAAAGTCTCACTACTATGGTCAAACTCCCTACCTATCTACTGACATAATCTACAAAGTGTGTTATATGCAAGCACCACAGGAGAAGTCTGACTTTAGTGGTGTGAGAGTGCATTACTAAACCGATGACTTCATCAGTGTGTTGCAGACAGTACCAGTTTGTGGATATACTGAAAAGAGGATAGGGGAATTGATCTGAACATGTAAACATTTCTCATAAGTGAGAGTCAAATGAGCAAAGCTATTGAATTAATCCTTCAGCAATGCTATAAACCCACCATCACATACACATAAGTTGATTACTGTGAGATTAGAACCCCCTGTCTAGCTATGTAATCTAGAGGACACAGTACTTAACACAAGCACCAGTACAGAAGTCTGACTTCTCTAATGTGAGAGTGTACTTTTCAGGGGATGACATCAGCATCGTGTTTCAGAGAAGAGAAGTTGATGTTGGGAGAAGGGTCTGACGTTGATGTGGACTCAACTTGCAGTGTAAAAGTTTCTCCAGGCTACTACTTTATTGAGGACAGCAGTAGTTAAGGTCATATTTACACAACTCAGTGCACACACACACACACACACACACACACACACACACACACACACACACACACACACATTGATTGCTGTGAGATTAGAACCACCTACCAATCTAGAAGGCACAGTACTCAATGTAAGTGCCTCCACAAAAGTCTAATATCTGTAGGGTGAGAGTACACCTTATAAAGTGTGACATCAGCATTATGTTCCAGAGAAGATCTTGGGAGAAAGGTCTGACATAATGTGGAACTTTGAGGAATATGAACATTTTAAGACCCAAAATGATGAATGTTCAATGTAATAAGGTACACTTCACAGGTCTGGCAGATGGTGGCAAATTGTTAGCACATGGGTGATTATCCTTTGATATATTGTAGTCAGACTGTGAAGTACCATTGCTCAGTGGTGTTCAGTGGTAATCCCTCTCAACCTTTGCACAAATAAGAATCAGAGAGGAAATGTGATTCTGATTACATTCGTAACAGATCTGTTTTAATTTAACATATTGCATACAGTTTCATGTGTTGCAATATACCTTTCCATATTAGTGCCAAATCTTAATTCAAAAATGAAGTTTTAAGTTTTATGCTTTCCTTCCCTGTTTGAATGACATTAGGCAGTGAGAAAAAAATGAACAAGCACAGACATCTGTCTAGTTCCAACCTCACCAGCACAAGTCTTCAGGAAGAAATAAAAAACAGAGAAACCAGTGGTCTTAAACTTCACTGATGAGCTCAGTCACAATCATTTCCAAAAACCATGAAACCCAGGTAGTATTCCAAAGCAACAAACCTTTATTTGTCACAGACAAGCAATCCTCAGTAACAAAAAATAAGAAACATTTTAACAATGTTAAACATATCAGCTTTTATATAGCTTTTAATAACTTGTTTTTATGCACACTAGTATACATGGATGAATATTTACTCAATATTATTAGACAGCTGTATTTTATATTTATAGTGTTCTGTTTTGATTATGTTTATAGCTATGTGTTTTTTCTTGATTTTAGTTCTTTTCACAGAACTGATGAAGGCTTTATTACACTAGTTAGTTGAAAGCAATTCTAGTTAAAAGTATTTTATGTGCATCTTTTATGTATATGTTATTCCTTTCTTAATACCTGATTTTGGAATGTGGGCTGCAAATAGATAAGTAGTGTTTTCCTTAACTAGGATTTAGTTTGATCTAATTAATAGCAGTATGTGGGGGGTGGATAATTGCTGTTCTAAAATGCACTTTTACTGCCCTGTTTATGTTGTTTAATATGAATATGCTGGTTTAAAATTAAACAATATGCATTTTTCCACACCTACTTCTAAGTATATAAAAGCTGATATGTTTAACGTTAAAATATTTCTGATTTTCTGTTACTGGGGATCGCTTGTCTGTAACAAACAAAGGCTTGTTGCTTTAAAATATTATCTGAGTTTCATGATTTTTTGAAATTATTATGACTGAGATCATCAACTAAGTTTTAAGACCACTTGTTTCTGTTTTTTATTTTTTGTTTTCTTACATTAGGCAGAGAGCAAACAGAGTTCCTTGCTGAAGGAAAAAGTGAAATTTTTAACTTAGTTAGCTTATAGTGCAAGCAGGCTTAGTGGCAATAGGCATCCATTAGCACTCTGGACAGTGCTAAATGGAGAACATCTACCTGTTAACATAACTTTCTCTGTGCCACAAGTTGTAAACTCCCTGATCTAAACAAAAAAGCAGAACTGAAGCAGGGTATGACTTCAAGATGCACATCATTTTATAAAGTGTTTCAGAATGTGATTTTTACATTTAATTTTGATCATGACTTTAAGAATTCATAGGAATGACTATCATAATGATGTTGCCTGGCAAAACTGTGTCAGTAATGGCTATTTAAATAATCTTTTTTACCTACTACATATGACACATGCTTCAAGGGAAATCACAAGTTAATTGGGTGTACAACTGCGGTGGTGGTGCTGCTGTAGCATTGTCGCCTCACAGTAAGATGTTGTCCTGTTCTATTCTCAGCTAGTGTCTTCTGTGTGGAGACATGCGTGAATGGACGTACCTTCATTGAAAGTTGTGCATCAGAGCTGGCAACTCTGCATGTAAAAATCTACTG
The DNA here is from genome assembly GCF_019279795.1 of Protopterus annectens. NCBI lineage: Eukaryota > Metazoa > Chordata > Ceratodontiformes > Protopteridae > Protopterus > Protopterus annectens. The sequence goes on from NC_056735.1 coordinate 1,911,902,375, forward strand.
CCATTCATTAGCGGACCGGAGTTCTGCTGTGGCGACCCCTAACCTGGAAAAGCCGAAAGACACAACAACAACAACAACAACAATGTGGCATAAAGCAAAAACTCACCATGTTTTGCAATATCATTTGAAGTGTCATTTAACATTATGTACTACACTTGCTTATTGCCAGACCTTATTCAAATGCTGAGAACTGCAACCAATAACAGAGAAGGGAGTTAGACAGATACATAAGCAACACATTCCCAGCAAAGACACATAAAAACAGGCAGTAAGAGTTTCACATAATGCTGAATTTGAACCATTATCAAGATGAAAAAAAATAATTATATTGGATTAATCTTTATCTGACCACACCACAAAGGAAATATTACTTCACATATGTCAAGGTCGCACCTTTGAAGGAACAGTAATGACCTATTCAGCCAGTGGAAGATGTAGTTATTGTACTTTAGCAATGTAATGGCAGCATGAGAATGCCATATAATGACATTTATATCCATAAGCATAATGAATAGTCAGAACTACAATGTGTTGAGAGAGACGGGGTGAACACAGAGACAGATAGACAAATATGAAAGGGTGGTGTTATGGGTCATTATTGTACATATTTATGGAGTGTCCTCAGTATTCATCTAGCATGCTCTGTAGCATTAACTGATAGCTCAGGAGATCAAAAAGCTGTAGGACAGGCAATACCTGATTAGGACTTCAGTAGAATAATGGTGGTTTACTAAATTTTCCTTATTGTCATGGATGTGTTTGCAATGCTTTTTGAAACATTATTCCAAATCTGTTAATTACAGGTCTTAACTGGATAAAAATTAAGATAAGTGAAATGAAGCATATTATAGAAGTACATCACAGGAAGAAATAATGTGGCATATATCTGGAATTGAACTCTTCATGCTATGGTGAAAAAATGAATCTTCGGACAACTGATTTATGTTAGCGCTACTCATAGGAAGTTGTACTTGGCTATATCCAATAATCAAACAACTGTTAGAGTAACTGTTGACAGTTATTTCCTTTACTCTGAATTTCAATAGTGCAACATGTTTAAGCACCTTTGTATGATGACAACCGGGCTGTTGCAGGTGATGGCAACAATTGACCAGGTTTTGCCATCAGACATGAACAGCCATTCATAGTCGCTCAGTATTGGTGTGCAATGCCAATGTCTGTGCAAATGCTGGGAGGGGGGGAGTGAAAAGCTTTCTTATGGGCCATTTCTGACCATGTGTGCTGCATGTGTGATTCTATTTTTTGAGCAGATTAAATGTTTGAAAAAGGGATTGACAGGAAAATGTTGAAATGGGGAATAAGCAGAGGGGAGGACACAGGGAAAAAAATAGAGGAATTGTGTGTTCAATTGTTTTGTGTTGAGTATGGGCATTTTTTCTATTTCATGTTATCCAGGATTATGACACCCAGACCATCAGTGCCACACATGCCACCACTCAGCAATGCAGAAAATGAGGCCATCAGTGAAGACTTTTGTTGCCATGCATCCTTCCTGCTTGACTAAGGCAGAGGTGATATATCTGCCAGAAAAAGCATATAGTAGCAGGCTGTCACTGACATAAATGCAGCAGGTGGACATGACAGGAACTATAATCAGGTGTGGCACCATGCCACTAATATGATTATAGCTGAAAGAAGAAGTTCAAAGTATGCTATATATAAGGCATTTAATGCCTTTCTAGATACATTTGTAAACATCGAGATGTGTGCCTTAAAATAGAGAAGAGTCCAACAGAGGTGTTGAGGGAAATGGTCATTGTCATTCTGAGATATTCCTTAAGGAGTAAATAGACAGAACATTCTTCTCTTGTCCTTGTGTCATTTGCATAGTGATGGTTATTAGCTTTCTTTCTACTGCATTCCCCTTTTTTCCAGGGACCTCAGAATTACCATGTGAATGACCAAATGCAAATTGTAAGCATAAACTTTCTTTGATTAGTAATTATTTAAATGTCATTACTTAAATGTGAATATGAGAAGAGATTAAAAAAGATTGTATTCCTTTAACATCTGAAATTGTTTAACATGAGTTTGTAGAACCATGTTTGGATCATTTCCATTCACTACATCTCTCCTTCTTGTGATCCTGGCAGTAACAGTGTAGAACTCATAGTGCCTGATGTCAGAATATCAATAGTCTCTGATGGTGACGGTGGTGATATAGAGGCACAGTCAAGGGGGTGCAGTGATTCAATCTGACACTGAGGTTGTGGCTCATGAATCCACTGGCCTTATTTCGAACACAGTCAGTATGCCTATGTATACCCATTCCACTGAGCCCTCATATATAGGACAGGTTGAGGATAACATTATTGATCAGGTTAGTGTGGTTACTCTAGTTGTAGAGCTGGTTGAGTCTGCTTGAAGTCATCATGAGGGCATGGTACCACACAGGAGGGCTGATAAAGGGGCTTGGAGTAGCTCTATTTTCCAGGTAAATTGAAGAGGCAGAAGCAGAGCAAGGGATCACAATGTTATGCTGGAGCCAGAACTGTCAATAAAGCCGTTTATTTCATATAGATAGAAAACTACATATTAAAATAAGTACTTTCATCTCTGCTGATTTCAGAAACTTCATCAGACAACCAAATTAAACAGTAAACCACTTTTTATACAGACTAATCCATTATGTCATCAGCACTACACCCCCTAATTAACACAACAAGCCTACCTGTGTTCTCAGTTAATTACATAAACATGATAAAAATAGATAAAAATAGATTGCAGTTCTTGTCTGTGAATATAATAGAATACAAAATAAAATACTATACAAAATGAAATAAATTATTTCCATAAAAATCCAGGGAATCCTGTTAAAATTAATAACATGAAACATTAGATTTACACCCATAAAAAATCCACATAAAATGCATTAAAATCATCTATCTTGGGAAAGAACTGCAATCTATTTTTATCTATTTTATCATGTTTACATAATTAACTGAAAGTACTGGTAGGCTTGTTGTATTAATTAGGGGGTGTAGTGCTGATGACATAATGGATTAGTCTGTATAAAAAGTGGTTTACTGTTTAATTTGGTTGTCTGATCAAGTCTCTGAATCAGCAGAGATGAAAGCGCTTATTTTAATGTGTGGTTTTCTATCTGTTTGAAATGAATGGCTTTATTCACAGTTTTGGCTGCAGCACAACATTGTGATCCCTTGCTCTGCTTCTGTCTCTTCAATTTACCTGATGTGACTGTTTGTATTTTTCAGGTCTACTATCCACCCACGTCCTGTTGCTGTTGTATTATGTGCTACCAGACATATTCAAAAAACTGTGTGACCTAAACATGGCACATTCTGATGTGTTTGACTGCCTTAGCAATGTGGGTGACTCATTGGATGGGATGAGTGACACACTGGATCATCATGTCTGTGCTAGAACATCTGCTGGCATAGGGCTGGTATCCATGAGTCTGTAGAGCCACAACATCCTCTGGTGTTCTTCAAATCATAGGATCATAGGAGCTAATGAGATTAATGGCCCCAGGACCCCTACAAGCCTAGCCAAGTTCAACCCATATTCCCAAGGGTGTCTAGTTCAAGCAGACACTAAAATCAACATCTATTGTCCCTGTCCAAGAGGAATACAGGTGGAACACCTGGAGTGAATGCTTGGTTCCCCATCCAATCATCATAACTGCACTTAAATAGGGCCAATGAGGGGCTTTGTTTAACATGAATAGGAAGCTTGCTCCAAAGGGGGGGAACCTCTGTGAGACAACTCTGTCTCTCCAGCAAGTTTTGTTGATGTCACATACCAGGTTAAGGTCCTTTGAGTGAGTGACCCATGTGCCATTTGACTTGCGAATGTGTGGCATTTCCATCAAAGCTGGGTCAGAGATTGCTCTATATGCAAGACACAGGTCACCTCTGAGCAGTCTGTATGACACAGAGTAAAGTGACAATGATTTCAGTCTGTCCAAATAAGACAGATATTGTAGACTCTGAATTGTCTTCATAAGGAACCTTTGTGGTCTTTACAATTGCTACAAGTGTTTGGAAAGGAACATACCAAAGAGACCATTGTTCTCTATTACTGTTCTGATGAGGGCAGATGACTGGGGGGTTATAACCTCTTTTTTTCCGGAGGCAATACCCTTACTTATGAGATGAGCAGTATACAATGCCCTTCTTACCACTGTGGAGACACTGTGATCAAAGTTAAATTTGCTGTCAGCTTGTGTGCCCAAATCTCTCAACACTGACTGTGTGCTTAGGGTATTGCTATTGATGTGGTAGTTTGCAAGAAGAACACCCTTGCTGAAGGGGATGACAATGCTTATTTTTATTAGGTTTAAGACTATGATTTTGGTACCAGTCATTAGTCTACTAAGACTTTCTTGCAGGATGTCAACATCGCTATGGGTTTCAATGATCTTTCCCAGTTTGCAATCATCAGCAAACTTTGTCAGACCCAGTCCTTTTGTTTTAGTCTATACTCCAGAGAAGTGGATTCTGAACAGTCAGAGTCCCAGCACCGATCCCTGTGGAATATCACTGGTTAAGGGTCTGCTGGAGGAAGTGGAGTCCTCTCTTTTGACCGTATAAGTTCAATCAGTGAGCCAGTTTGCAACCCACCTGACAATATATGGGTTGATACCCAAATGGGTAAGTTTATCAATGATGTCTGAGTCGAAGATTGTGTCAAAGGATTTGGCTAAATCTAGGTAGGCCATATGCACAGATTTGCCCTAGTCTAGGGCTTTGGAGACTGTCTCAAAGAAGTCCACCATGTTTAAGGGCATGATCTCTCCTTGACAAAGAGAAACTTGGTAGAGCTGAGCATTTGGAAATTTCCTATATCATTGTTAATAGGGTCCATGATGATTTGTTCAATTGTCTTGCAGATAAGGCTGGTCAGGCTAATTGGTCTATAGTTACCGGGGTCCATGGATGCACCCCCTTTGTGGAAAGGGATGATGGTAGCTGTTTTCCATTCCACTGGGATGAAGCCAGCACTTAGACTGTGATTGAAAAGCATGCTCAGTGGTGAGGCTAATTCCTGCTTTAACCCATGTAGAACACAGTCCGGGATATTGTCTGGTCCCATACAGGATGTGTTTTTGGCCTTGGAGAGGGCATTTAAGACCTGGTCCTCAGAGATACTAGGTGGAGGACAGGTGTTTAGGATACTTTGGGGTATATGTGGTGGAGACAGGGGAGTAAAGTTTTCATTAAACCTGTCAGCCAGCAGGTTTGCTATATCCACATGTTCTATACATGTAGTATCATTAACTACCAGTTCAGAGTAAATCTGGGCCTTACCTTTGAGGTTATGGATGAAACTAAAGAATGACTTGTGGTTATCCTTAGTTAGGGATGTTAATTTGGATTTCCAGTTAGGTTTGGAGGACTTCACTAGGAGTCTTATTTGCTTGTTTAAGTTGAAGAGGGAGTGTGTCCAGTTTTGAGACCATTCCTTCCTGCTCTTAGACAGCAATTTCTTAATCCTATTGTATAGCCTCTTAATGGCAGTTGTCCACCAGGCATGTTTGTTTTTCCTTGAAGATCTTGCTTTGGTTCTATCAGGTACAGCAGTGTCAATACAATTGTATAGGTGCTTGTATAAAACACTGGTGTATAACTCAGCATCAGGGTCTGTTCCATCAGTGGGTGGGGCTATGAAGGTATTTTTGCTGTCACATAAGTAGTTGCAGTTGGCCTTGGAAAAGTTTTTTAGTATAGTTGTTGCTAAGGGGAGGAGTTTATGCTATAATTACTTCTAGTGAGACTGATTTGTGGTCAGATCTCACCAGGAATGGACACACACTGGGGGTGGTGCAACAGTCTCCCATGTTGGTGAACACCAGGCTCAGGATGTTTGAGTCCCTTGTGGGTATATACCCTAACTGGTCCAGGGAAATGAAGTTAACAAAGTCCATGAACCTTTGTGCAAGTGAGTTAGAACACATATAATTTACCTAGTTTATGGATGGCTAATTAAAGTCACCCAAAATCATGGTGTTTGGTTGTATCCTAATTGACTCAAGTAGATCCTGGTAGGCTGAGTGGATGTAATAATTCATGGAGGGGGTTCCTAGAACTGGCAATGACCTGAAGAGGGTACTTACTTACAGTCAATTGCACCTGAAGTTATTCAAGGGAATCTTGCTGTTTAACCAGTCTAGAGGTATATTTATCTTTAATGAATATTGATACACCACCTCCTTTAATTTTCATTCCTTCAGTTTGTGGTTTGAACGTGTATAAGGAAATGTAACCTGGTATAGCTGGAGTGCTCCCTGCTGCCTTAAACCAGGTCACAGTGACTGCACAAATGTCAGCATCATCCATGGATAGGATTGCTTCCAATGACTGCAGTTTCTGATTTAGACTCCTAGCGCTTAGCAGCATAATCATGAGGTTGTTTTTTATAGGGTATTTTTACATTGGGAATTGTGTTCCTGTGACATTATCTAAAAAAGGCACTATGCAGATGGCAAGAGCCTTATCCAGTAAGTGAAATCCCACGAGTGACAGATGAAGACCATCTCTGGCAAAGCATCGAGGTCTGTCGACCATGTCATCCTAGGCTAACAGATGCTGTATCCCTTTTGGATGACATCAGAAGTTAAACCAATTGTTGAAGTCAATCATTTTTTGTTTGTATTGAGGTAGCATCCTATGTGATGGTAAAATGCTGCTTAAGGTTAGGGACATACCTGCCTGAGACAGATAATCTGAGAGCTCAGTCATGTCTCTCTTCATATATTCCATTGAGTTATGGCTTAAGTCATTCATACCAACATAGACTATGACAGAGTCATAACAGTGCCTGTATATGATTTATGTTTATCTTCTTACACATTTGTTTGTATAATGCACGTTCCCCACTTACCTTAACATTATTGCAGTTATGAGTCATGTGCTTTGGTGGCTGTCACCATCTGATGCTATCCATACACAGATATTACACGGGTATGAAAAGTTTGTGAACATCTGATAGTGTCACTTTTAATGTTTGTATGTGCTATTGTGCTTAGGTTCATATGTCTGTTCCTTCATTGGTGCATGTGTGTGCTGTAGTTTGCCTCTTATTTGCTGAGTGTGTGTACTATTCTTTGAGGTTTTAGGTGGTGAGTGTATGTTCTATTCTTTGCCTCTTAGCCAAGGCAAGGTCATATTGTGTACCACTACATCTACCAGCTACCACTGCAGCTGGAGGCTGTCCTTCAGAATCCTCTTCTGTATGTGCTGGAGGTGCTAGCCCTGCCTATGGTCCCGGAATGAGTGGTCTTGGCCTTTGCTGTCTCTGTTGCAGCTGTTTCCTCAATATGATATTGTGCAACATGGCACAGACAGTCAGGATTTTTACACAGGTGCCTGGGTCATACTGCAGGGCACCTCCTGATGTGGCTAGACAATGGAACCATGACTTCAGCTTGCCAAACCTATGCTCTATGAAGTTTCTAGTTTGAGTGTGGGTATCATTGTATCCTTCTTCTGTGAGTGTGTGTGCATTTCTGATGGGTGTTATGAGCTACAGTTCCAGTGCATAACCTGCACCACCCAGTAGATGGCCTTGTGGAACATCAACCCTAACAAACCTTGTGTAAAGCTGCAAGGTCTTTCATATGTGTCAGTTATGATAACTGCCTGGGTTGTCTGCACATAAATTTAGGATGATCCCAAAGGCATAACAGACAACATGGCAGCTGACTGACTGGAACCCTTTCCTGTTGATGTATGTCATTCCCCGTTCACTTAATGGGGCTTTTATTGATATGTGAGGGCAGTCCATGGCCCCCAAACCTTCAGGGAAGTATTCCACAGCATAAAATCCATGCATTACTCTTGTTCTCTCCTTGCTGTGCATTGAAAGTAGATGTACTCCCTTGCATGTGTAGCATAGCATTAAGACATTGATGCAATATTCTGGAGGCTAATACCTGTGACACCCCTAACATATCCTTAATGCTATGCATACCTTAGTTTCCTCTGGTATACATTCTCCTGGATTCCCCCTCCATCTGTGGTGGGGGTGGCAGAAGTTATAGAGTTCCTGTTGTGTTTCCCTCTCAACCCTGCATCACTCTACTATTTCAATATCATGCAGTTCATGATATGTTAAATGCGATCTGATCTGAACTCTCTTCTCCTTCTTCTTCTTAGATGAGGTCTATCAGCAGCAGCAACATAGATTTGAGCCTGTTGCACATACATATGCAGCTCAGGTTTCCTGCCCACTGAGTGGCGCACAGCTACAGTTATCCCGCTCCACAAGGGGGGATCCACTTGCATCCCGGAAACTACCGTCCCATCAGTCTGACAAGCCTTATCTGCAAGACCATGGAGCGTATTATCATGGAACTTATAAACAAAGACATTGGCAACCTTCAAACACTGGACCCCACCCAGTTTGGGTTCATGAAGGGCCGATCCTGTCTCCTGAACTTGATTGACTTCTTCAAATCAGTCTCCAGAGCCATGGACAAGGGTAAGGTGGTCCACACAGCCTATCTAGACCTTGCCAAGGCCTTTGACACCATCCCACACTCTGGAATCATAGATAAACTTACTAAGCTGGGCATTAATCCCTACGTCACCCAATGGGTTGCTAACTGGCTTACTGATAGAACCCACACTGTAAAAGTAGACAACTCCAAATCCAGCTCCAGACAAGTGACAAGTGGAGTACCTCAGGGTTCAGTCCTGGGACTGCTCTTGTTTGGCATCTACTTCTCTGAAGCACAGGCCAACACTAAGGGACTCTGGATAACAAAGTTTGCAGATGACTGCAAACTGGGAGCCATTATTGAATCCCCAAATGATGTGGATACTCTACAAAAGGGCCTTACAGAAACAGATGCTTGGTGCCAGGAAATGTATAGTTATCCCCTTTGGGAAAAAACATGTATCTGTGAATTACCATATAGGTGGTAGTACACTAAACACCGAAAGTTTGATAAGAGACTTAGGGACACAGGTGGACAGTGGTCTCACCCAGGGGCGGCCTGTGCTATTGGACTGCCGGACTGCAGCCCCCTCAACTTGAAAGTAAAAAAATAAATAGAAAATAAAAAATTTGCGGACTTCGCGCATGAGCACTAGTCCAGACTGCTGCTGAGACAGTGGAGCATGCACAAATTGTTTCAGCAATGCAGTTTTAAGCTGCATAGACTGTCCTGGGGAAATGCATCAGGGTCAGACTGCAACGTCAGCAGTCAGGGATTTAGGATCTCACGACAGGGAGTCTCATCAGGCAGGATCAGATTTGCACGGGTTTTTGGACAGGATTTACAGTGATGTACTTTGGAGTTATGAACAAGATTTACATCAGGTAAGTGTGTGTGTGTGTGTGTGTAAATGCCCCAGTTGCAATATACTGGTGGTTAGACTCATGGTGGTGTTGTAGGGAATACCTCAGGCTTGAACCCTGTACCTTGTATGTAGGTGTTAAAGACCTGAATTCCCTACCCACCACCATTTGTAAATAAATTGCAGATTTCTGCCTCATATTTGATCTGATCTATTCCTCATAATATCTGTGTTTTTTAAATATTGCAATGCTTGAAATTTGATGGTGCAATGATAGCATTGTTGCCTCACAGCTGCAGGTTCTTGGGTTTGATTCATGGCTGGGATGCCTTCTTTGTGAGGGGGGTCTGTATCTTCTCCTTGTGTTTGTGTGGGTTTGCTTTTGTGTCCTCCCATGTTACAAAGACATGTCTGCATTATTTCTTCCTGGGCCTCTGCTGAGAATAGTTTTTTTTTTCCAAGCCAGACTGTCCTGATTAACAAATAGTCAGGCATTTGAATTTCAGACTTCAGGTTTCTGAATGTTTACTTCCTTACATGTTTGATGGTACAGTGGCAGTATTGTTGCCTCACAGCTATAGGTTTTTCTGGTTTGATTCTTGGCTGGGGTGCCTTCTGTGTGGAGTCTGCATCTTATCCCTGTGTTTGTGTGGATTTGCTCTGGTGTCCTTACATATTTGATGGTGCAGTGGCAGTATTGTTGCCTCACAGCTATATGTTTTCTGGTTTGATTCTTGGCTGGGGTGCCTTCTGTGTGGAGTCTGCATCTTATCCCTGTGTTTGTGTGGATTTGCTCTGGTGTCCTTACATATTTGATGGTGCAGTGGCAGTATTGTTGCCTCACAGCTATAGGTTTTCTGGTTTGATTCTTGGCTGGGGTGCCTTCTGTGTGGAGTCTGCATCTTATTCCTGTGTTTGTGTGGATTTGCTCTGGTGTCCTGCCATTTTACAAAGACATGTGCCTACAGTATTTCTCCCTGGGCCTCTGCTGAAAATTGTTTTGTTCCGTCAGAAGTAAAATTGACAGGCATTTGAATTTCAGACTTCATATTCTTCAGAAAATACATAGTAAAACAACTTTTTATTCTAGCAATAAATATATAGTAACACAACCTTTTATTATAGCATTTTTTTTAAGTTTATAAGATGACTATTTGAAATTTGTCCTTATTTTTGGGACTGTAATACCCTGTTATTGGCTTTGTCCAGGTTTTTTGCGCTAAGGTTGACAGCTACGGCAAGAACTGAATTCACTGAATATGTTTGAGGGCTGTATTCCCTCATTACTGGGTTTGTCCGGGTGTTTTGTGCCAAGAGGTTGACAGCTATGGTGAGAACTGAATTCATTAAATGATAGCCATTTAAGTTTCAGTCTGAGAGCTGCAGGGGCTGCAGGGGAAGAGAAGTTTAGTGCTGATTATGCTAAGTCGGCTCACATTGCTAATAGCGCAACAGGTTGTGTACTTGCTTTTGATGCAGAAGGTTGTTGGTTCTACTCCCATAAGGGGTGAATACTGCCGTACTGAAAGTTAAGATACTAACTATGAGCCTGTTATCAGTTTACCATCCATTTCCTATTGCAATATTACTAGCTTATTTTTAATGTAATTTAGGCAATTTATTCCTCAGGGGCATCAGACACTTTATTTTTCGATGAAGCCATGAAATATAAAAGGTGATTGCTAGCAGCAACCTCCATTACAGATTTATTTAACGTGGAATTATTTAGATGACTTTTTTACTACTTCAGAGATTGTGCATATTTACTGATAATGGTGGACTGTAGAATTGTGCATATTTACTGATAATAGTGGACTGTAGAAGTTTGAGTAGACTTTTACGATGGAAATGTTCTGAATTGGGCAGTTTTGTTTCATTGTTTACTGGAAAAATGTTCAAAGCAATAGGAAGGTGTATCAAAGAGCACATGTATGTTTCATATGCAAGGGGCCTATGATTTGAAAACAGCCCAGAATAATTTTTTATCTGCCACGGGTAAAATGTATTTTCTTTGAATGTGGGTTTTAATGTTGTTTCAATGAATGTGAGTTTCAAGGGCAGAGAAGTTTTAATGCCAAGTTTGTTTAGCAGATATCTTAGTGTTTGTGCTGTAAAATGCAAAATAAAACTTTCAAATGAAGTTCAAATCATCATAGAAGTAAATCAGTATGCACATTAGTGTTTATGGTAAATGGAGTGAAATAGCAAAGTAATGGATCATTGAAATGGCTGCAGGGGGAGGCTCCATTCGACCATGGTTTTGTGAGGGGGAAGGGCGGCAAACTTAGAAGCCCCAGCTGAACTATACCTCCCAACTGTCCAGATTTTCAAAGAATGAATAGATTTTTTGCTTCTGAACTATATCTCCCAACTGTCTAGATTTTCAAAGAATGAATAGATTTTTTGCTTCTTATTTTTGGTTTGTTCCTCATAAAATTTGTGGTTTTCTGCCAAATCATTTAGGAATTAAGTCACTAAATAATGACACACTAGTTTCAGACTTTATAACCTTCAGAAAAATGCATGCTAAAGTAAGACCTGTTCTATCAACTGTCCCAGTTTATACAAGAGCAATTTTTAGTACTGTTTATATGTTCCCCCAATATATTTGGCCTTGTCCAGATTTATTGCATTAACAGGTTGAGAGGTACATGCAAATAAATTGCTTTATAAAATTAGGCATAGCCAAACCTCTCAACTGTCCCTGATTTTGGCTCAAAATATTGCTCTTCCCCTAATGATCCCTCCGCAAAATAGCAATTTTGGAAGAAAACCTGGAGGGTTTATAATTAAGAAATAACTGTAATAATCAGATTACTTTTATTTCAGAAATGCATGTAGATTATTTTATTTTGTCAGCTGATCAAGTTAGCAGTACTAATATTAAAGTGGCCCTTCTCTGACAGGTTCCCAGCTGTATTGTGTTGCTATTTTATATTTTGACATCACATTTTTGGTCCATTTTTCATAAAATTGTGTTTTTTTGGCAAATTAGTGACAAATAATTAAAGACTGAAGTTAGAAAATAATGACAGACATTTGAGTTTCAGATTTCATACCATTCAGAAAATTCATACTAATGCAAGACCTCTATTAGCTTTCTAAGTTTATAAGAGCAATATTTTAAAAATTGTCCTTATTTTTGGGCCTCTGTCCCATTTCTTTTTATGGCTTTGTCCAGATTTCTTGCTCTGAGGTTGAGAGGTATAACAAATGTGTCAGGGCCATCACAAGTCAGCCAGAGACATTTCAAACTGTGACATACTTGTTGCACCCCACTCCCCCATGTAGTGACTCTGGATGTGTCAAAGCAAGGCAAGGAGTAGTTATGCAGTGTAAATGTGCAGAGAATACCACCCATCCAAGGTAGACACAAGTACTAGAGTGGCTGTTCATCTGTCCTTGATTTTTACAGAATGGTCTGGTTTCGGTCATATTTTGTGTACTGTTGATTTATGCTTATTACTCAAAGTGCCTGTTGCTCTGTGTTTAAGTAGCAATACTTTAATGACCATCTGGTAAGCTTGGCTGAGATTGCAAGATGCAAGTAAGCTTTAATAAGCATACTGTTAAAGAATTGCCAACATTGAAAGCCTTTCTGTAGCCATGTAGAGAATACTTAACTAGATAATGTATAAGCCTTGGGTATTGAAATGCATATGCCAGTATTTGTAATAAAGGACAGAATTACATTGAGTCTCATTACACTTGGAGACTTCCAGTCATCTCTGCAGGCTTTACCCGTAAAACGAATGCCAATCGCGTGGTCCATAACCTGTACAGTAATCCTTTAAGCAATGTATCTTGAGCTTATTTCTTGTTTGCTTTTCATTTTTTACTTTGATCATGTTTTCCCCATGAAACAAGTAGATGTCAGGCAGCAGGTCTTATTTTGGATAAGGAACAATTTTCAAGTGGGGGCATCAGAGATTTCTACTTTCAGCATGTTACTTGTTACTTTAATAAAGCTGAATATATATTATAATTAGGACTGCAGTGCAAGAAGTGTTTTGAGTTGAGTGTTGCTTGTTTTTCTTATACTTGAATTTGACTGGCATTCCATTAATGTATTTAAAAAAAAGTAATTTATTTTTTCATGCCTCACAACCTTTTTTGTTTCCATCTAGATATTAAGCTGTCATGCAGCCAATGCATTGAAATATTATTCTTCCACACTTCATTTTGTCTTGATTGGACTCTCATAATGACGGTTTGGCATCCAATGCAGTATATTTAGTTTTTCTGGTTTGCTACTACAGGTGTGTGTGTGTGTGTGTGTGTGTTAGGGAATACATCAGGCTTGAACCCTGTACCTTGTATGCAGTTAAAAACCTGAATTCCCTACCCACCACCATTTGTTTAAAAAAAATGCAGATTTTTGCCTCATATTTGATCTGATCTGTTCCTCATAATATCTGTGGTTTGTAAATGCTGCAAAGCTTGATATTTGATGGTGCAGTGGCAGCATTGTTGCCTCACAGTTGCAAGTTTTCAGGTTTGATTCTTGGCTGGGATGCCTTCTTTGTGGGGTCTGTATCTTCTCCCTGTGTTTGTGTGGGTTTGCTTTTGTGTCCTTCCATGTTACAAAGACATGTCTGCATTATTTCTTCCTTGGCCTCTGCTGAAATTTTTTTTTGTTCCAAGTCAGACTGTCCTGATTAACAAATGTTAAATAAAATTGACAGGCATTTGAATTTCAGACTTCAGGTTTCTGAATGTTTTATTCCTTACATATTTGATGGTGCAGTGGTAGTATTGTTGCCTCACAACTATAGCTTTTCTGGTTTGATTCTTGGCTGGGGTGCCTTCTGTGTGGAGTATGCCTCTACTCCCTGTGTTTGTGTGGATTTGCTCTGGTGCCCTGTCATTTTACAAAGACGTATCTGCAGTATTAATCCCTGGGTCTCTGCTGAAAATTGTTTTTGTTCTGTCAGCAGTAAAATTGACAGGCATTTGAATTTCAGACTTCATGTTCTTCAGAAAATACATAGTAACACAACCGTAACACAACCTTTTATTCCAGCAATTTTCTAAGTTTATAAGATGAATATTTGAAATGTCCCTATTTTTGGGACTGTATTCCCCCATTATTGGCTTCATCCAGGTTTTTTGTGCTAAGGTTGACAGCTATGGCAAGAACTGAATTCACTGAATATGTTTGAGAGCTGTATTCCCTCATTACTGGGTTTGTCCAGATGTTTTGTACTAAGAGGTTGACAGCTATGGTGAAAACTGAATTCACTAAATGATAACCATTTAAGTTTCAGTCTTCCTTTTTTTTACAAAGCAGCTGATTTGGCATAGTGGTATGTTGCTCTGACTGTTTTGCTCAGGGACCTTGGCAGTAAAATGTATGGTGGTAACACAGCATTTTATTCTAGCAACTTCCCAAGATTATACAAGCAATGTTTAATGTGTCCCTGGTTTTTGGGCTTTTGACCCCCCAAATACATTTTGGCTTTTTCCAGTTATCTTGTGCTGCCAAGTTGAGATGCAGTTGAGTATTGAATAGATTTTACAAGGAGCTGAGAGCTTCAGGGGAACAGAAGTTTAGTGTTGCTTAAGTGAAACTGGTTTACCTTGTTAATAGCACAACAGGTTGTGTACTTGCTTTTGATACAGAAGGCTGTGGGTTCTACTCCCACAAGGGGTGGATGCTGCCGTACTGAGAATGTTCTCCTTGGTGAAGATACTAACTATGAGTCTGTTATCAGTTTGCCATCCATTTCCTCTTGCAATATTACTAGCTTATCATTTTTTAATGCAATATAGGCAATTTATTCCTGAGGGGCAACAGACACTTTATTTTTCGATGAAACCATGAAATATAAAGGTGTTTGCTAGCAGCAACCTCTTCATTAGTTACAGATTTCTTTAATGTGGAATTATTTAGATGAGTAAAACAAGAAGCGATGTCCTGGGTATCCAGAAGCTTTATTGTTCACACGGATTACGACAAAAAATAAATAATAATGCAACTTGACAACAAATACTGAGCGCTTTCACCCACTCCAAATAATGTGGGTTTCTTCAGAGTACAAATCTCATGTCTTTAAACCATCCTTATATGGTAGTAAAATTAGGTACATAAATTGGATAATTGTTTAATTGTTACGCAACGCTTTATTTTTTCTTCTTTTTTCTCTTAAATATTGACCCTTAATCCAAACTATTGTTCTTAAATAATATAAGAGTTTTATGTAATATTTGTAGAAAGTTTGTAAAGACTATACATTAATAGCGTTATGTATATGAGGGCATAAAAATTAAAATTGTGTGTGTGTCATATATTAAATGAAATGTAGTGTGTTAATAAAAACCAATTATTAAATTTTTAATTAATAATGTAATAAAAAGGTGAGGTTATTGAATTTAAAAATGTTTTTTGCCAAGGAACAGACACCAGTTGAGGTTAACATTGACAGAAGGTCTATTACATTGAAAAGATCCAGTACATTTGTACCACCCAGCAACCCGGTTATACAAGTTTTTGAAACATTATGTGAGTCTCAAATACGTAGGGAATTAAAGAAAAAACATATGAAAAAAGACACTTTATCTGACACTGAGAGATTTTGTGTAGCAGAACTTTGTGGCAATAATAAATACAGAATCATGAAGCAAGACAAGGGTGGTGGCGTGGTGATCATGTTAAAGTTAGATTACATCAACAAAATGGTAACCATGTTAGAAGATGAAGAAACATACAGAAAAGTTTCTAAATATGAAGTACAAAGAGCATATACAAAGATAGACTGGTTACTATATGATTGTTTGATGGAAAGCATAATCAACACACAAGAATATGATTTCTTAGTTGTTGAACACCCCATCACCCCTACGATATTTGGTATACCTAAAGTACACCAAAATACCCAAAATCCACCTTTTAGACCAATTGTGTCAGCAAAAAATTCTAAACTTGAAACCATAGCTAAATTTGTTGATGTACACTGTAAAGGTATCAGTATGAATTTTCCACACATAATTAAGGACTCCTGGAATTGTTTAGAAAAATTAAGAGAATTCAGTGAGAACTACACAGGGGTCAAGTACACTATGATAACAGTTGATGTTATCAATTTATTCAGTGTTATACCACACAATGAAGGATTGATACATTTTGAGAAAATGTTAGACAAATACAGTGGATATCACACTGTTAAAAGGAAGCTTTTAGTTGATTTCATGGAAATGATTTTAAATAACAATTATGTTTTCCTAGAAGGGGAATATTACAAACAATGTACAGGAGTAGCAATGGGGGCTAGGTGTGCCCCCACTTATGCTAATTTAGTTCTAGCACACTGGGAAACTGAAAAAGTTTTTATGTCTAACTACTGGGAGAACATTATTTTTTGTGTTAGATTTCTGGATGATATTTTGATTTTCTGGAAAGGTGAAGAAAATGACATAAAAGATTTTATACATTATTTAGACATAAGTACTAGCTTCCTTAAATTTACATTTCAAACACATAATGAACAGTGTGACTATCTAGATATTAGAATGTACCACAAAAATGGTAAGATTGAATCAAACATTTTCCGCAAAAAAACATATTCAAACAGTTATTTGCATTATGAAAGTTATCACCCTTACTTCCAGAAGAAAAATTTGGTGAAAGGCCAAATGGTTAGACTTTCACGCATCATAAGTGATGATCAAAACTTCTTGGAAGAAAGTAGACTATTAAAGGAAATGTTTTCTGAAAGGGGTTACCCGCAAAAATTATTAGACTCAGTAATCCAGGAAGTGTCAAATAACAGGGATACAAAATTTAAACCGATTCTCCGTAATGGAACAAAAAATAGATTAAAAGAACAAGAATTTATAAGTAAGAAGGATTAATTTATTATACCTTACAACGACAACTCAAAGGCAATAGTCACAATTCTAAATGATACTTGGAACTGTGTGTTTAACAACAATAAAGGATTTAAAGAGACCCTAGGTTCATACCCGAGAGTAACATACAGTAGGGGTACCAATTTGAAGGAGATTTTTGAAAGTAGGGTGTCTGGATTTAAGATATCTAACATGAAGAAATGTGGGTTTTGTAAAAGTTGCAAATACATTAACGATGGATCCTATTGTACAGTGTATGATTATGGGAAAACACTTCAATGCCCGGGACAATGTAACTGCAACACGAAAATGGTTGTTTACCTAGCTAGTTGTATTTCATGTCCTGCATATTATGTAGGTAAAACTAAGAGAAAATTAAAAGAAAGAATTATGGAGCATGCAAGAGACATCAAACATAAAAAAGAAACTAATGCTCTCTATGTTCATAGTACTACATGCTGTAACTTTAAAAGATTCATCTTTTTCATAATAGATAGAATACACAACCCCTGGGAAAAGGAAGGTGACCTAGACAACTTATTGATAACTAAGGAGTGCCTGTGGCAGCTTAGATTTAATGCTAGTACTACACCGGGATTGAATGGGCATATTAGCATTGCTAGTATATTGAAGTATAAATCAATATGCATATGACTATGTCTCTAAGAGAGAAAATATATGTGTGTTATGTAAAAATGTGAAATGTATTGATATGCTTTTTAACTACTAACCCACAAAATACTACACTATGAGTGAGTGGCAGAAAATATTTTATTATATGTGATGCACAAATTATCATTTTTATGTTCATTTATTAATACTAATGCTAAAATATTAGTTTCAACTTTTATTACATTACCATTTTATTACATTATTAATTAAAAATTAAAAATTTAATAATTGATTTTTATTAACACACTACATTTCATTTAATATATGACACACACACAATTTTAAGTTTTTATGCCCTCATATACATAACGCTATTAATGTATAGTCTTTACAAACTTTCTACAAACATTACATAAAACTCTTATATTATTTAAGAACAATAGTTTGGATTAAGGGTCAATATTTAAGAGAAAAAAGAAGAAAAAATAAAGCCCAATTAAACAATTATCCAATTTATGTACCTAATTTTACTACCATATAAGGCTGGTGTAAAGACATGAGATTTGTACTCTGAAGAAACCCACATTATTTGGAGCGGGTGAAAGCGCTCAGTATTTGTTGTCAAGCTGCATTTTTATTTTTTGTCGTAATCCGTGTGAACAATAAAGCTTCTGGATACCCAGGACATCGCTTCTTGTTTTACTGGTTTTGTGGATCGTATCTATTTCACAATTATTTAGATGACTTTTACTTCTTCAGAGATTGTGCATATTTACTGATAATGGACTGTAGAATTGTGCATATTTACTGATAATGGTGGACTGTAGAATTGTGCATATTTACTAATAATGGTGGCCTGTGGAAGTCTGAGTAGACTTTTATGATAAATGTTCTGAACTGGGCAGTTTTGCCATTATGGGTGCATGCATTTTGTTTCATTGCTTACTGGAAAAACGTTCAAAACAAATTTAAAATGCCCTGTAACAACTGTACTGTATTGTACAAGGAATATAATTTAGTGCAATGAGGAAGGTGTATCAAAGAGCACATGTATGTTTCATATGCAAGGGGCCTATGATTTGAAAACAGCCCAAAATTAATCTTTATCTGCCACTGGCAAAATGTATTTTCTTTGCATGTGGGTTTCAATGCATGTGAGTTTCAAGGGCAGAGAAGTTTTAATGCCAAGTCTATTTTCATTGCAAGACTGCATTGCTTTGTTAACAGATATCTATTAGGGTTTGTGCTGTAAAATGCAAAATAAAACTTTCAAATGAAATCTAAATCATCGCAGAAGTAAAGCAGTATGCACATTACAGTGTTTATGGTAAATGGGGCAAAATAACCAAGGACTGGGACATTGGAATGGCTGCAGGGGGGAGGCTCCATTCGACCATGATTTTGTGAGGGGAGGCAGCAAATTCATACAGTCCCGATTGAACTATACCTCTCAGCTGTCCATATGTTTACAGAATGAATAGATATTTGCTTCCTATTTTTGTTTATTCCTCATAAAATTTGTGGTTTTCTAGCAAATAATTTAGGAATGAAGTCACTAAATGACAGACATTGAGTTTCAGATGTCATAACCTTCAGAAAAATGCACGCTAATGCAAGACCTGTTCTTCTACCAACTGTCTTAAGTTTATACAAGAGTAATTTTTAGTAGTGTTTCTATGTTCCCCCAATATATTTGGCCTTGTCCAGATTTTCTGCATTAAGAGGTTGAGAGGTATGTGCAAATCGCTTTGTAGAATTAGGAATATCCAAACCTCTCCATTGTCCCCAATTTTGGCTCAAAATGTTGCTCTCCCCTAATAATCCCTCCTCAAAATGGCAATTTTGGAAGAAAACATGGCGGGTTTACAATTATATATAACTGTAATGATCAGAGTTATAGATTACTTTTATTTCAGAAATGCATGTAGAGGCTCTTATTTTGTTAGCTGCTCAAGTTAACAGTGTTACTATTGAAAAGGTGTCCTTTTTTTGACAGGTTCTCAGCTGTACTGTGTGGTAACTTTATATTTTTGCATCACATTTTGGCCTGTAAAATTGTGTTTTTTCTGGCAAATTAGTGGCAAGTCATTAAAGACTGAAGTTATTGGAGTTTCAGATTTCATACCCTTCAGAAAATTTGTACTAATGCAAGACCTACTACTGTTCTATTATCCAAGTTAATAAGAGCAATATTTAAAAGATTGTCCTTATTTTTGGGCCTGTGTCCCACTTCTAGTTATGTGTATGGCTTTGTCCATATTTCTTGCTCTGAAGTTGAGAGGTATGAGTGTCAGAGCCATCACGGTCAGCAAAAGACATTTCAAATTGTGACATACTTGTTGTACCCCACTCCCCATTGTAGTGGCTCTGGATGTGTCCAACGAAGGCAAGGAGCAGTTATGCAGTGTAAGTGTGCAGAGTATTCCCCCATCCAAGGTAGACCACAAGTATGACCGTGGCTTTTCATCGGTCCTTGATTTTGCAGAATGTTCTGTTTTTTTCTCATATTTTTATACTGTTGATTTATGCTTATTATTCAGAAAATGCATGCTGTCACAGTGCCCTGCTGCTCTGTTTAAGTAGCAATGATTTAATGACCATCAGGTAAGCTTGACAGAGATTGTAAGATGCAAGTAAGCTTTAATAAGCATACTGTTAAAGAATTACCAGCACTGAAAGCCTTTTCATTGTTGCCATGTTGAGAATATTTACATAACTAGATAATGTATAAGCCTTGGGTATTTAAATGCATATGGCAGTATTTGTAAAGGACAGGATTACAGTATTTTCAGAAGCTCACTACATTTGTTGGAGACTTGCAGTCATCTTTGCAGGCTTACCCGTAAACTAAACAGAATGCCAATCTATCATGTGGTCCATAACTTGTGCAGGAATCCTTTAAGCAATTTATCTTTCCCCATGAAACAAGTAGATAGTTGTGTCAGGCAGCAGGTCTTTTTTGGATAAGGAACATTTTTTACAAGTGGGGGTATCACAGAGATTGCTACTTTCAGCATGTTACTTGGTAATTTTATAAAGCTGAATATAAATTATAATTAGAACTGCAGTGCAAGGATTAGTGGTTTGAGTTGAGTGCTGCTTGTGTTTTTATACTTGATTTTGACTGGCATTCCAGTAATGTATTTAAAAAGTAATTTATTTTTTCATGCCTCACAACCTGTTTCCATCTGGATATTACTGAAATATTTTTTTCTTCTACACTTCATTTTGTCTTGACTGGACTCTCATAATGGCTGTTTGACACCCAGGGAAGCGTATTTAAAGTTCCAGTTGTTTTAGTTTGGGGCATAGCTCCACCCACGTTCTAGTTGGCCACACCCCTTCCCATTGGCCCCACCCATTCCACTGTCTCCTGCAGCCCTCCTTTAATTTGAAGTCACCAGCCACCACTGGTCTCACCTTTGATAACCACATCACCACAACAGTCAGGAAATCCTTCTATGTGGCACACCTCATCACTAAGGGCTTTTCATCCAGAAAAAAGGAGGTCATTGTCCCACTGTACTCATCCCTCATTAGACCCATTATAGAATACAATGCCTCGTTTGGTATGTGTCTCTCAAGACATCTGCAACAACTGGAAAGGCCACAGAAATACCTCACTAAAAGAATCACAGGCCTAAAGCAGATGCCCTACGCTGACCACCTTAAAAAACTCCAGCTATACTCTGTCGCATATCGTCTACTCAGAGGTGATCTTTGCTTAACACACAAGGCAATGTCAAACCCAGAGCTGTTGGACATGCTACACTTAAAGAAATCCCAATCCCTCAGAGCCACACGCTCCAGGGTTCTAAACCTTGTCATCACAATAAACAAAACATGCTGGAGGGATAGGTTCCTGACCCAGAGACTCCCCTGACTCTGGAATAGATTGCCCATACATGTCAAGCAGAGTGCCTCTTTGGTCCTCTTCAAAAGGAACCTTGACAATTGGATGGGAGAAAGGAAATTCACCCCGGGGATCATGTCAGTTGCCCTGCTAGACAGGGGTCCAGGGAAGTAAATAGTGTGGGAAGAAATAGCCAAGGAATTGTTATGGCTAGGCTTGTATAGGCCCTAGGGCTCATAGCCTAGTACCAACCTATGAACCTATGAACCTATGAGAGCAGTAGCAGCCCCTAACATTGCTTTTTTTTAAGTGTGATGGTGACTGCATTCCAATAGGTTTTGGAGTTCATGGCAAAGGGCTACATCATTTCTACATGATTACTTTATAGATTCCTTAGTGGATCTGCCATCTTTGATTAGTTAATTAGCATGTAATTCAGCTGGTTATGCTTTCATTAGCATATTCTGCTGTTCACTTTTGGTGGCTTTACATAATGTGTACATATGTATAGCCATTTAATGAATACAAAATAGAGCACTGTCATGTGTGCATTGTGGTGTGACACACACATGATAACAGTGTGGAGATTAGCTGCACATGAATCCAGCCATCAACTACCTAGACTGACTTACTTATCCCTTGCTAAGGGCAGCTTTACAAAGCTGTGTTTTGTGATGTAGAAAAATTAAAAAAAACATAACACAATTGTGTGTGTGTGTGTGTGTGTGTGTGTGTGTGTGTGTGTGTGTGTGTGTGTGTGTGTGTGTGTGTGTGAGAAAGAGAGAATGTGAGCAAGTGAGAGACACAGAGTGCGCATATCTCTCAAACTCTTTGTTGAGGAATTCAGATCCAGAAAAGAGCAATAGACTTTTCATCAACATACATTTTCTGAGCAATAAGAAAAATTAAACTATAATGTCTTGCTTTACTGATTGACTGACATCTTCAATGATTTACCAGAAAATTACATTTCTTGTGAGAGAGAGCAAGAATTTGAGGCAAATAGCAGAAATTCTGCAAAATCAGGGACAGTTGGAAGGGGGTTTCAAAGCTTTGCTCTTTATGGATTTTTTTCATTCATTTGATCATAATGACAACTGAGGTATACTTAATCAAGAAAGTCTCTCTAATTGCTGAGCACGTGTGTGTGTGTGTGTGTGTGTGTGTGTGTGTGTGTGTGTGTGTGTGTGTGTGTGTGTGTGTGTGTGTGTGTGTGTGTGTGTGTGTGTGTGTGTGTGTGTGTGTGTGTGTGTGTGTGTGTGTGTGTGTGTGTGTGTGTGTGCGTGTGTGTGTGTATAGACATTAAATACAGTAGCATAGCAAAGGTGGGATGAGAGGGGCATGTGCCCCAGGTGCAAAGTGTTTGAGTGTGCAATCCAGAAGTGCCATTCCTGCATTCTTTTTTCTGTACTGGCATTACTGAATGCCAGTACAGAAAACAACTTGCCAACTTCTGGAGCAAGCTGTAGCAAGCTGATTGTTAGAAATGTAGCAAATGGCTTGCTACAATTTAAAATGTAACAATTTTTGCATTTTTTTGTCATTTCTACTGAAGAGCAGATGCAGGGAGGGTGTGAATCTGGCTGACTTGGACAGCTAGTGTTTCAGGGCTGAGTTGACATTTCTTTTGCCCCTCTCATGAAGAGCTGTGGCAAGGCTGAGGTGTGTGTTTCAGACTGCTGTTAGCAGTTTATCAGAGCTGCCTTGTTTTTCACTTTCTTTTTTATCTTCTAAGGAGGAGATATGCCAGGGGTGGGATCTATGTTTCGGACTGCTGTTAGCAGTTTATCAGAGCTGCCTTATTTTTTTTTTTGCTCTTCCAGTGAAGAGCTGTGACAGGGAGGGGGTCTGTTCTTCAGACTGTCATAAGCAGTCTATTTGAGCTTCCGATGAAGAGTTGTGGCAGGGAACGAGCATGTGTCTTGTGTGGGGGGGGGGGCGCCTTGGAGGGGATATGTGCTTCAGACTGCCATGAGCAGTCAATTGGAGCTGCCATTTTTTTTCTGCTCTTCAGTTTCAGCAAAGGGGTGGAGTGGTCATTCAGGGACTAGCCCCTCTGATTAAATACTTGTATAACTTATTTTAGATGTAAAATACTTCCTGCAGCAACAATTACATTTCCTACAGCAACAGTGAAATATAAGGCAGAACTATCTTCCATCAAAAGTACAAAAAATGCATATACTAACAAAAAGGCAAATATGAAACAACTTAACGGATAGCTCATTATCTAAGCAAAATAATGCCCTACAGGGTGGGTGGATGTTAAAAAGGTCATCCACCTGAGGAGTTGGGCTTCCGGTACTCTGGCTGAGTAGTTATTTTTCAAATGGCATACCACCTACTAGGCATTATTGCTTGCTCTAAAGACCAGAACCCTCATTTTTTATTTGTTTGATGGCATGGTTAAGTTGACAGTGAATCATTTTGTTAGATGATCATTTGTTCACAGTGGTAGACATTTTCACACGTTATCTCTGTTCAGTGTCTACTTTGGCATGTAGATTCTATGTATACACTCTAATGGCAGTTTTTACTGCTACTTTACTAAGGTCTGTCCCTGATAAGGCATCAGAAGTGATCCCTCCCCTTGATGTAGCTGTAATCAAGATACCACATTCAGTCCTGGTATCATAACTATTCGTATCTATAATACCCTTCTTTTGTCTGCTAGCCAACGATATATTCAGTCATTCCTCCTCCATTACTCTGTCAGTGGTGTTACTACTGTCAAGCTACTAAAGGAAGGATATGTGGGAATAAACAGTCTGATGTGAAACTGCATGTTGCTGCATGCTAAGAGAAGTTCAGCTACTGTTTATTATTCTGTTGCCTTCAGTTCTGTAATGTGACTGATTGCAAAATACTGGAGTCCTTGCCAAGAATAAAAAAACATTATAAGCACTGCTGTTACCCTTTATCACTGTTGCAAACCTTTGACTGGAATTAACCCAAGCTTTATATGTATGCTTTCTGTATCAACTACTGCATGGTGTGCATTCACAAAGTTAAAAGACAGTACATCATTAGAACTATACCAGAGTATTGTTTGTTTGTCTTTTCGACTTTTCTCGGTAAGGGGTCGCCACAGTGGAACTCCGGTCTACTAATGATTGGCAGTAGATTTATATGGTGCCGAGTTGCAAGCCTGACGCCCAACCTTCAGTGAAGGCATGCCCATTCACGCATGTCTTTCAGAGGCCACTCAACCACGGGGGGGACATGCAGACTCCACACAGAAGGCAGTCCCCGCACACTAGCTGAGAATAGAACGGGAGAACCTCTTGCTGTGAGGCAACAATGCAACCGCTGTACCACCGTGGCTATAGAAATGTACCAGAGTATTCAGAGTGGAAAATCATTTTAGTTTAATCTTTAGTCAGTAAAGTGAACGGACCCCTGTCAGACCATTTTATCCACATCCTTAGTCAAAAGGGAAAGGGTAAAAAATAAGTTGTATACAAGGAGAAAGTACAACCTAATCTTCAGTATTATGTTCCTTTAAGAGATTTAAGACAGTTGATTATTATATATGTGAATCCTTGCCAAAAAAAAAAAAACAAACATTTATAACATGTCTCTTGTCTTTTATTACCTTTGCAAGGCATTTACTAGAATTAGCCTGTATTTTTTATTTATGCTTTCTATATCAACTATAATATCATCTGCATTAAATTGAAATGAGAGGTTAAAAAACTTCTAGTTGATTAACCACTTACACACACACACACACACACACACACACACACACACACACACACACACACACACACACACACACACACACAAATGGGACTTTTTTTTGTGGAACAGGTGCCCATGTTTTACTTTTTTTTTACTTTCAAAGAGAGAGGAACATTGGGGAAGGGGCTTATGAAAGTGAGATTCAGGTTAGTAGGTTAGGTGAGGAAGCAGGCACAGACATACATAGCAAACAAGACAGAAAGGGATGGTGATGGACATGAAAGGTTGGGGGACACCATGACTGGGGATAGGGAGGGGACATTGGAAGCACACCTATGTCAAGCCTGAGAACAGTGACAATCTATTCTTCACCCTCAGAACTATCATCACTGTTTTCTGTATCAGTTTCCCATGTTAGTGTTCAATGTGGCATCATTTTGGCAATGTGAAAAAGCACCTTTTCTACATTGCTGAGTTGGGCACTGAGGCTCCTTTCTATTATACCCTCCACCAGCCCTGTCAGCTCTTGGTGGGTGACAAAATCACCACCTCCACTCCTACTACTCATGGAAGGTATCAATGCACCAGCTACTGGGGCAGAGCTAACTGATACAGATGGGGCATTTATGGCAGTGGTTGTAGAGGAAGCACTGACAGCTTGGGACCCTCAGTTTCTGTTGGTCAGTGCTGCAACCTGTGGTGGGATAGTGGGCCGATCTGCAGTGGTCATTCTGCCTCTCTGTGCTGCAGGTAAGTTTTTGTAAGCAGAAATGCATGACAACTGAACATTTTTAAGCTATATAAAATACCCACCCAAAAAATGAGAGAGAAGGGTTAGGGTGACACAAAAAGGGAGAATTTGATCCATGACATATCACATGACTATATAATTTCAGCAATGCACAGTTATGATTATCTGGTCTATACACCTTTGCCATATCCAGTTATGATGGGAAGTCTTACTCTGTTGTACCATTATTCAGTTGCACCGCTATGATATCATAAATGCAACTGTTTATTTCAGTATTGCCATATTCCATATAACTGCAATAGTTATGAGGCTTACAGTAAGAAGCGACATGAAAGTATATTGAATAACAGTCTTGGCTATGTCTTGAATTCTGTACCATTTAATACAGATGGGTCAGCATACTTACACAAGTGAGGGATGTCAGCAGTTCTAATCTCATCCTCCTATAGGCTACAGGGGTCCTTCTTATGCCATTTCAGGTCATTATAGTGGTGACAACAATTCTTTCTAGTGTGTGGAATGTCATTTGCACTGGAGACAGCCTTGGCTAATCTCTTCCAAGCCTCGGTCTTATACTGAGACCCAGTGTAGTCTCCCTCCAGCTTCTTACAGATGTGCTTCATGAAGAGTACTACAAAAATCCTGGACTCAACACTCCAGCTATGTGCTCTAAATTCACAATCATAATCTCCCACACCAGGTATTTCTGTAGAAATCAAGCAGCAACTCTAAGTTAGAAATGGTGCCAAATTTTAATCTCACACTTAACAGCTAGTGCACAAACACACACAACAATGACAACTGCATTTGCACAATGGGAAGCAGAGAAAGGCATTGGCAAACAAAGAGGAAGGCATTTTATAAAACAACAATAAAGGCATGAAACATGGCAGGATAATTTGCCATGTGTGATGCTCAACCTATTCACACTTTTTCAGATGGTCAACACTGACATGCTTAATGGCTTGGCTTGCTATCCTTGGTGTTTCGGAGGTTAAATAGGATGAATTGGCACATAACATTCTGGAATTATAGAGTGTAAAAAGTTAGTTGACCAATGTGGGAATCTAACCTAAGGAAGAAATAATGCATACATTTCAAGCAAGGTGATTATTTGTCAGTGCTACAGGAGAAATTTCTTTCAATCACATTCATTACAGATAAAATGCATTTAGTATGAATGGAGATATAACTTCAGATAGGTCTATATGTATGAGGCTTTAAGAAGTTCTATAAAATATATTCCCATGAAGTAGGCAGTATTACTGTTTGTAAATGTATGTCAGGTGGATAGACTTTCATGAGCTGAGTAATACTGTTTGGGGTATAATACACGCATACTTCAATATACATAATGCCCTAAACACAGAGCTGGGCTATGATTTTAACTTAAGTATTCTGCTCATCATAGAGATGCAAGTGCATTTTTAATTCATTATAATGATCCTCCTTAAACAATTACACACTCATGGAACTGTGTTTCATAACTACATCATTAATTAGATATGCTACATAGAAAAATGTATTTATGAAATTATTAATGAGACATTTCTTGCAATCAGCATAAACATGATAGCTATTTTGATGTAGTGTTACCTTTCTAATGAAAGTGTTGTTAGAAATTACATTCTGATACCCATTGTAAAAATAAGTGTGCTCTGTGTTTGAGACACTAGATCACCTGTGTTCTCTCTCTGAAGTCAATGCACTTACACATTGTGCCAAAGAGAGACAGTTATTTATCAGGTCGATGTTCTCCACTCAGTACTTTCCAGAGTGCTGTCATCCTCACATCTCAACTAAGCTTGTTTGCACTACAGACAGCTGCCCAAATAAAAATGTTCACATTTTTCCTTAAGCAGTAAGCTTGATTATGTGGCATTCAGCAGTGAGTAAATGCACAAGGCAAGAAACAGAAAAAAGCATATGAAGTTCAGATGAAAGTAATTCATAAATCTTGAGGAAAATGTGCAACATTGCCTTGACACAGTATGAATTTGAACCCCAGAGCAGCTCTGTTATGGGTCCAAAATCACTGTATTTTCAGCTTGTGCCATAGAAAGAGATATACACCATGTGCAGATCACTCACTCATTAAAAATGCTGTTGCGCTGATAGTGATTACATAAATGAAATTGTTCATTCTTTCCTTCTCCTGTTATCCCTGTTTGTGGTCTGCTAAGATAATGATAATGATAAGAATGATAATGATTTTGTACCTCATTTGCATCTTCACAGTGCTCAGAGGGCTGAATCTAGTCTGCATAAAAGTAATGGTGCAGGTATGGAAGTGGAAGTAATGGAAACTGATTAGATACAGAGAGACCATTGCTGTTAGTTATTTGGAGGTGATTGTTCTACAAATGTCTGCACTATTTCATAAGGCATGTTTGTCCTCTTCATAAACTAACTATTTTCATATTTGGAATGTATTTCAATATACAACAGAAAAAAATATTTTTGATCTGTATGCAACTTTTTCATTCACTGCTGGTATATCACACATACTTCAATTCTTGTTGTGTTTTGCAAGTTAGTATGGTTACATCACAGTATTGTGTTATCATTTGCTTTTGGAATTTCACCAGTTATTGCAGGCAACTGTATTGTGTTTATTATCAACCTCAAGCGGTTGTGCATGTGTTGCTAATGGAGGTGTTAGGTGTCTCAGATGTCCCATGGCACCTCCACAACAGTGGAAGGAAAAAAGGAAATTGTCTGGGCATTTGAACTTTAATAATTTTGCCATCCAGTTGTCATTTGCACAACTGCTGTCCTCACTACATAAATCTTGACAGAATGGATGCAATGCTAATGTATTAATGTTTCTTTTTTGCTGGGGAGATGCTTCCTTAGCTTGTGTGTTTTCCAAAATGAGCACAATGTGTCCAAATGTTTTGTGTTGAGGATGGGTGTTTTTTCTGATTCATGTTATATAGGATTATAACACCCAAACTATCAGTACCACACAAGCCACCATTCAGTGATGCAAAGAATGAGGCCACCATTGACTACTTATGCTGCCATGGATCCTTCCTGCTTGACTAAGGCAGAGGTGATATATCTGCCAGAGAAAGCATATAGTAGCAGGTGGTCACTGACATAAATGCAGTAGGTAGACATGCCAGGAACTATAATCAGGTGTGGGACCATGCCACTGATATGACTACAGCTGCACACTGGAGGGAAAATGTAGTATGAGAACAGCTGGCTGGGGGAGGCCTGCTACAGAACACCACTGACTGAAAATGAGCATTTCCTTTCCACTGTCAGAGATCAAGGCAGCTCAGTAGAGTATTCACATAGACTTCTTGATGTTGGTGCTGATGTGGACAACAGGCCAAGTATGTCTTAAGAAAAAGTTCCAAGTATGCTATATATAAGGCATTTAATGCCTTTCTAGACATCTTTATGTGTTAGTACTTCTACATCTGTAAACATTGAAATGTGTGCCTTAAAAGAGAGAAGAGTACAACAAAGGATGTTTTGAGGGGAATGGTCAGTCTGATTCTGAGATATTTTTTAAAGGGGGAAAATGGGCAGAACATTATTATCTTATCAATGTGTCATTTGCATAGTGATGGTTATTAGCCTTCTTTTCACTGCCTTCAGCTTTTTTTTCCAGGGACATCAGAATTACCATGTGAATGACCAATTGCAGATTGTAAGCACAGACTTTCTTTGATTAGTAATAATTACTTAGATTTAAGTATGAGGAGGGATTAAAAAGTATTGCATTCCTTTAACATCTGAAATTGTTTAACATGAGTGTGTAGAACCATGTTTGGATCATTTCCATTCACTATTTCTCTCCTTCTTAGGATCGTGACAATGACAATGTAGAACTCATACTGCCTGATGTCAGAGTATCAATAGTCTTTGATGATGATGGTGGTGGTGATATAGAGGCACAGTCAGGGGGGTGCAGTGGTTCAATCTGACACTGAGGTTGTGGATCACAAATCCACTGGCCTTATTTTGAACACAGTTAGTATGCCTACGTATACCTATTCCACTGAGCTCTGATATAGGACAGGTTGAGGATAACATGGTTGTTCAGGGTAGTGTGATTATTCCAGTTGCAGAGCTGGTTGAATCTGCTTGAAGCCATCATGACGTCATGGTACCACACAGGAGGGTTGATAAAGGTGCTTGGAGGAGGTCTACTATCCACCCCTGTCCTGATGCTGTTGTGTTATTATGTGCTACCAGATATATGCAAGAGATTGTGTAAGTCCTAAATGTGGCATGTTCTGATGAGTGTGACTGCCTTAGCCATGTGGGTGACTCACTGGATAAGATGAGTGACACACTGGATCATCAGGTCTGTGATAGAACATCTGTTGGTATAAGGCTGGTATTCATGAGGCCATAGAACCACAACATCCTATGGTGTTCGTAGGATCATAGGATCGGGTCTATATTAGAACATCGAATATTTAACAGTTCGTATCACTAAAGGTCGACCTTTAGTGATCGAACTGTTAAAACATTGAATGTTCAGAAAAAAAAAATAAAAACACCAAAAAAAAAAACTAAATGGTATAGGCAGGGGAGCTGCACCCCCCACACCCCACATTACTTAAACATACCAACTCCAAGACCGCACTACATTGAAGTAAGTGGAAATCTTCCCTTACGGAGATTTCCATTTACTTGTTTGATGTTCTGCAGTTTTGCTATTCCCATGTCAACAATGTCAGATTCGACATTGTCGGTTTTTGAGAATTTAATATAGACCACATAGGATCATAGGAGGTTATGAGGCTAATGGCCCCAGGGCCCTTACAAGCCTAGCCAAGTTCAATCCATGTCCTCAAAGGGCCTGGTTCAAGCAGAAACTAAAATCAGCATCTATTGCCCCTGTCCAAGAGGGATACTGGTGAACCCCCAGGTGAATCCCTGGGTATCCATTCAATCATCCAAACTGCACTTAAATAGGGCCAACATGGGGCTTTATTTAACATGAATAAGAAGCTTGTTCCAAAGGTGGGACAACCTCTGTGAGTCAACTCTGTCTCTCTAGCAAGTTCCGTTGATGTCACATACCAGGTTAAGGTCCTTTGAGTAATCAAATTGTGTGCCATTTGACTTGCAAAAGTGCGGCATTTCCATCAAAGCTGGGTCAGAGATTGTTCTATATGTAAGATGCAGGTCACCTCTGAGCAGTCTGTATGACACAGAGAAAAGTGACAATGATTTCAGTCTGTCTGCATAAGACAGATATTGAAGACCCTGAATTTTCTTCATAAGGAACCTTTGTGATCTTTCCAATTGCTGCAGGTGTTTGGAAAGGAACATACCAATCAGAGCATTGTACTCTATTACTGTCCTGATGAGGGCAGAGGACTGGGGGGTTATAACCCCTTTTTGTCTAGAGGCAATACTCTTACATATGAGATGAGCAATATGAAATACCCTTCTTACCACTGTGATGGTGATCGAATTTAAGGTTGCTGTCAACCTGTTTGCCCAGATGTCTCTATACTGACTGTGTGCTTAGGGTATTTCTATTGATGTGGAAGTTTGCAAGAAGACCACCGGTGCTGAAGGGGATGATGATGCATATTTTTGCATTAGGTTTAAGGCCATGACTTTAGCACCAGTCATTAGTCTGCTTAAGACTTTCTTGTAGGATGTTGACATTGCTATGGGTTTCAGTGATCTTTCCCAGTTTCCAGTCATCAGCAAACTTTGTCAGCCACAGTCCTTTAGTTTTATTCTATACTCCAGAGAAGTAGATTCTGAACAGTTGGGGTCCCAGCACCAATCCTGTGGAACACCACTGGCTATGGGTCTGATGGAGGAAGTAGAGTCCTCTATTTTGACTGTATAGGTTCTATCAGTAAGCCAGTTTGCAACCCACCTGGCAATATATGGGTTGATACCCAGCTGGGTGAGTTTGTCAATGATGTCTGAGTGGAGGATTGTGTCAAAGGCTTTGGCTAAATTTAGATAGGCTGTATGCACAGATTTGCCCTTGTCTAGGGCTTTGGTGACTGTCTCAAAGAAGTCCACTAAGTTTATTTGATATGATCTCCACTTGACAAAGCCAAACTGGGTGGGGCTGAGCATTTGGAAATGTAGGGTCTATATTAGATTATCGAAGTTTCAGAACTTCGAACACCATATGGTCAACACCATATGATCGAAGTACTGAAATTTCGAAAATCTAAAAAAAAAATAAAAAACATAAAAAAAAAAAAGAAGCTGCTATAGCAAATGAATAAGTAATAAAAAGTCTCTTGTGTGTAGCCTTTGTGATGAACAGTGTGCAGTCTAATCCATCTGATATGTCCCATGATAAGTTCTTTCATTATAAATTTTCTTTATCCATCATACTAATGGTGGTTGTCCTATTTTCTTTCAATTTCCATTGTTTTCTGGGAATAATTCACACTGGTGTGTATCTTTAGTAAAGTGCACAACATACTGGGAATTATTTGCAGAATCACAATTCTTTTCTTCAGTGTCTGTTCTGCACTGTTTAACCCATTCTGTCATGAGTGAGAGCAAAGGAACAGTTTAGAACTTGTAAGCTAGAATTCAGTACCACAAAATCATATGCCTGAAATGCTTTTTCTAGAAATAGTCTCCACAACACAGCACATAAAACATAAATAGTGAGATTTAGATTGGAGCTGACTCAAAATAAAATAGCACTGTTCAGGCAACACTATAAATATCTGTATGTTATATAACTGCTTGCTAGAAGTATCTTAAGCAGTAATATGTTTGTTTGTCTTTTCTGCTTTTCCCGGTTAGGGGTTGCCACAGCGGAACTCTGGTCCGCTAATGATTGGCAGTAGATTTTTATGATGCTGAGTTGCCAGCCCGATGCCCAACCTTCAGCAAAGACATGCCAACTCACGCATGTCTTTCGGAGGCCACTCGACCACGGGGAGGACATGCAGACTCCACACAGAAGGCACTCCAGCCAAGAATCGAACAGGAGAACCTCTTGCTGTAAGGCAACAATGCTACCGTTGCACCACCACGGCTTAAGTAGTAATATAAAAGACAAATATTAAGGCCTTAAAACCTCTCTTTATGGTTAGTTTTAACATGATGAGAAACATTTACTTTATTCTGAAGAGCACACCATCTGTAATTTGGTATCTATGCTTTTCTTTCTTGTTTTATTTTACCTTTTCCCCATTTAAGCAGGTAAACATTAGCAAGTCATTGATACTGCTCCTTGCCACCAATGCCCTTCTAGACTGAATGACTTACCCCTCCAGACCAGAGCCATCAATGTGGAGGTACATCTGGCACAGCATTCAACCATCTTTGGCAGGCAGGAGAGGAGATTGAGATGACCTGACCTTGTATGTTCCACCCCTAACTACAGGGAAGTTTTATATGCCTTACACATCCCTGAACAGAGGTATGTATAATGACATAAGCATGCAGCCATATGTGCTCTCACCCATCATGATGCAGTGATATCCACCCACTCCACAATACACATACATGCTTGCAAAATACATGTTGTTCTTCCTATGCTATATAGCAGCATTGAGCTGCAAAGCCTCACTACATCACCCCACAACATCCTCCATGCCAGAGGCAGTTAGACCTGTTTAAGTTACAGAATATGAAATAAATGCAGTAAAAAAATAGCTGTACACTATTATTTCCTTTTGATACTTTTACAAAACAAGAGTAAACTGATTTCCATATGCAGTAAGGTATTTAAAATGTATCTGAAGCATTTAAGTTAATTTTCATAGGATAGTGCAGTAGCACACCTGTTAGCAACATTGTCTTACAATGCTTCATTCTCATCTTTCTTTACTGGCAAGCCCGCCTGCACCTCCCACACCCCCTGCTACTAAAATATACCAACTCTGAGATCGTGCTACAACATAGCAAAGGGAAATCTTCCATTTCCGCACCATACTCCGTTGAAGTGCAATCTCAGAGTTGGTATATTTTAGTAGCGGGGGGCAGTTTATCAGATAAGGCTGGTCAGGCTAATGGATCTATAGTTACCAGGGTCCATAGATGCACCCCCTTTGTGCAAGAGGATGATGGTAGCTGTTTTCTATTCCACTGGGATGAAGCCAGTGCTTAGGCTGTGAGTGAAAGGCATGCTCAATGGTGAGGCTAATTCCTGCTTTAATCCATGTAGAACACAGTCTGGGATGTTGCCTGGTCCCATAGAGGATGTGTTTTTGGCCTTGGAGAAGACATTTAAGACCTGGTCCTCAGAGATACTAGGTGGGGGACAGGTGTTTGGGATGCTTTAGGGTACATGTGACGGAGACAGGGGAGTGAAGTTTTCACTAAACCTGTCTGCCAGCAGGTTTGCTATATTCACAGGTTCTATACATGCAGTACCATTAACTACCAGTTCAGTGTAAATCTGGGCCTTACCTTTGAGGTTATGGATGTAACTAAAGAATGACTTGTAGTTATCCTTAGTTAAGGATGCTGATTTGGATTTCTAGTTAGCTTTGGAGGACTTCACTAGGAGTCTTATTTGCTTGTTTAAGTTGAGGAGGGACTGTGTCCAGTTTTGAGGCCATTCCTTCCTGCTCGTAGACAGCAATTCTTTTCTCCTGTTGTATATACTCTTAATGGGAGATGTCCACCAGGCATGTTTGTTTTTCCTTGAAGAACTTGCTTTGGTTCTATCAGGTAGAGCAGTGTCAACACAATTGTACAGGTGTTTGTATAAAGCACTGGTGTATAACTCAGCATCAGTGTCAGTTCAATCAGTGTGTGTGTGTGGGGGGTGCAATGAAGGTATTTATTCTGTCACATAAGAGGTTGCAATTGGCCTTGGAAAAGTTTTTTTTTAGTCTAGTTGTTGCTGGGGGGTTTGTGGTTAGAGTTCACCAGGGATGGACACACTGGGAGTGGCGTAGCAGTTTCACATGTTGGTGAACACTAGGTTAAGGATGTTTGAGTCCCTTGTGG
The DNA here is from genome assembly GCF_019279795.1 of Protopterus annectens. Taxonomy (NCBI): domain Eukaryota; kingdom Metazoa; phylum Chordata; order Ceratodontiformes; family Protopteridae; genus Protopterus; species Protopterus annectens. The sequence goes on from NC_056735.1 coordinate 1,911,937,332, forward strand.
GTGTGTCAACTAACTGGTCCAGGGGACTGGAGTTAACAAAGTCCAGAAACCTTTGGGCAAGTGATTTAGTACACATAATTTACCCAGTCTATGGACAGCTAATTAAAGTCACCCAAAACCACGGTGCTTAGTTGTATCTTGATTGACTCAAGTAGATCCAAGTATGCTGACTAGATGTCCTGATTCATGGAGGGGTCCTACAGCTGGCAATAACCTGAAGTGGGTACTTACCTACAGTCAATTGCACCTGAAGTTATTCAAGGGAATCGTGCTGTTTAACCAGTCTAGGGGTATATTTATCTTTCATGAATATTGATACACCACCACCTTTAGTTCTCATGCCTTCAGTTTGTGGTTTGAACGTGTAGAAGGAAATGTAACCTGGTATAGCTGGAGTACTCTCTGCAGCCTTAAACCAGGTCTCAGTGACTGCACAAATGTCAGCATCATCCTGGGTGAGGACTGTTTTCAGTGAGTGCAGTTTCTGATTTAGACTCCTAGCATTTAGCAGGATAACCATGAGGTTGTTTTAGAGGGTATTTTTACATTGGGAATTTTGCTCCTGTGAAATTGTCTAAAAAAGGCAGTATGGGGATGGCAAGAACCTTAGCCAGTAACCAAAATCCCAGGGATGACAGATGAAGCCCATCTCTTGAAAAGCATCGAGGTATATCGACCATGTCATCCCAGGCTGACAGATACTGTATCCCCTTTCAATGACACCAGAACTTAAATCAATTGTTGAAGTCAATCATTTTTTTGTTTCTATTCAGGTATTATCCTAGGTGAAGGTAAAATGCTGCTTAAGGCTTGGGACATACCTGCCTGATACACATAATCTGAGAGCTCAGTCATATCACTCTTCATATAGTCCAGTGAGGTATTTTTCTAGTCATTCATACCAACATGGACTATGACAGAGTCATAACAGTGCCTTTTGTTGAGAGACTTGAGTGAATGTGTGATGTGGCAGATCCTGCTACCTGACAGACAGCTGACCATGACAGAAATGGTCACGCTAGATCATGCTCTGATACTTTCAGTACTTCCTCTATTCTATCAGTGACTGAGGTATCCACACCCAGACATGGTAGGCCATGGGATCCTGGACCTGGATGTTTCATAAAGATAGCTCACCCAGCAGACATCACTAGTCTTCAGGTAACATCCCTACTTTAAACCAGGAATGTGGAAGTGGGAGAGCAACTCATGTCAAAGCTAGTTTGCATGGTTGGGAGAGACGACACTGAATTCTCAATTCTGCTATGCATGGCTCACAAGTGTCTGACATGCCATGACAGAGTGCTAGCACAGAGCTTGATTGTGTTCATGCAGACACACAGACACACTCACACACACACAAATATTTCACAAAAACTTCCCATACACGTGCAAGCTAGGAAAACCATAATGTTGATTGAGATACATCTCCTGTTAGTGAGTCTGAGATATTTTCTACTTTACTGAATGTTCTGTTTCTTACACACACACACACACACACACACACACACACACACACACACACACACACACTCAATACTTTGGTGTCTCCACCCACGTTGTGCAAATGAGATGACTGTACCATGCCATTTGCTCATCTGACTTAGGGTAGCATATATGTCTGATGCACAGAGTGGATAGCTAAGCAAGCCTTCTCACTATGCTGATGTCATGCATACTTATTTCATAACAGGATTTAGGATGGTTTTCTAAATACTCATTTAGGAAGTCTTTTTCAGTTAGCATTGAATGACATGCATTCAGATCAGTGATATTGCCTTCCCACTTATTCCTTTACTTGTGAAACTGTTGATATAATTCTCCTGTTTACTGTTCTATGTCCAGTGGGTAAGTGACTGGCTTGATGCAGGTTATCGTGTACAATGTATGGCTGCATACTGCAGATATCATGCCTATAAGCCAAAAATGCCATTGATGGACAGCACACACATACTGTGATTGAGTACATTTATGACTAACAATATGCAGGTATATGATTTATGTTTATCTTCTTACACATTTGTTTGCATAATGCAGGTTCCACACTTACCTTAACATTACTGCAGTTACGAGTCATCTACTCTGGGGGCTGTTGCCATCTGATGCTATCTATACACAGACATTACACGGGTAAGAAAAGTTTGTGAGCATCTGGTGGTGTCACTTTTAATGTCTGTATATGCTTAGGTTCTTATGTGTGTTCCTTCGTTGGTGCATGTGTGTGCTATTGTTTGCCTCTTAGCTGCTGAGTGTGTGTACTATACTTTGAGGATTAGGTGGTGAGTGTATGCTCTATTCTTTGCCTTGTAGTCAAGACAAGTGCATATCATGCATGCCTACATCTACCAGCTACCACTGCAGCTGGAGGCTGTACTTTAGAATACTCTTCTGTATGTGCTGGAGATGCTAGCCCTTCTCTATGGTCCAGAAATGCGTGGTCTTGGCCCTTGCTGTCCCTGTTGCAGCTGTTTCCTCAATATGATATTGTGCACCATAGCACAGACAGTCAGAATTTTTTACACAGGTGCCTGGGTCATACTGCAGGGCACCTCCTGATGTGGCTAGACAGTGGAACCATGACTTCAGCTTGCCAAACCCATGCTCTTTCTAGTTTGAGTTTGAGTATCATTGTAGCCTTCTTCTGTGAGTGTGTGTGCATTTCCGATGGGTGTTATGAGCTACAGTTCCAGTGCATAACCTGCACCACACAGTAGATGGCCTTCTGGAACATCACCCTTAGCAAACCTTGTGTAACGCTGCAAGGTGTGCTGTATGTGTAAGTCATGATAACTGCCTGGGTTGTCTGCACACAAACTCAGGATGATCCCTTGGGCATTACAGACAACTTGACAGTTGACTGAGTGGAACCCTTTTCTGTTGATGCATGTCCTTTCCTGTTCAAATGATGGGGCTTTTCTTGCTTTCTGAGTGCAGTCAATGGCCCCCAAAACTTCAGGGAAGTGTGCTACAGCATAAAAAACATTCATTGTTCTTTCTCTCTCTGCTGTGCATGGAAAGTAGATGTACTCCCTTGCATGTTCCACCATAGCATTAAGACATTGGTGCAATATTCTGGAGGCTAGGACCTGTGACACCCCTAATATATCCCCTATGGGTTTCTGGAATGTACCAGTAGCTAAACTCCTTAATGCTACATATACTTTACTTTCCTCTGGTATAGGTTCTCCACAATTTCCCCTCAGTCTGTGCTGGGGGTGGCAGAAGTTGTAGAGTTCCTGTAGTGTTTCTCTGTCAACCCTGCATCACTCTAATATTTCAGTATCATGCAGTTCATGATATGTTAAACAGGGTCTGATCTGAACTCTCTTCTCCTTCTTCTTCTTGGATGAAGTTTGTCATCAGCATCAACATATATTTGAGCCCATTGCCCATACATATGCAGGAGAGCAGTAGCAGCCCCTAAAATTGCTTTTTTTCTAAGTGTGATGGTGACTACATTCCAATAGGTTTTGGAGTTCATGGCAAAGGGCTGCATAATCTCTACATGATTACTTTATAGATTCCTCAGTGACTCTGCCATATTTGAATAGTTAGTTACCATGTAATTCAGTTGATTATGCTTTCATTTGCATATCCTGCTGTTCATCTTTGGTGGCTCTACATAACATGTAGATATGTAGAGCCATTTAATGAATGCAAAATAGAGCACTGTCATGTGTGCACTGGGGTGTGACACATACACACACAATAGCAATGTGGAGATTAGCTGCCCATGAATTCAGCCATCAACTACCTAGACTAACTCACTTATCCCTAGCTAAGGGCAGGTTAAAAAAGTTGTGTTTAGTGAGGCAGAAAAATAAAAAAATATATGCAACATGACTGTGTGTGTGTGTGTGTGTGTGTGTGTGTGTGTGTGTGTGTGTGTGTGTGTGTGTGTGTGTGTGTGTGTGTGTGTGTGTGTGTGTGTGTGTGTGTGTGTGTGAAAGAAAGAGAGATAGTGTGAGCAAGTGAGAGACACAGAGAACACATATCTCTCAATATATCCGTTGAAGAATTCAGAGATCCAAAAAAGAACAATAGACTTTTCATCCACACACATTATCTGAGCAATAAGAAAAATGAAAGTATAATGTCTTGCTTTACTGATTGACTGAAATCTTAAATGATTTACCAGAAAATAACATTTCTTGTGAGAGAGAGCAAGAATATGAGGCAAATCCCAGAAGTTCTGCAAAATCAGGGACAGTTGGTGGGGTTCCAGTGCCTTGCTCTTTATAGATTTTTTTCATTCATTTGATCAAAATGACAACTGAGGTATACTTAATCAAAAAAGTGTCTCGTATTGCTGAGCATGTGTGTGTGTGTGTGTGTGTGTGTGTGTGTGTGTGTGTGTGTGTGTGTGTGTGTGTGTGTGTGTGTGTGCACGCGCACGTGTGTGTGTGTGTGTGTGTGTGTGTGTGTGTTTATGTGTGTGTGTGTATTTATGTGTATGTATCTTTATTTCTATGTATATCTGTGTATGTATGTGTTTGTGCATGTGAGTGTTCGCCGCACGTGTGTGTGTGTGTGTGTGTGTGTGTGTGTGTGTGTGTGTGTGTGTGTGTGTGTGTGTGTGTGTGTGTGTGTGTGTGTGTGTGTGTTTAAACATTAAACACAGTAGTGTAGCAAAGGTGGGATGAAAGTGGCATATGCCCCAAGTGCAAAGTGTTTGAGGGTGCAATACAGAAGTGCCTTTCCTGCATTCTTTTTTCTGTACTGGCTTTTCTGAATGCCAGTACAGAAAGCAACTTGCCAAGTTCTGGAGTAAGCTGTAGCAAGCTGATTGTTAGAAATGTAGCAATTGGCTTGTTACAACTTAAAATGTAACAATTTTTGTGTTTTTTTTGTAATTTCTACTGAGGAGCAGATGCAGGGAGGGTGTGTCTATGGCTGATTTGGACAGCCAGTGTATCAGAACAGAGCTGACCTTTCTTTCGCTCTTCTCATGAAGAGCTGTGGCAGGGAGGGGGTGTGCTTCAGACTGCTGTTAACAGGCTCTCAGAGCTGCATTTTCCCCCTTATTTGATCTCTTAAGGAAGAGCTATGTCAGGGATGGGATGTGTGTTTCGGACTGCTGTTAGCAGTTTATCAGAGCTGCCTTGTTTTTTTGCTCTTCCAGTGAAGAGCTGTGACAGGGAGGGGTTCTGTGCTTCAGACTGTCCTGAGCAGTCTATTGGAGCTTCCAATGAAGAGCTGAGGCAGGGGAAGGAGCATGTGTCCTGTGGAGGGTGTCTTGGAGGGGGATATGTGCTTCAGGCTGCCATGAGCAGTCAACTGGAGCTGCCATTTTTTTCTGCTCTTCAGCAAAGGGGTGGGGTGCTCATTCAGGCACCAGCCCAGGGTGCTGGTTGACCCAGCTATGCCTCTGATTAAATACTTATATAACTTACATTTTAGATGTAAAATACTTCCTACAACAACAGTTACATTTCCTACAGCAACACTGAAATATTAGGCTGAACTATTTTACATCAAAAGTACAAAAAATGCATATACTAACAAAAAGGCAAATATAAAACAATTTAACAGATAGCCCATTATCTAAGCAAAATAATGCCCTACAGGGTGGCTGGGTGTTAGGAAAGTCATCCACCTGAGGAGCTGGGCCTCTAATACCCCTGGTGAAGTAGTTATTTTCCCAGTAACATCCAACCTACTAGACATTATTGTTTGCTCTAAAGAACAGAACCCTCATTTTTGATTTGTTTGATCTTCTTCTTTCAGCTACTTCCATTAGGGGTCGCCACAGCGGATCATCTGTTTCCATTTCTTCCTGTCCTCTGCATCTTGCTCTGTCACACCAACCACCACCTGCATGTTCTTTCTCACCACATCCATAAACCTTATCTTAGGCCTTCCTCTTTTCCTGTTACCTGGCAGCTTCATCCTTAGCATCTTTTTCCCAATATACTCTGCACCCCTCCTCAGCACATGTCCTAACCAATGTAATCTTGCCTCTCTGGCTTTGTCTCCAAACCTTCCAACCAAGACTGAGCCTCTAATATACTTATTCCTAATCCTGTACACCATCGTCACACCCAGTGCAAATCTTAACATCTTTAACTTTGCCACGTCCAGCTCTGAATCCTGCCTTTTTGTCAATGCCACCATCTCCCACCCATATAACATAGCTGGTCTCCCTCTTGTAGACCTTCCCTTTCACTCTTACTGGAACTGTTCTGTCACTAATCACTCCTGACACTCTTCTCCACCCACTCCATCCTGTCTGTACTCTCTTCTTCACCTCTCTTCCACACTCACCATTCCTCTGAACTGTTGTTCCCAAGTATTTAAACTCACCTTCGCCACCTCTACTCCCTGCATCCTCACCATTCCTCTACCCTCCCTCTCATTTACACACATATATTCTGTCTTAGTCCTGCTGACCTTCATTCCTCTTCTCTCTAGAGCATATCTCCATCTCTCCAGGGTCTCCTCCACCTCTTCCCTACTCTCACTACAGATCACAATGTCATCTGCAAACATCATAGTCCACGGGGACTCCTGTCTGATTTCGTCTGTCAACCTGTCCATCACCATTGCAAATAAGAAAGGGCTTAGAGCTGATCCTTGATATAATCCCACCTCCACCTTAAATGCATCCGTCACTCACATTGCAGACCTCACTGCTGTCACACTAGCCTTGTACATATCCTGTAGCACTCTTACATACTTCTCTGAAACTCCCAACTTCCTCATACAGTACCACAACTCCTCTCTAGGCACCCTGTCATATGCTTTCTCTAAGTACACAAAGACACAATACAACTCCTTCTGACCTTCTCTGTACTTCTCCAGCAACACTCTCAGAGCAAACATCGCATCTGTAGTGCTCTATCCTGACATGAAACCATACTGCTGATCACTAATTATCACCTCCCTTCTTAACCTAGCTTCCACTACTCTTTCCCATAACTTCGTGCTGTGACTGATCAATTTAATCCCTCTGTAGTTACTACAGCTCTGCACATCACCCTTATTCTTAAAAATCGGTACCAAAACACTTTTGCTCCATTCATCAGGAATCTTCTCATTTTCCAAGATTTCATTAAACAATCTAGTTAAAAACTCCACTGCCATTTCACCTAAACAACTCCATGCTTCCACAGGTATGTCATCTGGACTAACAGCCTTTCCATTCTTCATCGTCTTCATAGCTATCCTTACTTCCTCTTTGCTAATCTACTGCACTTCATGATTCATTATCCGCATATCATTCAACCTTCTCTCCCTCTCATTCATCAGCCCCTCAAAGTACTCTTTCCATCTGCTCAATACACTCTCCTCGCTTGTGAGTACATTTCCCTCATTATCCTTTATCATACTTACCTGCTGCACATCTTTACTAGCTCGGTCCCTCTGTCTAGCCACTCAATACAGGTCCTTTTCTCCCTCCTTAGTGTCCAACCTTTCATACAACTCTTCATACGCCTTATCCTTAGCCTTTGCCACCTCTCTCTTTGTCATGCACCTCATCCCTTTATACTCCTGTCTACTTTCTTTATCTCTCTGACAATCCCACTTCTTCTTTGCCAACCCCTTTCTCTGTATACTCTCCTGTACTTCCTCATTCCACCACCATGTCTCCTTGTCCTCCTTCCTCTTTCCAGATGTCACACCAAGCACCTTTCTAGCCATCTCCCTTACTAGCTCTGCTGTATTTACCCAGCTATTTAGTAACTCTTCACTGTCACCCAGTGCCTGTCTTAAATCTTCCCTGAACTCCACCTCACAATTACCCTTTTTCAATTTCCAACATTTGATCCTTGGTGCTGCCCTCATACTCCTCCTCCTCTTCTTGATCACCAGTGTCATTTTACAAACCACCATCCTATGCTGCCTAACTACACTTTCCCCCGCCACCACTTTACAGTCTCCAATCTCCTTCAGACTGGCCCTTCTACATAAGATATAATCCACCTGTGTGCATCTTCCTCCACTCTTGTATGTCACCCTATGCTCCTCCCCTCTTGTTAAAAATACATATTCACCATAGCCATGTCCATCCTTTTTGCAAAATTCACCACCATCTGACCTTCTGCATTCCTTTGCTTAACACCATACCTACCCATCACTTCCTCATCCCCTCTGTTCCCTTCACCAACATGCCCACTGAAATCTACTCCAATCACCACTCTCTCACCCTTGGGTGCAGTCATCACCACTTCATCCAACTCACTCCAAAATTTTTCTTTCGCATCCATTGCACACCCAACTTGTGGAGCATATGCAGTAATAACATTCATCATTACACCATCAATTTCCAGTTTCATAAACATCGCTGTATCCAACACTCTTTTCACCTCCAAAACACTCTTAGCATACTGTTTCTTCAGGATAACCCCTACACCATTTCTCCTCTCATCTGCACCATGATAAAACAATTTGAACCCGCCTCCGATACACCTAGCCTTGCTCCCCTTCCATCTGGTCTCTTGCACACACAATATACCAACCTTCCTTCTGTCCATCATATCAGCTAGTTCTCCCCCTATACCAGTCATACTGCCAACATTCAAAGTTCTGACCCTCACTACCACAGTCCTAGCCTTTGCCTGCCTTCAGGCATGCCTTCCCCCTCTTCTCCTCCTTTGGCCAACAGTAGCCCAATTTCCGCCAGCACCCTGTTGGCCAACAGTACTGGTGGCAGTCGTTGTTAAACCGGGCCTCGACTGATCCGTATGTATATCTGTACTGTTGTCTGCATGTATGATTTGGCAAAATTTTATGCCGGATGCCCTTCCTGATGCAACCCTCCCCATTTATCTGGGCTTGGGACCAGCACAAAGAAATGCACTGGCTTGTACATTGTTTGATGGCATGGTTAATTTGACAGTGAATCATTTTGTTAGATGATCATTTGTTCTCAGCAATAGTGATTTTCACATGGTATCTCTGTTCAGTGTCTACTTTGTCATGTAGATTCTATGTATACACTCTAATGGCAATTTTTACTGCTACTTTACTAAGGTCTGTCCCTGATAAGGCATCAGAAGTGATCCCTCCCCTTGATATAGCTGTAATCAAGATACCCCATTTAATCCTGGCATCGTAATTATTCCTATCTCCAGTACTCTTCCTTTGTCTGCTAGCCAATGATATATTCAGTCATTCCTCTATGAGTGGTGTTACTACTGGCAGGCTACTAAAGGAAAAATATGTGGAATAAACAGTCTGATGTAAAACTGCAGGTTGCAGCATGCTATGTGCTGTCAAACTATTCTTTATTATTCTGTTGCCTTCAGTTCTGTAATGTGACTGATTGCAAAATACTGGAGTCGTTGCCAAGAGTAAACAAACATTATAAGCACTGCTGTCACCCTTTATCACTGTTGCAAACCTTTGACTGGATATAATCCAAGCTTTATATTTATGCTTTTTATATCAACTACTACATGGTGTGCATTCACAAAGTTAAAAGAGAGGATATCATTAGAAATGTACCAGAGAATTCAGAGTGGAGAATCATTTTAGTTTAATCTTTAGTTAGTAAAATGGACTGACCCCTCTCAGACCATTTTATCCACATCCTTAGTCACAAGGGAAAGGGTAAAAAATAAGTTGTATACAAGGAGAAAGTACAAACTTATCTTCGGTATTATGTTCCTTTAAGTGGTTTAAGACAGTTATTATATATGTGAATCCTTGCCAAGAAAAACAAACATTAATAATGTCTGTTGTCTTTTATTACTTTTGGAAGGCTTTTACTACAATTAACCTGCATTTTTTATTTATGCTTTTTATATCAACTATAATATGATCTGTATTAAATTGAAATGAGTGGTTAAAACTTCTAGTTGATTAACCACTTTAAACAATCACAGACGCCCACACACACACACACACATATATATATATATATATATATATATATATATATATATATATATATATATATATATATACATGTATATAAATATATATATGTGTGTATATATAAAACATTTATTTTTGTCCAGTGGTGGATTAAGTCTACCTTGGGCTAAATGTTTATCATCCATGGGCTCCTCCTGAACTCCCACTTACTACCCCTAGTCCTTACCCCTTCTACCCCATCCCTGATCCCACCACCATCTCCAGCTTGCTATTTTGGGGATCATCAACATCAACCCCCCTTTTCCCATTTTTTTTTATCACACATGCATAAATAAACATGCCCTTCTGGATTCACCTTCATTATTAGATAAAGCATATACTGACCTCTGCTAATCTTTATTAAATTATAAAATGTGTGGCTACTTGCAATTTGATTAGTCTTTTAAGTAAAAGTGATGTGTAACACAGAGTAACAGTCAGGGCTGGCATCTTCCAGTTTTCCCCTTCTCAGGCAACAATGAACTTGGAAGTACTGGCATTAATTTGATGTAGAATACACACACACACACACACACACACACACACACACACACACACACACACACAGACACACACACAGACACACACACACACACACACACACACACACACACACATACAGAGACACATACACACACACACAGACACACACACATGCTCACTCATTGCTTTGTACTACAAACTACAAGTGATCTAAAAGAGAATCACCTTACCAGGTCTGTATATGTGCAAAGGAAAGACTTAAATATAAGTAAATATATCAGTATTTTAAATAATCTGTCAGTTTATAAACTGCTTTACCACTTGCCCTGCAACAGACTGAGTAGAAGAAGTATTACTGTGATGCAGAGGAATTTGTCATTGTGCTGTGATGTTTAACATTGTCTTGCTCTACTGCAAAGTAACTGGTATTCCTATAAGCAGAGCTAGATATACAATAGTTACTGTGAACTACAGTTAAACAGCTGCTGTTTTTCGCAGCCAAGTCATCATCCCTATCATCTCCAAATATGCTTCCTCACGTAAAAGGTCAGAAAACTGAAAAAAAAAATAAAGCATCTCGCCCAAGTTTACAACTACAAAGACTAAAAAAAGATTGACAATGCAGTCATATATATACACATTACATTTAGTTTACTTTCTTACTTTCTTTCAGGAAAAAAATGTACACATTTTGACTTTTTGAGATCTTATTTTTTCAGTTACTACAAGCATACATCATTTGGTAGGATACTTTTAAATGTGAGACTAATTAATACAATATTTTCTAAACAAATCAATATACCATTTAGTGCCAAACTCTGCCCACTACTTCTTTTCAAATGGCTGTCAGTTTTAAATACTAGCAGTTAGTGCAGAGGATTAAGCTCTCCAAGACTTGATTTCCTCAGCCTCCATTTACCTGCTGTATAACTCTGAGCTAGTAACATACCCAGATGTTACTGCCAGTCCCATATTTCTTCTCAAAAGACATTTCTGTCCAGTGGGCTTATCAAAAGAATATAAAGAGTTCAATGTATTGGTGAAGGATGAGTGGCGCTGCTGCCACCAAATATGATGTACCATTGTAACCACTGCCACCAAATCTGATGGACTACTGTAACCACTGCTGCCAAATGTGATGGAGGAGCAGTACCTGGCACCCCAAAGGGTAATGTGATAACAAGTAAGTGCATGCAAGTCTGTATCAATGATTAGTTTACATGATACAACCTTACTCCAAAAGCACAGAGAGAAAATGCATAGCTGTCCTGAGTATGGGATTCGAACCTCCATAACCAAACTAACTGCACACTGTTCAATTACAGAGTTATAACAGTCTCTTTGTAAACTAGTGTCTCCTATCACTCCTCTATCCAGGGTAACTGCCTTTCACACATAGTATTATTTTCATAAAAATGCAGACAACACACACACACACACACACACACACACACACACACACACACACACACACACACACACACACACACACACACACACACACACACACACACACACACACACACACACACACACACACACACACACACACACACACACACACACACACACACACACACACACACACACACACACACACACACACACACATGCACAAAGTATGCATGCAGTTACTGATCTGCTCTTAAATAACCCAAATATAAAATTCACCAATTAATATGTCTTTTGCTGATAGTCAGCTAAAGCAGTCTTGAATGTATGTACCCTACAGCTTGCTAACCCACAGTGTAAAAAAAAGATTACACTCTTCTCAGCTAAACAGCAGTGCATAAATACACTTATAATTAATAAAGACCAACTGCGAATGCTTAAAGATAAATAAATGAGTTACTTAAATAATAAAGAGAATAGTGCAGTGTGAAATATACACAGGTTGGAGAACATAGAAACCTGACAAGCTATGTGCTACATAAGTGATGAGCTACTTAGCTGGGAGGTTGTTCATGCACTGGGGCATTCGAGCACCTCTACCTGCACCTCCTGAGGGCAGTGATCATGGAGCCAGCAAGGCTGCCACAAGGGGGTGAGAGTTAAGGCATAGTCTTTAACAGATGTATGATGCTGCACCGGCATCTTCAGTCTCCTCTCTGGCCCCCAGATGTGGGTCAGATTGAGCCAAGTTGCAGCAAAGGTAGGTCCAGTAGATCCATTGAATGAGGAAATGAGCTAGAGGCAGCTAATGGTCAGCTGTGGTGAAATAAAAACATTCCTTAAATAGTTGCACAAAACAATTATTTTGTACCTGAAGCACCTAAATATTTTATGAAATAGTATATGGTGCTTACATTCTTCTAGGATGAGCTTTCATTTTCACAAAAAGTCCAGTCCTTTGCACTCATAGGTTCATAGGATGGTACTAGGCTATCAGCCCTAGGGCCTATACAAGCCTAGCCATAACAATTCCCTAGCTATTTCTTCCCAGAATATTTACTTCCCTGGACCCCTGTCTAGCAGGGTGACTGACGTGATTGCCAGGGTGAATTTCCTATCTCCCATCCAATCATCAAGGTTCCTTTTGAAGAGAGCCAAAGAGACGCTCTGCTTGACATGTATGGGCAGTCTATTCCAGAGTCAAGGGAGGCTCTGGGTCAGGAACCTATCCCTCCAGCATGTTTTGTTCATTGTGATGACAAGGTTTAGATCCCTGGAGCATGTGTCTCTGAGGGATTGGGATTTCTTTAAGTGTAGCATGTCCAACAGCTCTGGGTTTGACATTGCCTTGTGTGATAAGCAAAGATTGCCTCTGAGTAGACGATATGCGACAGAGTATAGCTGGAGTTTTTTAAGGTGGTCAGCATAGGGCATCTGCTTTAGGCCTGTGATTCTTTTAGTGAGGTATTTCTGCAACCTTTCCAGTTGTTGCAGATGTCTTGAGAGGTACATACCAAATGGGGTGTTGTATTATATAATAGGTCTAATGAGGGATGAGTACAGTGGGACAATGTTCTCCTTTTTTCTGGATGAAAAGCCCTTAGTGATGAGGTGTGCCACGTATAAGGATTTCCTGACTGTTGTGGTGATATGGTTATTGAAGGTGAGACTACTGTTCACCTGTGTTCCTAAGTTTCTTATCAAACTTTCAGTGTTTAGTGTACTGCCACCTATGTGGTAATTCAGGGGAACATGTTTTTTCCCAAAGGAGATAACTATACATTTCTTGGCATTGAGCTTGAGCCCATGGATCTGGCACCAATCATCTGTTTCTGTAAGGCTCTTTTGTAGAATATCCACATCATTTGGGGATTCAATAATGGCTCCCAGTTTGTAGTCGTCTGCAAACTTTGTTAGCCAGAGTCCCTTAGTGTTGGCCTGTACTTCAGAGAAGTGGATGGCAAACAAGAGCGGTCCCAGGACTGAACCCTGAGGTATTCCACTTGTCACTTGTCTGGAGCTGGACTTGGAGTCGGCTACGTTTACAGTGTGGGTTCTGTCAACAAGCAAGTTGGCAACCCATCAAGTGATGTAGGGATTAATGCCCAGCTTAATAAGTTTATCTATGATTCCAGAGTAGGGGACTGTGTGGAAGGCCTTGGCGAGGTCCAGATAGGCTGTGTGGACTACCTTACCCTTGTCCATGGCTCTGGAGACTGATTCGAAGAAGTCAATCAGGTTCAGGAGACAAGATCGGCCCTTCATGAACCCAAACTGCATGGGGTCCAGTGTTTGAAGGTTGAAAATGTCTTTGTTTATAATTTCTATGACAATACAATCCATGGCCTTGCAGATCAGACTCAGACTGATGGAGCGATAGTTCCCGGGATCCATGGTGGATTCCTCCTTGTGGAATGGGATAACTGTAGCTATGTGTCACTCAGTGGGCACGAAGCCTGAGGTGAGGCTATGATTAAACATGACACTTAGGTGAGGTGCCAGTTCATTTTGTAGTTCATGTAGTACACAGCCTGAGAAGTCATCTGGTCCCATGGATGCTGTATTCTCAGCTTTGGAGAGTGCATTTTTTTACCTGTGTGGCCGTTATTATTGGAATTTGGCAGTCTTTTGGTATTGAGATGGGCCCTTTAGGCGGTGAAGCGATCTGCCAGGATATTGGTAATATCCTTTGGATCAGTATATTTAATGCCATTCTGTTGTAGCTGAGAGCAGATCTGAGCATTGCCATTTAGATTCTTGACATAGCTATAGAATGCCTTGTGGCTGTCTTTGGAATCTTTGGCAATTTTATTTTCCTAACTAGCTTTGGAGGTTTTTATGAGGTGTCTCAGCTTCTTACTGAGGCTGGTAAGGGAGTTTTTTGCATCATGAGATTTTTCTATTTTCTGCAACAGTTTCTTAATTTTGTTGTAAAGTTTGTTTATGCCAAGGGACCACCATATTGGCTTCCTTTTTTTGGAGGAGAGCTTCTTGGTTCTATTGGGGATGGCATGATTCATGGATGAGTGAATGTGTTCATACAGTGCTTTAGTGTAGGAGTCAGCAGTCAAACTTTCAGTTCCTTTCTGCATGGGTGTCATGACGTTTGTCACTTCTGACTTGAGTAGCATGAAGTTGGCTTTGGAGAAGTTTTTTACGGAGGTTTCTTTACTGGGGGGGGGGTGGGATGTGGATGTCATGGGTGATTAGCTTATTGTCAGACCTGACCAATGAGGGGGTGACCATAGGTGTGGAGCATCTATTTCCCATGTTGGTAATGACCAGGTCTAGGATACTGGAGCCCCTGGTGGGACTAAGGATTAGTTGCTCCAGGGCATCGGAATTTATGAATTCTAGGAATCGTTGGGCAAAGGTATTGGTACATGAGTAGTTTTCCCAATTAATGGTAGGGTAGTTGAAATCACACAGTATTAGGGTGTTTGGTTGAATCTTAATATTTTCCAGTATGTTTAGAAAGGTGTAGTGAGAATCTTGGGGCATGGTGGGGGATCTGTAGCAAGCTACAATTTGGATTGCAGTTTTATCTAGTGTTAGTTGCACCTGGAGAATTTCAGATGCATTGTGTTGGGCAACTAGCCTGGTGTTGTGAATATCCTTGGTGAATATGGACACTCCTCCACCTTTAGTGTTTCGGTCCTGGTTTGGTGGGCGAAAAGTGTGGTAAGAGTTGTACCTGGTATTGCAGGGGTGCTCTCCGGAGCCTTGAACCAGGTCTCATTTACTGCACAGATATCGATGTTCTTCATTTTTAGGAGTGCCTCAAGAGAGTGCATTTTGAGGTTTAGACTTCTAGCATTGAGTAGCATTACCTTCAGATTTTGCATGCTTGTACCTGTTATGGTGGTGGTTTTGTCCTTTGAACTTTGCCTAAAAAAGCACTATATGGGGTGGCAAGAACCTTAGCCAGTAACCTGTTTCCCAGGGGCGACAGGTGCAAACCATCTCTGGCAAAGCATCATGGTCTGTCGATCATGTTGTCTGAGGCAGACAGATACTGGATCCCCTTTGAATGACACCAGAAGCTTAGCCAATTGTTAAAGTCAATCATTTTGTCCTTATACTGTGGTATCATCCTGGGCAAAGGCAGTATGCTACTCAGGGCTAGGGTCATACCTGCCTTGGCCACATGATCCGAGAGTTTTTCCATGTCTCTTTTCATGTAGTCCAGGGAGGTACATCTCAAGTCATTCACTCCAACATGGACAATGACAGAGTCATATTTGTACTTGCTGTGGAGTGACCTGAGTGCATGCGTTATGTGGTGGATCCTGGCACCCGACAGGCAGCTGACTGTAATTTTCCCCTTGTTCAGCCTGGTGAGTGGGACTCATTGTGCATATGGACTATGTATGTAGTTATTTATTTATTTATTTATATTTGTTTACAAGGGTAGTGCACTGATCTCAGTGGACCATTTACAGGCATCTCCCAGGTGAATAGGATCACATAAGAGATGAACAAAAGTATGTGCAGGTACAAGGATATGCTAGAAAGTATACACATATTTACAGATGCAAAAATATATTATACAGTTTAGTTCAAGTAATTTACAAAGTCAAAACATGTATGGAAACTGGAATTTGCTTAGCAGAGATTTTTGGATAATATATAGCCATAACGACTAAAATGACTTATGCTACAGGGATAGCAGCATATCATTATATAGAGAGGTGCAAGGATATTAAAAGAGGCGACTGAGAACAGTTGCAGGAAAGGATCCTGCAAAATGTCATGTTTTCATAAACAAAATTACCACTTTGGGCATTTGAAATAGTGGTAACCCTATCTATAACTGGAAATATGACAAATACTTTCTTTTCTTTGTGATATTCTTACCATTTTGATTTCATGCTATGTCTAGCACTAGTAGTTCATGTACCTATCATCTTCTTTGCAAAAGAATGCTGAGCAATGCAAAAAAAGGCTGGGAAAATGACCAAAATCAAGGCCATTCTTTTAAATATTACTCTAATTCACTTGAAAAGTTGAACAAAACAAGTGCTGTATCAATATGCATTTTCAGAAGAACAAGAAGTATGAAACATGAATGCCTGGCATTATTGTTTTATCGTAATCCTTTTTATCAGAAAATTAAAAGTTTTACAAGGGACAGAGCAAAATGTAAGGCAAAATCAGGGACATTCTGATATTCTACAAAACTAGAGGTACAATCTAGCCCATCTTATGTTTGTTGATCTTTTTAAGAATAAGTTGCATTTGCAGCACTTGGTGAAGAGTGGCCTAGTGGATAAGGCATTGGCTTCCTAAACCAGGGTTGGTGGGTTCAAGTCCCAGCTGGGGTTATGTAACCTTAAACCTTGTTCAAATCTGTGGAGAGAACCCCAGCCTTACTTGGTTATTCATTCTATCATACATGCAGACCCTAGACTGTGAGCAGTAAAGCCAAAGGAGGTGGAGTTTCAATATACACACCTCCAGGCTGGTCACACAGTATGATGCACAGGAGACACTCCAGGTGCAGTTAACAATTGACAAGGTTCCTATACAAATCATAGCTAGCTACTGGCCCCCAAATCTGACTCAAGATGCCTCATCTGGATCTCTTCAAATCTAGCAAGATTTTTCCCTGATCCTGGGTGACTTTAACTACCCAAACTTAGACTGGAAGAACTACTCATGCCAGACCACAAATGTCCAGAAATTCCTAAATTATGTCAATCCAAATGCTTTGGAACAGCTAGTTTATACCCCCACAAGAAGTGATAATATCTTGGACTTGGTATTAACCAACATGAGTAACCACTGCAGGATCCCTGCATTATCATCCTCCCTGGTAAGATCCAACCATAAAGCAGTCACCTTTGAAGTTACCATCTCCCCCAATCCCACCTCTAGCTAGGGTCAAACAAAAAAACTTCTCCAAAGCTGATCACAGCCTCCTGAGGGATGGTATAAACAGCTTCACAGTCCCCTTCCCCTCTCTAAGAACTGGCACCAGTGTCCAAAATTATATCAAAACACTATACGCACATTTATATGGATGCATGGAATCAGGAATACCCGGCAGGACTAAATCCTCCTCCTCAAGGAAGAGTAAACCTGTCTGGTGGACACCTGCAATAAATAAACTCCATAACAAAAGGAAAAAAATTGCTGTCCAGGGCCAAGAAGGATCAGGTGCTCAACTGGAAGCAATCTCTCCTTAGCCTGAACAAGAAAATAAGAGCACTAGTGAAATCATCCAAAGCAAACTTCAAGTCCAAATTGACCACATCTACTAGAGACAATCATAAGGCCTTCTTCACATATGTCCACAATTTCAAAGGAAGCACCCATATCTGTTCAGAACTGGTGGAGAAGGACACCACATATACAAATGCCATAGATACAGCAAACTTTCTGGCTGACAGCCAGTGAAAACTTCACCCCTCTGTCCCACATGAATAAATCAGGACATTCCCAGTACCTGCCCCCTTTCCCTTATATCTAGGGAACAGGTCATCACTGCTCTCTCAAAGGCAAAAAATACAGCCTCCATGGGACTCAATAACTTCCCAGGCTGCATCCTACATGAACTCAAACAGGAACGTGCAGCACTTTTAGATGCCATATTCAACCACAGCCTGAGTACCAGCTTTGCTCCAGCTGAGTGACAGACAGCCACTGTCATCCCTTTGCACAAAGGTGGAGTGTCCACCGATCCAGAAAATTATAGTCCCATCAGCCTAACTACCCTGATCTGCAAGGCCATGAAACTGATTTTCATGGAACTCATTAACATGGACATTGGCAACCTCCAAACACTTGATCCCACAAAGTTTGGCTTTGTCAAGGGGAGATCATTTCTGTTAAATTTGATCAACTTCTTTGAGACAGTCACCAAAGTCATGGATGAAAGTAAGATAGTACACACCACCTGCCTTGACCTGGCCAAAGCCTCCAACACTATTCCCCACTCGGGCATAATAGATAAACTCTCTCAACTTGGCATCAATCCATATGTCACCAGATGGGCACTTAACTGGCTCAATGATAGAAACCACCTAGTCAAAATAGGGGAAGCCACCTCAAGCAGTAGAGCTTTTATGAGCGGCATACCCCAGGGTTCGGTTTTGGGGCCTCTGTTATTTGAGATATACTTTTCTAAGGTGCAGGCCAAAACCAGTGAGCTATGGCTGATGAAGTTTGCAGATGACTGCAAGCTGGGTACTGTCATCAGTTCTCCCAGTGATGTGGACATCCTCCAAGAGGGTCTCACCGAAACAAATGACTGATGCCAGAAACATCAAGCTGAATACCAAAAAATGCATCATCATCCCCTTTGGGGAGAGTGACATACCCACAAATTATTACATTAAAAACAATGTCCTAAGCACACAATCAGTTGTGAGGGATTTGGGCACCCAGATTGATAACAACCTGACTTTTGACCACCACATTTCTTTTGCTGTATGGAGAGCTTTCTACATGGCCCACCTCATAAGTAAGGACATCTCATCCAGAGACAAGGAGGTCATAACATCCCTTTATTCTTCCCTTATAAGGCCTATTATTCCATACAATGCCCCATTCAGCATGTCCCTCGCAAAGCACATGCAGCAGCTGGACAGATCACAGAGGTACCTCACCAGGAGAATCCAGGGTCTCAAAAATCTACCATACACAGATAGGCTAAAAGCCCTATCCCTCTAAACATTTTCATACAGACTCCTCAGAGGTGACCTCTGTCTGGCATACAAGGCAATCCTAGACCTCACCTTGATGAGACTATTGCATATCTGCATGTCAAGCTCCACTCGAGTAACCCACACACATGGCCTCAACCTGTTCTGTGACATCAACAGGACTTGTTGGCAGGACAGATGTGTGTCCCAGAGACTCCCCCATCTGTGGAATAGACTCCCTCTCCATGTCAAGCAGAACACCTCTTTACCCCTTTTTAAACGTAACCTGGATAACTGGATGGGAAACAGAAAATACATCCTTAGGATTCCACCCATGTCCGCTTTGGACAGGGACATCGGATGATGACTTGTCTAAACATAAGCTAAACTCTTGGCTAGGCTTATAACACCCTCAGCACCAATAGCCTAGTAACTTCCTATGATCCTATGATCCTATGAATAAGCATGGCAAGGGGCAGGGCATGGGCTGTGTTCTTTGAGTTACTATCTGGACTGGCCATCACCGAAGGCAGAGTAGTGAGAAAAAAAGGAACTTGCTTATTTTATGAAGTGCCAAGCTGTACTTCCAATATAACGTATTTCTCATTTCCAAGTTCTCAAGCAACCTCTTCTTGCATGCTGCACCTCTGGAATCACGGACAAAAAAAATAATTTGAGACAATTTAACCCTTTATCCCAAGATAGCAAAGTTGTTGAATTAACCTTCATTTTTTAAATAATCTGAACTGGATCAGAATCCCTTTGACTCAAGTCTCAAGTGTCACATGAGTCTCAAATCAGTTTAATAGCTGCTTGCATGTCACACCTGCTATTCTCACAAACTAGGAGTAGAAAAACAGCAGAAAACTGCAGGTGCTCTCACACTACAGTCACTGACCTCATACAAGGGGCTATTCTCTCTCTCTCACTCTTTCATGAATCAGTGAGCACTGAACACTTGTACATGAAATGATTCTATGGTATGAAGTTCTATACAGAATAAAAATGTCTTAATTCTTGCATGCTACCTGGCCAGCCCAATTGTCTTCCCATGCCATGAGCCCTGGGTGACTGCCTGAAATACCCTTATTATAATCCACCACTGTGTTTGTCCTTCCTTTCTAGGTCATTTTTTAACTTAGTTTACATTGAATTATCAATAATTCCGTCAACAAATTATTAAACAAAATACCTCCATACATGTAGACATGCTTTACTGTCTGTCTTCTGTCTGTCAATCCATCGCTTTTTCTTCTATATTCTGCTAGTGGCTGTAACTTTCATGTAAGTTAAAAAAAAGTTATAAAGAAATATACAGTATCAGACAAAAGAGCAAGACTATAAAATTATGACACTATTTATTTATTTATTTATTTATTTATTTATTTATTTTAGGGATGACCTAAGGAATGCAATGTCCATGTTAAAACAGTAGGGGCCAACTATCAATTTGTGTATTTTATAAGGGAGAGGCCACTGACACTGAATCTATCAGAGTACATAATTATTAAGGTAGAATACAAGAGATCAACTGACAGATGAGCTTCAGATGAGTGTGTTTGTAGAGTAAAAGGAGCAATGCATAGAACTGTTCTCTCAGCTTCTAGAAAAGATAGAGTCTAGGTAATTTGTAGATGTTATTCTGGAGGAGAACATTTTTGCAAAAGAACTATTCATGAGTGCCAAAGTACTTTTAAAGGGGAGGGTAAATGACTTCTAGGCATCTACAACTGCTATTCCTGATGGTATACTAAAGAAAGGTATAAAAAGCTGGAGATCTAGAAAATGAATAGTGCAGCACCTTGCTTAATATGAAGTTGTAAGAGGTAAACTAGCAAAACTGTTGGTAAAAAAATCCTTTCTGAACCTCTGCCTCCCATACTGATCTTTCATATTTCTCCTACCTCTGCTGGCCCATTTGTTCTTTTCTCAGAGTTATGAGATCTCGCCATGTCACCAGCATAAGAATGTGAGATTTGAGGAGTGGTCAGCGTAGGGAAATTTATGAATTTATTTATTTATATATGCATGTATTTATTTAAGGAAGCACAAGTTTGGATGAAGTTCTAGCTATCCATAATGATGGCTCATGAGTGTTACAAGCAGGATGCTATGCATGACACTGTGAGGCATCTTCTCCAACCCCTCCTCTGATGAAATAAGCTGCATATCCACCTTTGCGGTATCAGCTTCCAGGCTCTAGTAAAGGATTCTCAGCTTTATCAGAACTTCAGACTCTCCTGATGAAGGACAGCTGGTGTGTGCTATTCTTTTCTTTTCTCCCATCCCCAGCTTGTCCAGTGACTGAGCTCACTAATTAAATTCAGATCTCCAGGTCACAGTCAGGCCTCGAGTCTTCTGCACAGTGATGCTGACAATATCATTCACTTTACTTCTGGGATGGGTTGCTGCTGGCACTTGGCAGGTGCCTTTTGGATACCACTGTTTCAGATTGTGCATAGGAAGAATGTTAAATAAGGTATGAAAGAAAGTATTTAATTCAGAAATTGAAATGTGAGTTTGGGGCAGGGCTGTGCTGTGTGCAGTTCTGTCATGTTTCCTCAAGACTACAATGCTTGAAATTCAAGTGCTTGGCTACAAGTAGACAAAATGGAACAGCTCAACTACACAAAAAAGTGTAAACTTGCATTTTTAATTCTGTATACTTAAGTGTCACTATTCCACATACCTAAATACTTACAAAGCAGTTTTTTTCTGCCATGGACAAGTCACCCTGAATTTTAATATTCTCTCTTTGAGGATGTCTCCATCAAGAGAGAATGCTCAGTAAAATATAACATAAACAGTATAATTTTGTTTCTGCAAGGTTGCTATATTTGTCAATAAAAAATAAATATAAAAGCACATCACTTCTGTGTAGAGCTATCAGACAGCACTGAACACTAATGAGCTCTCGCAATATCACCTGAGATAATGTGACTGAAGGAGTCTAGTACTGAGCAACACATGAACGCCCATTATGTATAGTGTGACTACAACATGGTGTCTGATGGTCAGATACATAACAAGAAGAAAAGGAGGAAAACAAATGCTGTATTTTTCTGTATGAAGGAACTCTGCAGTACAGTTACAGCTTATATTAAATCAATCTAATATCTGGCACTGTATTTGACTGAAAATGCAATAACTAAATTTCAGCAACACCCCAAGCTTCATGCTTCACATACCTACGACATAAGTAGATGAAACAAAACTGTAGGACGTCTAGGCATGTGTGTGTTGGGGGGGTGTTGGGGGTGGTCTGTTTGTATCTGCAGGTGTAACTAAGTATATGAGCAATACTACACTGATTGCAAAATCTGATGAATAGCTTTGGAAAGTGAGCAAGAGAAACTAGAGATTAACAGACCAACTCACATTTTCTCACCACACCCAACAACTGTGGCATGTGAAAAGCAAGCAAAGAAAACTTGATTGTTTGCATACTACCATATTTGGATACTTTGAGCTTCAAAAGCTTTTTGAAAAGTTCCTTTTAGAAATGAACATGGCCAGACAATCTCTCTCACACACACACACACACACACACACACACACACACACACACACACACACACACACACACACACACACACACACACACAATAGATGTTCAGAATGCTAATAAAAATTGAAACAAAATGACAAAAAAAATATAGACTATATTTATTTATTACATTTGTTGACCGGGTATGTCTGACTGGGCTCTAGGCCCATTTTCAATGGAGACCTGGGGAGAAAAACTCCACAGTAATATATGACAATATGCAAAACATAGTAACAGTAAACATTAGTACAATAGTAATTATTTTATAGCATCTAGAAACAGTACAAATCAAGGTCCCTTTACTAGTGGAGTCCCGGGGGGAAAACTCCACAGTATTACAAACAAACAAGTAGCAGTAAATATAATACAATCAGCAGAAAAGTACCATTGTAGTTGCAGGAACAACCTAGGAGCAGTAAATATAATGCAATCAGTAGGACTGTACAAGTGAAAGCAGCAGATAGTATACAAATTAAAGTTTACAAAAGGGATGTTAGACTGTCTGGTGATAACTAAGGGTGGGGGAGTAGATTAATCCTTGGAGAGGCAGGAGTACAGCCAGTGACCGGTGAGGTGTTCCTTTAGGAGTGATTTGAACTGGTTATGTACTGTATTTTTTATTATTGTGTCTGGAAGGGTGTTCCAGAGTTTGGCTATTCTGGGAGAATAGAGAGAATCTCCATGTTGGTTGTGGGAGTTGAATACTTTTAGTAGGAGTTTGTTGGAAGATTAAAATTTCTCTGAGATAATGAAAGCAGAGAGGTTAGGGTTACCAGCTGTCCCAGTTTGCGAGGGACAGACCCTCTTTGGGCAGTTGTGTCCTGCAAAAAAATTGCAAAAATGGCAAATGTCCTGAGATTTTAGGACAAAATTATTTCCCATAATTTATGTAATAGTTGCATAAAACAGTTATTCTGTATCTGAACCACCTAAATGTTATAAGAAACAGAATAAGCAACTAAAACATTACAAGAATAAACTTTTATATAGGCAAAAAAGTGAAGTTCTGTTCTTCGTACTGGTCAGCGGTATGTTTCAGCCTGCAAAATCTACCCCGGGATTCATGAAGCTTGCGCCAGGCGCAGGCGTAGCGTAGGCAGTATAATGCCAAATATGGCCACCAAGTGATTCAGGTACGATCCAATTCCACGTGCACTACCAGCGTATGCCAGATCTGTGCAGCCCTCGGCTTAGGTATGCTAATCACCCCATGCACAGTGCCACACCATGCAAATGAAGGTACATAGTAATTCATGAAGTGGTGCAGGCGTAGCGTAAGCCCACAGAAATGTAAACCAAAAAACACGGTTTGCATTTTTCCAAACAGAACATCAGAGCTATGAAAGCGGACCAGACTCATGTATTACAAAGTTAACATATGCCAATGGCTAAATATACAGCCAATGGCATAAGAAAAGATGCACAACACCAAAAAAACAACATTTAATGTCATGTCCACAGTAACGCAAAGTACAACCCAGGGCATGTGTGCGCAAACGGGAACACAAAGAAAATATATACAAATGTCATAAAATCGCAATGTAATACAAATCATGATTTCACCATAATACTCAATGGTATGCATGGTACACCACAACCAAGCTGCAAGGGTTGCTAAGGGTCTGTGACAGTGTTCGGCGTGGTAACTAGGAATTAGTAGTCACATGCAAATGAGGCAAGTAATAGTGAATCGCAAACGTACCACTGGACTAAGGATGTACACCGAGGAGTGGTTTAGAGGTATACATGACATCAGCAGTGGGGTGTGCCACCGTAGCTGTAAGCAATGCTAAGCAAAGCCACAGGACAGGGGTGAGGAGGTGGGTATAGCATTGTTTAGCTGAGAGCACATATGGTGCCCGAAAGCACATGTGTACGGGGATGAAAACATGCCCGAAACTCGGTAAGTGGATGCACGCGTCATGCACCATAGCTCAAACAAGAAGGTCAGGGGAAGAAAATAAGCACATGCCGCAGTAGGATAATTGGAGTACAACTGAGCAATTAACACCTATTAACTCACAGCGGGCAATCAATGGCAGCTGACAAGTCTGCTCGCAGAAACCTGCAAAACAGGATAGGGGAGGTTTCGGATTGCAAAGAAAAGAGAACTGTCATAGCAGAGCAAAAGCAAACCTGCAGTACACCGGCCATAGAACACATTACACAAGATAAGCCAGGTTTAGGAAAGTGCAAATGAAAGCAGGCTGCTGGATGCATGTCAGAAAATGGGAGGTGAAACGGTAAGAAATGTAAAGGGAAGGGCAAGAGGTAACCCACGGCAGCCAAATGTAATTCAGCACCAAAGGCACCACAATAGTAGTACCTGTCGTAAAACACATAAGATACCCTGTAGCTACGATCATACATACACACCCTATGACATCATCAGTGTTCACAGCATAATAATATAAAGTGTGAAAGCACCTCACATACACCTGTGTATTCCCAAATACTGCACCATAGGTGTAAACAGACAGGGAACTTTTACAATGTACATGTTGGGAGCTGCCATAGCTGTGATTCATCACCATGTGTTACAGACTGAAGGTGTTGTGGAGGATGATGCTGACAACCACCACAGGCCCCAGAGGAGGAGAAGAGTGTTCAGACCAAGGGTAACCTACCAGGGGCTACATGATCTGGAGATAGTAGAGCATTACAGGGTGGGCAGGGACATCTTACAGCAAATAGTTGAGCTGTGCTGGCTATGCCTGAGATCCAGAAACAACAGAGGGGAACCCATCCCAGTGGACATGAAGGTATGTGTAAGCTTGCGAATACTAGCCACAGGTACCTTTCAAAGGCCAACTGGAGATATAATGGGGATCTCACAGGCATCAGCATCCAGGGTACTACACCAGTTCCTGGATGCCATGTTACCACATGCCAATGAGCATATATACTTCACCCCAACTCAGGAGGAGTTGGCCAGCAATATGCCTCTCTTCCACCATGTGGCACACTACCCGGAGGTACTGGGTGTGATAGACTGCACGCACATACATATCAAGTCACCACCCGGTGAGCATGGTAGACGCTACATAAACTGCAAGGGATACCACTCCATCAATTGCCAGGTCATATGCAATGCCCACAGCATTGTCATGGATGTGTGTGCTGGCAGGCCTGGAAGCTACCATGACTCCCACATCTGGCATGCCTCACAGTTGTATCAGGTATTTGTCAGGGGGAACATCCCACATGGCCACCTTGTGGGGGATGCTGGCTATGCACTGGAGCCGTGGATGATGACTCCCATCAGAAATGCACACGCACCCATGCAAGAACGCCGTAATGAGGCACACGCACAAACCAGAATCATCACAGAGCATGTGTTCGGGATGCTGAAATCTTGGTTCCATTGCTTGGACATATCTGGTGGAGCCTTGCAGTACTCTCCAGCCACATGTGCCCACATCTTCATAGTATGTGCCATGCTACATAATATGATCCTGTGGAAACAGCTGCAGCAGGGACATAATGGTGAAGGCCCTCACAACCCACTGCAATTGCCAAGGCCATCACAGGCACAGAGGGATTCAGACCACGAACACCCTGTGCCAGCCCCAGTAGGCAGATGGAGGCATGCCCAATATGCCTACGTCTTGGCAAAGAGGGAACGTATAGCACATACTCTGACAGTGTAGGCCCCTACAGACTGACACACCTCTCCACCTGCACACACAGTAAAATGGATGGCACACACACACGACCACCTGTAAATTGTAATGTATAGGTGGCCTACTGTGTGAATCCTACATAGGCAGCCCTCAACCATTGCACACACAACAGATATTGGAACAAGGAATGTCAACACCTGAACAGTACACGCACCTATCAGCATATGTTGGTACTGTATGTATAGGTTCCTAGGTACATCGGTAGGTACACACCTGATTGTCAGAGGCCATTCATCAATCAAGGCAAACAGTGTCTGCTGTCGGCACCACATCGAGTAACCAACTCTCCCTGAGTGGAGCAGAGCCAAATGTGGGATCCATGTGTGTATTCACTGTTCCCCACACACTCTGCATGGATTCCCTGGTGTGTTAATGAGGGGCTCCATACAATGTAATCATGGATGTAGTGGCAAAGCATGGGGTGTACCCATGACAGGTATCTGTCACACTAGCATGCTCCACCTATGGTTGTGTGAAGGTGTAGCGCATTATAGTGTGTGGCTCACTGTGACATACATTCCCAATGCTGGAGCACATCCATTAAACATCACTTGGACATGCCATTAATAGGTCTCATCCATATGTAAACTAACTGAGTTACCCATTTGATTGCAGTATGCAGTAACAGCCGTAGTACAGTCCACATACAAAACACCATAACACGTGTACAAATCCCAGATGCCCAAGTGGTAAATGCACTGACTGTCATGCATGTTCCCGGTACCACGTCCTGCAAGAGATGTTACGTAATCCCGAAGGCATGAATAATGGATGTTGGATGCAGGTCATCAGATCAGGTTTAGCACATGTTAGCGGGAATATGCGTTGCCCACTGCTGGTAAGCGTTGTTTAAACATGACTATACGGATATGCGCGAAACAGGGCTAAGCTTCTCTGAATATCGCGCAGATCATGGTCCGTGATGTCCAGAACAGGTGAAACTAGCATTATTCACCCCTGTACTACTAGTGCCTGCTCTGAAGGGTAAAACGGCCACTGCCAGGACTAGAACACGCAATCAAGTACATAATCACCTAACACTAAGCTACCCAAGCTGTACCAATGGCAGGTGTGTAATGTGACAGGTTCAAACACAAACGTGCGGAGTCAAGGAAACAGTATACACCAAAATGTACACAATGAAAGGTGTGTTCTCCCTCTCACTCTCTCTCTCATATATATATATATATATATATATATATATATATATATATATATATATATATATATATATATAAAATAGAGATAGAAATGGTGATAGAGAGATATATGTTGATATATACGGATTCACTTATATCTGCAAATATATAGATAGGCCAACAACATGTACACAACCATGGATGTAGAAATAAATAGGATGCTGCCAACTATGGAATGTGTCACATACCAACACACGTAATCACGAGGCTTAAAGACCGAAAGAATACAGTACTGGAACACTGGAACCGTGTGTAATATTAACACGATATTAAGGGACATTTAGTTATCGCTGCCGGTGTTGCGGTCCACAAAGGTACTGTGTTCAACTGTGTTTGTGATTGCTGTAGTCTGTGTATGTGTATGTTGAGGGTGCTGTGTGCGTTTCCGTGGGACTGTAATGTGTGTGTGTGTGTGTGTTTGCATCGTGTGTCTGTTAGTGCTAACTCGGAGGTAGATCATTATGGTAGGTGTGGTTATAGCTGGCCGTAGGCATACGGTTACCACCTGTCCCACTTTAAGAGGGACAGCCCCTCCCTGGGCAGTTGTGTCCTGACAGAAAATATTAAAAAGGGCAAATGTTTGAGATTGTAGGACATAATTATGTCCCATATATTATGTAATAGTTGCATTAAATAGTTATGCTTGTATCTACAAAACATAAAGTATGTATTCAGGATAAAAGTATGTTCTATCCTGTGTACTGACCATGGGTATGTGTCAGCCTGTAAACACCGATGTGTGTTCTGAAAATGTCCCACTATGGCCATTTGAATAGGTGGCAACCCATGCCAAAGAGGTTCAGTCACCAACACAACTGCAATGAGTGCAAATATCTGTGACAGAAAAACACGAGACAGCTGTCATTTAGTAACATTCCTTTACATAGCGCTGTATTTCCGGAGGTATGGAAGTATCAACCTCACCTGCATACTATATAGAAACCAATTAACAATGGCTCAATGTATAAGCCTGTAACAACCATAGTTCAGTCTACTAGGTGATAGGTCTTCAATTAGGGAAGGAGCCCACACACATATATGGAATATGTAGAAATGCAGTCCCCTCAAACCTGTACATGCTATGTACACCCACCTACATCTCCCCCACACCCAAAACAATTGCAATACAGACTGTAATAACATCACAGACATCCACTCACTCAATTACATCTGCAGAAGCGTTAACATACCTTGTGAGAGATACATTTGTAAAGGCGCCATGTGAAATCGTAGCTGTTGTATAATGGAACAGACAGAGATGTTACAGGTTTTGTTTGCAATAATCCCTTATCAAATGATTGAGATGACAGGTGCACTCACATGTAGAACGACATACTCTAGCCATCACACACAATCCACGGGGGACATGAATTCAAAATATCCGTATCTCTACAAATAGCAGTTGCAATTCCTCACAACAAAACACATACAGGCCATCTCCCCGAAGGTAGGGCAAAAGGGCAATGCCCAAGTGAAGAATTAAATTATACCCCACCGTTGCCGCATAAATGGCGAATGGAGTAGCTGCACAGCTGATGTGCATGTAATAATTTACTCAGGAACACCAATTGGCGGCAGGAAACCACATGTTACAGGTATTGACGTATATAAGGATGACTTGCCATACATTCAAACCATATGCTCATACCATAGAACCGTTTAAACAGTAAAGATGTAAGAGAGATATTTACAAAGATTCAGAATGCTAACAAGATATGTAGAACACTCAGTATGTTAGTGTATGTAGAGCCTGTTTTGTATTAATTAAAAGTGTACGCAATGCATAAAGCAGGAAAAGGTATTATGTAGTGATGTCTTGTGGAGCATAGTAATGCTTGTAGAAATTGTGTGTCCTGCTGTGGGCCACAAGGTAAACATCACATACACCACAAGGGATGTTACATGAGGGCTTTAAACAGAACAATTCCACACCACCCGCTGTCAGTGGTAGGGTATGTCCAACAAGTACGTGCCATAGCTGGGGATAGTATATGTTGATATACTGTCACAGTAGGCATGTGTATAGGCATATAACGACAATAACATGCCTAAGGTGGTCCTGCTGTGCAAGTATGCTTTGCATTATGGAATAAAGTGTAAAACATGTGTAATATACAGTATTGTAGGTAGATATGTCAGATATTCTACACAGCATAACTGTTATATCATGCAAACAAAAGGTATCATCTATTGGCATGTACAATACACAATAACAGGATACATATGGCTTGTAGTCATGGGACACTGTAACAGCATGATAGCTAATCAAAACGGAAGAGCTACTCAATTAACCATGCACAAAGGACATGTAATAGCTTCACAGGTTCATAGTGAGGTACTATGCTGTCTGGCAAGTCTATGTGTAATCCCAACTACAGTGTTTACACCGGCGGCACCTCTCTAGGGTAGTGCCCTGTCTGTGAACAGCAGAGCCATGTGTTACCTGCACCTCTGTACAGTACAGCCACTGCAGTGATCCCTGGTGTATCAGTGTGACAGCTTATAGAGTCACCTATGACCGGTGTGTTGGATATGTTATAACACCCTATTGGCTGTAGTTGATGGGCAGACATGAGTCTGTGGGCTATAAGTAATTGTTGTTGTGTTTGGTAATGGGGGCTGCCTCTGGTGCCTACACAGAGTATGGAGAGGTTCTGCAAATGTTGTACTCATACTATGTGTGGCCTGTGGTGGTGGAGATCTAGTGAGACTATGTGATGAATGGGGTGTGTTGCAAATGTTAAACATCCCCACATGAATGTCAGGTTCAGTCTGGGTTGGTGAGAGCATTATCCCCAGCATGGCTACATATGTGCATCTCCCACAGGCTGTAGTGTCGTATGTTGGGAGGTGAGCATTGACTGTGTACATGAGACAATTGCTCTATTGCCACATGTTTGCCATATTCATCATATAGACAGGCAATAGCACTGGTAAGTGACACTTGGACATGCCTGTATATTCAACCATGTCTCACAAGATATGTGAGTTACGTGTGTACAGCATCTGTTGTACTGTAAGCAAGCTGGAAATGTAAGAACAGACAGTATACTTGTAAGAAATGAGTTGGAATGGGTGCTATAGTAATTAGTAGCTCATGAAGTGCTTACATGTTCTGAACAAGTGGTGAGCATGAATATGCAGTACAGCTAGGGTGTTGGATAATATCAACCCGCTGCAACCCACAAGTGGAAATGACAGTCATAATTGGAGGCACTGCACTATTACTCTGCTGAGTGTGGTCTGCAAGTCTATGAACCTTTATCAACGTAGATGTTAGCAGTACAGAAGTAGATGACAGTACATATGATTTCACACTGCATAGCGTACCTGTGACAGGTCATAGGACATCATCACCCATACCATGTTCCAGCTACACTGAGTATACTAGATGTACCTTCGTATGTCACAGGAATGTTCTACCGGTGGCCTGTTGACAGAAGCAACACTACAAAAGGTGTCTGAGTGACATGTGCATATCACACCAGTGGCAGCTACAGTAAAACAGGGTTAATGTTGTGTACTCCCCCCTCATTGTAGCCCATACCACACAGACAAATGGGAGGCATCTGTGTATGTAAGGATGTGAATGGCCATGACCTAGGAGCAATAGCTGTCTCAGTGTTGTGGACAACAATGGGCTTTGTGGGTGAGGTGTGTGACATATGTGCACAATCTGACAGCTGATAATAGCATTGTCACCGCTAGGTGAATAACCCTGTACCCATTAACTACCACCTAGGCAGTGGTCAACATTATGGACACTGTGTAAGGGATGGTGCTGTGCAGTTCACCTCCCTGAGTTGGTGACATCTCCAGGCCTATTAGGTAGTCATATGAGGCACCCATGTCATGACAGGGTGCCATCCATGAGCACGGAGATCATTGGACAGGCATACTCAGTACTTGGGTGACCAATATCGGATCACATATCACCTTTAAGGGGTATTGGCCATGAGTGGATGGGCGATACCAGCCTTCACAATCCTCACCTCCACTATGCAGCATGCTGGCTACCTTGCATAAAGACATGTGCTACACTGTGATGTTGGACATGCTACACATACATATCCTGATCTGAAAGACATACGTCATGGATAGCCACTGTCCTACTACAAGGATCGCCACATGTTGGACAAATCCCTGTGCCATACATGTTACATACTCCTGCCATACCATGCAACCCTGTCCATCAAAGCTGCACATGTCATCTCTGTCATACATGGTGCGATGACCGTATGGTAGATGTATTATTAACTGTCTGGATCAGTAATGTGGCACTGATGCACCTCGCAGTGGCAAAATGGCTGTCGGACACAGCTAGAAAACCTTGGCCGTACATGCTAACGTTGATAACCATCCCTGCGAATGACGTCCAGCTAGCCATTGTCCCATGTCTATCACATGTGCAACACAGGCGATACGTGGCAGGATGTTGAACTGCTGTACAGTGCCGTGTAGATGTATATGGCAAAACACATGCATGTAAAGGTTTCCGTGTGTATGTATGCATTGTCACTGCTCATGTCCATTAAGGCAGTGTATGTGTTGATATGTGACATATACACAGCATCAAGATCAACAGCATTACTGTGGACACATCCAGGCATGTGCTGATAGGTAAGAACACCAGTACAGGCAAACAGACATGCCCACATCAAGACAGCATTCACATGGAGTATGAGCAATGTAATGAGGTGACACACATATATGGTGATGATATCCAATGCATAACGGGTGTTACATGTGTGTGACACAAACATGTCAGTCATGTCAGTGTCATGATGATTTGCAAAGATAACTGTTCAGATGTACTAGATTTAATACAAATGTTTGTGCAGCTGTATCTTTGTACATCTCTGTGATACTGTGACCTGTCTCCATCATTATGTCTTCCAGATAATGCCTCGTTCACGCCTGCCAGCGTATAGCCACCTGGAGGATGATGCCCTCATCCCGTACTTCCATGAGAACTATGAGGTGTTGTTCAGCCATGTGCCACAGCATGCCCAGCAGCATGACAACCTGTGGCAGGACCTTTGCAGGAGGGTTAATGACGTGGGTGGCCATAACTGCACCTACCAGCAGGTGTGCAGACACTGCACGGACCTGATAAGACATGTGAAACAGCATGTCAATGCAATTGCCAGGGAACAAGGTGGAACAGGTGGTGGGCCACCAACCCAGCCCCCACTCACACCCACTGAGGAGCTACTGGCCAGCCTGATGACACCCTCAGAATAGCATCCACAAACACTAGCTGCCATCATGGAGGTGGGTGTCTCCCAACCAATGAGCCTGGAGTTGCCTGGTAAGTCACTACTGCACATATGACTATTATATCCCATTTAGTTGCATGTGTCACTGTACAATATGTAATGTAACATCATATGCAAGGTATATTTACACACATGCCGCATACTACAGTATGCTACCCTGTGTATGCACACATGTGCATACTATATGCTGTTGTACAGGTGAATGTGTTAACATGCACAGTGTACCCTGTGGCTGTCATACAGTCATGGATAATGTTCAAACTGCTGTATCACCCCTATACAAGTACCTCTGGCGTGCCGCACAGACATCAGTCCGTTGCAGGTGAGACAGTTATCAGTATCAGGCATGTTAATGGATATATCTATACGCCATGTGGCTGGTTAACATATGTACACATAATGTATGGTCCAGTCATGATATACAGGTCGCATATGTCATCATTCACACTGGCTACCCATGTGCAATATATACAAACTAAATGAAACACCGACATGAAATCACAGTATCTGTCATTGCTAGATGTGTGGACAGCTGTGCATACAACGGTGGAGGTGTTCAATGTTGGCATATGTACTATACATTGGAACAACACATGTGTGGTACACAAACAGTACCATACAGTGAGCTGTGATATGGGCAGCCCACAGGAGTCACCATTGTGTAATATGCCCCTGCAATGGGTGCACACATTGTGATGTGCCATCTGACATGTCCCAGACATGTAGCGTTCCAGCTACAATATTGTCTCACTATCCCATAATACATACCCCACATACCAAACATACAACCCGTTGTCTGCATAGCCCTGTGGACAGTGACATATCTGACATCTATGAGTGTATGTCATATGGGACAACACAGACATGTGAGATAGACAGCCATCACAAACATTTGGCCAACACATGTTCACACATGGCCATGGAGGATGGCCAGAGACATGTAGCCACACAGTAGTTGTGATGTGTATACACCCTGTTGCACATTGTCCACACATGGTCCAACTATAGCCTTAGCTGACTGATTATATAGTTGATGTGGAACACTGGACATCCTAAAAGCCTGTGCACAGCTAGTGGAGGTGTCACTTAATTCGACCATATAAGATGTGATGAACATCACAACTGTGTCATAGCATGACAGTAGTCACCTGTACAGCTTCCACAGACATTGACACCACATCAGGCCACAGATACCGTACATTTCCCTTGCTGCTGTAGGACATCACTGTCAGCCGTGCACCTCATGTGTGTGGTACATTAATGTCATGTGGGACATGGTGTATTGACAAGTCTGCCATGTGTGGACATGGTTGCCAAGCAGCTAAGACTTTGTAGTAGTTGTGCAGGGGTGTCATCCGTAGGTCTTCCAGTGACTTGTCACATGACATAGCATGGTTTGGTGTGTATACATCTAAGCAACGTGGGTCACAATCCACAGTTATGTAATGTGTATGCACGCAGTTATGGCTATGCACTGTGTGCGTATTACACACTGTATAGCAATATAGATGCCTCATGATGCCATGCAATGGCACAGTGTCTGTACTTCACACTGTATAGCAATGTAGACACCTCACACTACCCTTCAATGCTCATGCACATTTGCTAAAAGTGCATTCTATCTGTAGGGCATACAGACAACACTACAATGTGATACCCATTACAACACTGTACATGTGTCAGGACACCATTGTGTCAGACATGTATGCATGTCAGTGCACATGTCAGCAGATTACATGTCAAGGTCACTTCAGCCATGTGTGCTGTTAACCTGTGCTGGTCCACATGGTGTATCACAGGGATGCATGCTTATTACCATGATTGTGTAAACTGCATGGCTACTGATATGACACCTGCTTGCTGTTGTGTGCAACCTAGGGAGGTATATTAACTACCACTATTAATGTCTGAGCTGCAAGCCGTCTGCTGTATCACATGAATGCTGCATGCCGTCTGTCAAATCACATGCATGATGTGTCTGTGTGTCTGTGTGTCTGTTGTAATGTAGAGTCTTTCTTTGCATTCACAGGTGATGTAGGTGCATTACCCTCCTGCGGTCCATCTGATGTTAGTGTCCCCACAGATACTAGCAGTGATGAACATATGCATGAGGTACAGGCAGGGTTGTCAGGGGCTGAATCTGTGCCAATGGTTGCCATCCCAGCTATGTCCCCTCTTCCCTGCACACAGTTCTCATGTCAACACATACCCCATCACCACTGGCCATAGAGGAAGGACAGTCAGCATGTGTTAGCTTGGAACAGGAACATGTGGTGGCTACAGAAGGTGTGTCTCCACACCATGGTGTCAGTGTAATGACTGCAGATGTGCCACACAGGCATGTGGCCAGTGCTGCTCATAGGAGAACCTCTGGCAGACATGCACCTGCAGGACAGAGCGCAGCAGCTGGTGTCACCAGATGCATGTTCCAGACTGTAATGGCAGCACAGACACATGCTGAACAGCAGAACAGAGAAGGGCAGAGGCTTCAGAGGGCTGCTATCTGTACTCTAAATGACAACATCAAGGCATTGGCTAATGCTCAACAGCAGATTGCTGATGTTCTGGACAGGTGATTTGGTGACATGGTTGGAATCCTTGACCATGGCATGGCAATCCGCAAGCGTGAGCTGTCTGTGCTGGAACATCTGGTAGGAGTGAGGCATGGACCACATGGACATAGGAATGCTACACCGGCTAGTGCAGGTCAACGTGAACGAGCCACCTCACATGCCCGGACCCATAGTGCCAGTAGCAGTAGCAGTGCAGCTGGTGCTGTGCTGTCCACACCAGGACACAGCAGGTCACGTGGACGTGGCCCTGGATGTTCCCAGCGGGGATACAGTTACAGTTGACAAGTGTCATCGGACAGTAGCCAATCTGTACCTCTGCCTGGTAGTGCCCGTGCAACCCCTGGCAGGCACAGGTCACGTGGCCATGGCCGGACACAGTGAGCTGTACATTCTGGTCTGTACAATCTGGAGCTGTCAATAATACCCCTGTGTAGGCCTGACAAAAGGCAGAACTGTGTGCACACATACACGCACACAGCAGAAACATCTGTAGGGCACCGCAACACCCACATGCATAATGACCACACATGTCCAATCAGATCACCGGACCTTACCCACACACATGATGTCATCCACTGGTGCAGCCTATGCCCATGGCAAACATTATCACCCAGTGCATATGATGATGCCCGTGCTGCATCTCTGTCATCCACACCATCGGTGCAGGGACATGCTCATATGGTCTGATGCACAGGGTGAACAGAATAGTGAGATAAGTGTATATTTCATTAGTTGTGTACTGTTGACACGCACCAGACATACCATGTCGTAAGGTTTATAATGCATTGTTATATGTTCACAGTATGTGTCTTGGTAACAACGGTAACAGCATTTTGCTAATTATGCCCTGCTTCCCTCCTTAAGGTCTAATTGCATGTGCCATTACGTTATAGTGTTTGCAGTTGGAGTGCATTGTTGTATGTTCACAGTATGTGTCTTGGTAACAACAGTAACAGCATGTTGGTAATGATGCCCTACTTCTCTCCTTAAGGTCTACTTGCATGTGCCAATAAGAAGCAGTGTTTGTAGTTTCACATGTGTAAATGTGGAGTACTTACAGGCATGTATGGCAATACCAGCATGCTATATGTAGCCTCAACCTCACTGTTAGAAAGGTTACCATTCCCCAGATGTCCACACATCTACTGATCCAGAAGCATGTGGGCTGTTTAATAGACTACATTGGCTAGAGACGTGACATCCATACCAGGTCACATCACAGGTATGGTGACAAGGTGTGGGGGTTTACACAGCGGTCTGGCCGATGATAACGTTAGACACCACTTGATAGCATGAGGCCTCACTGTGTAGCAGTAATATCCTGTCACATTACAGGATGAGAACACACACAGACATACACAGAAACACATAGTAACATGCCCACACTCACTGGGTCAACAACACTATAACGCACACTCGATAGTGTTGAGGTGAGGACCCCTGCCTATGTGGTAATCACCCTCACAGTACTGTGCACCCACACGATGCAACACAGAGAATAAACATGTACAGGTAGCCAGTAGGGCTGAGACCAATGGCATCAACAGGGTAATAGGCTGCATCACCATGAGGGGTTAGGGATCCTGTCTGTTCTGTATGGTAGCATGCACCCTCACTCCATGGACCAGACAGCCATACATACACACACACACACACACACACACACACACACACACACACACACACACACACACACACACACACTGTGGAGTCCACAAATGTCATTCACATACAGATAGCTGACATGTGTGTGATACACACACCACCCCTGCTTACGTCATGCTTTCTGCACTGCAGTATGTACAGATCTCTACAACAGTGTACAGGGGTGTGTAATAATTGGGATGTATTCCCCACCATACGTGGCATATATGGTCACACAAGCAAACACACATGGCAGTACTGTGAATGATACACCTGCTATATGATGATACATCTGACAGACATGCAGCAGTATTGGCCGCATTATGTGTACCAACGCTACCTTCGGCAATTGTGCTGCTATATGCACACGGGACGATGTAAGTGTTACAGGTGTCAAGTGATTTACAGTCAGTAACACCCTGACCACTGTGTAGGTTGTATGTCTTCACCTTCAAGTAACAGTAACATAGCGTACTGTTTGCACATGTAATGGTAGGATGGTTTGTGACACACCTGTGAGCCATCTTCGGCAAACATCCATCTGCAAAGGTGGATCACCACTTTATGTACACACATCCATCCATACCTAATGTACTTCCTACAGTACTGTCAGTATTTCACCATATACAGGTGTCAATGATGGGGCTGCATTGCAACTGCATGTTGTAGTTAGGTACAGATGAATTACATACATGAGCTACTGCACATGCATGGTAGCTGCATGCACACCACTACATATACATGTGTGTTGGTCCTACATGCCTGTCATGTAGCCATGTTTGTATGCATTGCAATTGGTGGACATGTGTGATGACATAACACATGGACTGTTGTAAGATATGATGGTTGTCATGGGTAACTAGTACAGAGGGAATGTTACCTCAGTCAACATTGCTACCTTATGTACTGTTAGCATTCAACAGCCATGGACCTACCTTCCATGTGCATGCATGTGATTGCTGTAGCCACTTGTCTGCACGGAGGACAGCAAAAGCTATGCTATGTACATATGTGTTGTGTGTGTGTGGTCCATGTACATATCCACTGCGAATACATGTATGTCATATCCAAACATGAGTGTTCTTTGGTGTACATCAACAGTCATCTGTTACAGCCGTGTAAGACCCAGGGCCCCTGTTATGTGTAGAGCCGACCTGGTTATGAACAGTGGTATCATTGCATTGCATAACACATGATGGAACCCTGTCAGTACATGTGTAGTCTGCACAGTTGCTGTAGACCTATGTACAGTCCACTGGTCATGAGTCACATGGTGTTGTAGCAATGTATGATGTGTGTGTGTTGCTGGTCCAAGGACACGGTGATGTCTGAGGGCTGCATAGTAGAATGCGGCATTTACCAGTGTGATCTGCAGCTGAGACATCTGTGATGGCTCTTGAGTGTGTACTGGTCAGTACATGTGAGTGGCCTTCATGTACATGGGGACAGTAACACCAAACTGTGCCCTTTCGTGTTTAGAATCCATGTGCATGCAAGACAGCCTGTCGCTACTACTAAGTGTGTGAGCATGCCCAGTACGCTGTTGTGTAGATGGACACACAGTACATTCCAAACTGTATCAAGAATAAAAGGCAAGCACAAAGAGACCACGTTCCTGTTAAAACATGTAGCATAAAAATAAAAACCTTGTGTACAGGACCGTGAGGGCTTGTAAAACTCAACACTGCTTGTTCGCAAAGTCACAAAAATACTGCATTCCTCTGCAGACACCAGCAAGTAGTACTAAGCAGCAATGGCAAATAAAAAGCAAAACCAGAAAGCAGTCCACAACGTCCAAAACGATAAAAAAACCTTCTTTATTGCATGCAGTAGTAAGCGCTTTCACCAAAATGGCTTCCTCAGACTGTAGTAGCATACACATCACACAGTCATTAAATAGCTTCAACAATTAACAACAGGGTGTTGTTCAAACCAATTAATTAAACAATAAAATATTCATGA
The DNA here is from genome assembly GCF_019279795.1 of Protopterus annectens. Lineage (NCBI taxonomy): Eukaryota > Metazoa > Chordata > Ceratodontiformes > Protopteridae > Protopterus > Protopterus annectens. Next base: position 1,911,976,598 of record NC_056735.1, read on the forward strand.
AGCTTCTACTATGAAAACTTCCATTATGAAACATAGATAAAACAACAGTTAAAAACAAGCAAAAGTGACTGCTCAAAAAATAATAAAATATATTATATATATTATTTTGTATTTAATTTTATTTATTCACAGCTTTACCTAACTTCCTTCTTTTCAAAAAAGGTTGTAGACTAACTTTACCATTCAACCCAAGGGTTGAATCAGCTCTGCACCTTATAATCCATCTGAGTTCCATCTCAAGTGTATAAGCTTCCATATCCCCACCCCTCATAGTGTCATGAATAATCTGTAAGACAAAAAAGGTAAAGGAATGTGTAGTCCCTGCCTGTATCTGATGTTTCGCTAGTGCATTAGTGATATCACCTATTCTCATTTTATAAAGATGTTCCCTAATTCTCAACCTCAACTGCCTATTGGTTTTGCCAATATAAAACGCTTGGCAGGCAGTGCAACTAGCGAGATAAATCACATTTACTGACCTACAATTAGTCCCTGTGAAAAAGAAAAGATTTGTCCAGTGACAGGCTGTTCAAATATATTACTATTGTTAATAAAACTACACTGATTACAACTACCACATGCAACCGTATTAAAATTCGACGTCATGTACCTCACACCTTCCTTATGACACAACATACTTTTCAAGTTCATCTTGTTCTTGTATGTGTATCTAGGTCTTATTCCTACTAATTTAGAAACATCTTCATCTACAGTGAGCACATCCCAATATTTTTCTATAATATATTTTATATTGGTTACATCACTAGTATAATAAATAGGTACATTCACTGTAACATTCGCCTTATGTGCCTGTCCTTGAGTAACTAACTCCTCGGCCTTAAAATTACTAGAGAAATAAGGGCAGGCTCTAGTTCCTCTCAGACTATATGTATCAGTCAAAGCCCTGTTTATTTCTGCTTCCTTATAAGACCTCTTCAAAAACATGGTTCTTAAATTCTCAGCTTCAAGCATAAAGCCACTATCAGAGGGATTCAGTCGGGACACCCTCATGGTCTGCCCCTTTACAACATTTTCAAATACATGTAGTGGATGCATGCTTGTTCTATGGAGCAGAGTATTTTTATAACACATTTTCCTATGTACTGATGTATTAACTAGTCCATTGTCTAATCTAATAACATCTACATCCAAAAAAGAAATATAACTCCTTGAATAACTCATGGTAAATTTAAGATAACTAGTAGTGCTATCTATAAAGCTCTTGAACTGTAGTAACTGTTCCTCATTACCATCCCAAATTAAAAAGAGGTCATCCACGAACCTCTTATAAAAAGGGACATATTGCTTAAATTCAGAACTGGGGAGCAATACTACATTCTCCCATTCAGCCATGACAACGTTGGCGTAGCTATTGGCACATGACGTGCCCATAGCTACGCCATCATTCTGGATAAATAACTCTTTTGCAAAAACAAACACGTTGTTATCCAAAATAATTTCCAGGAACAGAGCTATTAACTCAATCAAACTATTGTCCATGGTCATGCATTTCTTCAAATAATCCTGTACACTTTCAACTCCACTACCATTAGGGATCATAGTAAATAAACTGACTACATCCATAGTAACCAAGAAATATTCTTTCCTTTCATCAAATTTAGTCATGCATTCATACAAACTAACTAAAAACTGTTTGCTATCTTTTAAAATATTAACATTAGCTTCAACTACTGGTCTAAGATGTCGTTCAACGAACAATGAGAAAGGTTGTGTTAACCACCCCTGTCCTGACACTATCGGTCTCATCGGGGATTATGTAGGTTTTATGAACCTTGAGGCCTTTCAAAACAGGTATAAGTGGATTATTAACCCTCAGAAACCTGAAAAGGTCCTTATCTATAACACGACTTTTATACAGGTCATCTATCGTGTCGTATACCCGGAATACTTTATTCCTCACTTCATCCATGTTCAATTTGGAATAAAATCTAGTATCACTCAGCAAATCATACACACTCTTATAATAATCTTCTGTACTCATCACTACGATGGGACCTCCCTTGTCAGCAGGGGTTATTACTATAGAATCATCTCTCTTCAAATCACACAAAGCTTGTCTCTGTTAGTATGTCAAATTATTCTTCTTCCTCTTATTCACGGTCCTGTACACAAGGTTTTTACATTCCAAACTGTGCCCTTCTGTGTTTAGAATCCGTGTGCATGCAAGACAGCCCTTCAATACTACTAAGTGTGTGAGCAAGCCCAGTACGCCGTTGTGTAGATGGACACACAGTACATTCCAAACGGATGTGTGATACTAAGCATGTGAGCATGCCCAGTGACACCTTGTGTCGGTTATGTGCCTCTGTGTATGGGCATGGCCATTGACATCCTGTATAGCGATGGTGGTCATCCAGGCAACAGATGTCCATACCCCACGTCAGGATGGATTCCTACATTGAACACACTGGTTGACTGTCTTGAAGGGTGTACTGTCTGGGGCGCGTCTCATATCTATGTAGTGTTGTAATAGTGCTCCGTAGATAGGCAGTTGTCCCGCTCACACCACTGCTGTGTGTTTGTCTACGTCTACCTTGGGACAGTAATATGCTTTTAGACTGCTCACTCTCTATACATTTCCTATCGGCGTCTTTGCCTTTGCAGATGATGTCATCCACCTAGAAGTATGTCTCTGGGAGTGCTGTGTTCCAGTAATCTCGGTAGTGTGTTCTGTAACTGCGTAATGCTGTAGTGTGATAAGGTAGTTAGGTGTATGTTCAACTCACAGCCCTGCCAAGTGTGTGTGTGTCTGTGTGTGTGTTTCCAGCTGCCTGGGGACAAAATAATGCATTTAGACTGCTCACTCCCCATACATTCCCTATCGGCGTTTTTGCCTTTGCGGATGATGTCATCCACCTAGAAGTATGTCTCTGGGAGTGCTGTGTTCCAGTAATCTCGGTAGCGTGTTCTGTAACTGCATAATGCTGTAGTGTGAAAAGGTAGTTAGGTGTATGTTCGACTCCCAGCCCTGCCAAGTTGTGTGTGTGTGTGTGTGTGTGTGTGTGTGTGTGTGTGTGTGTTTCCAGCTGCCTGGGGACAAAGTAATGCTTTTAGATGGCTCACTCCCCATACATTCCCTATCAGCATGTTTGCCTTTGCAGACGATGTCATCCACCTAGAAGTATGCCTCTGGGAGTGCTGTGTTCAAGTAATCTCAGTAGCGCATTCTGTAACTGTGTAATGCTGTAGTGTGTGTGTGTGTGTGTGGTGGTAGACTAGACAGGTAGGTGCTTGATTCCAAGGCATGGCAGGTGTGTGTGTGTGTTTGGCAGTTATACCGTATGTGTTGGTATCTGTGGGTGGCTAGCTGCGGGATGTGTTCAGTGCATTTTGTTGCTGACCTATATAGTGTCCACAGCCTGCATATTCTGCAAGACACTGGGTTGTCAACACATACATTTGCCAATAGGTCTGGTGAGTAAATGTCAGCAGCCCTACTCTTACCCTTGATACGGTCTGACCCATGTGATGCAACAAAACACACGAGCCTTGATAGTAACAATACTACATGATGCAGGTGGCACATGTAGTTTCCTTTTCATTCCTGTCTAATGTTTTGCTGTCATGTGGTCAGCTGTTGTGAATTAAATGCAATATCTACATATGTGTGTACATGCATATGTGTGTATGTATATATATATATATATATATATATATATATATATATATATATATATATATATATATATATATATATATATGTCCATGTATACATGTATACAAATAATATATATGATATATGTAGATATATGTAGATACAGAGATAGACATAGATGTGAACATATATGTCTGGGGACATCAGCACTATTGAATGTTTGTGCCGGATGATCTGTACGTGATAACCTGGGATCTATGTATATCTGCCATGGCGTGGTGGTAATGCCCATCGTCTGTAGTATGCAGGGTCACGGGTTGTAGTCATGTAGACACCGGTTATTTTGTTGCTGGGAAGACCAAGGGACATCAGATATGGTGATAGTAAGGCACCTGTTGCCAGTTGTGTACAGATCTGAGCAACACTGAGCAGTGGTTATTAATTTGGAGGTTCGGTATGGGTCATATAACTATTCATTAGAAGACTATACTATGCAGATGAGGTTGACAATAGTGTATCCCATTTATCACCAGGGTGTGATGCAGGTCCCTGGAGTGTATGTGTGTAGTCAGCCGGGTGCAGGGCTCGAATATAGTTGACAGCATGTGAGGGGGTCAGGCATACTGTAAGTACATTGCAGATCTGTGCCTTGGGAGTGCTCCTGCCTTAGCACGCCTAAGCTAGGGGTGTGTTTATACCTGCCTGGTGACATTGGGAGGTATGACAGCAGTGGTGGGGTAGTCAGGGTGTACAGGCTGCACAAACAGGTGTTGATCAGCACAATCAGCAGATGACATGGCCAGCCCACACCTGAACAGTATGGTAATGTGAGCAAGCAGCATACACACAGATTTCTTCCGCACTCTACACCACCTTGTATAGCTGCAGGGACATTTCACGACACAGTCCAACCAAATGAGAAGGGCTGCAGCAGGCAACATATACCAACATGTGCAGGAGGCTGGGGCAGTGAGGATGTGTATGCTGCCGAACAACCCTTACTGGGGTGACATAAGACTTTATAGACCCAGGTGACTTACCAGGGGCTACATGGGCTGGGGATGGTGGAGCACTATGGGGTGGACAGAGACCTCCTACAGCGGCTTGTTGACCTGTGCCTGCCACACCTGACACATCAAACAGGTCGAGGGAAACCCATCACAGTGGATACCATGGTATGTGTTGGCCTAGGTGTACTAGCCACAGGTACCTCACACAGCACAACTGGGGATATCATGGGTATCTCACAGGCATCTGCATCCAGATTATTGCACCGGTTCACAGACACCATGTCAACACAGGCTATTGAGCACGTACATGTCCTCAACACACGTGATTAGAAGACCAGCAATATGCATCAGTTCAACCACATGGATGACTACCCTGGGGTATTGAGTGCTATAGCCTGCACACACATACACATCGAAGCATCACCCGGTGAGTGGGGTAGGGCCTACAGTCACTGCAGGGGCATACCCTCCAACAGCTAGGCCATATGCGATGGCCAGGGCATGAGATTGAATGTGTGTGCTGTCTGCCCTGGAAGCTATGATGATTCTGATATATGGTTTCTGACACAGCTGTACCACACCAATGCCAATATGGACATCCCCTACAGTCTCCTAGTGGGGGATGCTGGGTAAACACTGGTGTCGTAGCTGATGACACCCATCAGCAATGCACACACACCTGAACACTCATAGCATAGTGAGGCAGATGCACAGGCAAGACATATAATTGTGCATGTGTTTGGGATGCTCAGTTCACGGTTCTGGTATCCGGACACATCTGGTGGAGCCCTGCAGTATTCACTAGCTACATGCATACAAGTTGTTATGGTATTTGCTATGCTACACAATCTTATCCTGCAGTAACAGTTGCAGCAGGAACAGCATGGGGCAGGGCCACACAGCCCAACACCACTGCCAAGGCCTGTACAGGCACAGTGTGACTTGGTGAAGGAGCTACCTGAGCAGGGCACAGTCGGCGAAAGCCCGTGCAAAGTATGATCTGCCCTTGGCAAAGAAGCAACACAAGGCATATGCACTGACACAGTAGGTACCCACGGATTTCCCCTCTCTGACCCGCACACAGTACAATGGATGCCAAACATGACACTACCTGTGCTCGGCCATGTATAGGAGGTGCACTGTGTGCATCCGACATAGGCAGCCCTTCAGCACCATCCTCAAGTCCAGAACACACCCAGGGTATGTCTATTGACCTAACAACTGGCAGTTGTATTAGAATGTGTATTTACCCATTGCTATGGTATGTATGTGAGCATACAAGTGACTGTGGTGGCCGAATGTTAGGGCAGCAGACAGTACACATCCATAGTGGCACCATGACCTCTGTAGCACATATGGGGGTCACAATGGTAGCCAGTAGTACACAGGGTGTCCTAACCCACTGCAGATTATGGGCTGACCATCATGTGTGTCCGTACAGCCCACACACGTTCCATGCAGCTGGACAGATGTGGACCAATACAGACAAATGATATACAATGGCCTATGGATATGCCCAATGAATGACCCCAACCCCCTAAGACACACACAGACTACAGCAGGCCAGGCAGTTTGATGTAGGTTGTGTAAGCTAGGACGTCCAACACCACTGTGCTGGTATTTAAAGCTGGGAACTGTCGTACACTGGCATCTCTCCAACCAGCAATTTAGGTAGGTCCACACACTGACATGGAGTACCTGGCATACCAGTACAGTAGCGGCAGATGTGTACAACTGTCAGCTGTGCCCCCGTCAAACCTACACATGTGAGAGTCATGTGCACCACCCACGGTGCTGTGTAGGACTGTGGTTGTGGTTGGATGTCCCCCCACGCTATGCAGACATGTAGCAACTGTCAATGCCACATGAGCATTAGCAACCCTGCAGACACTGCATGACACCTGTCTGTGTAGAACGGAGGGGTCAGCAACACAGTACTAACTATCTGGACATGTGACACATGCGATACAGTTGACCATACTTGGCATGCTCACACACATGACTGTATGATGGTAATGTCGGCCAACAACATGCGTAACAGTCATACTGGGCATGCTCACACACTGAAACACAGGATGGCCAGGTATGCATACACCAGTGGTCCAGACATATCTGCCAGTACATTGCCATACTGTTGGATGACTGCACTGTATGGTGTGTGTGGTTATTGTCTGTACATATGCCATGGTCTATTGTTAATTCACATGAGCTATGTGCGCAGGGTACTGCTACCAACACGTGAATAGGGCAGTTCTTTGTTTGCGGACAGACCGACGCCTTTGGATACGGACTGTGTAAGGCACATTCCAGCAGGTGGGAGCAGTTGTGCATGGGTTTGCACAGTGTTAAGCACTGCTGACCTCTGGTCACAGCACCTTATACCCATTTAGACTCCACATTTCTTTGACAGTGCACTACTGGCATACTGGTAGACAAACACGCTTACAGCCGCTCACTCACCGACATTTCTGCTTAAATTTGTCACTCACACTGGGTGTGTGCGATCCCTTGTGATGCATATTACATCGGACTACATGACTACAGTATCGGGTATGTGTAGCCATTTGGTGACGGCAGGCGTTCGACTGTACGGACTCGGCGGCCTGTCCAGTGACGTAATCATATTATATGCGTGTTCCTCATAAGATTTGCTCCCATCTGCCTGATACATGGGAACTGATACTCTGCAATACTGACATGTGACTATGATTTTGTTAACGCAGCTGTCCACCGAGTCATGCTACCGCATACCTACTGTACGTTTTCCACCTTTCAGATTGCACGACGGGAGATTGTAGGAGTGACACCTTTCCCACTTTGCATGGGACAGTCCCTCATTAGGCATATCTCATGTGACAATACCAGACCTCTCCACCAATCGGGGACACATTTCTACAGAATCGGGGACAGGTCAAGAAAAAAATCAGGGACACTTTTACAAAAGTGGTGCTATTAGCTTGAAACATTGACAGAATCAGAGCATATGACTTAATACACATTTTCTGAAGTAAAAGTTTATAACTCTTACTTATTGTCATTAGTCATTAAGTGTAATTCACCACCTTTCTTTCAAAAGTCACTAATTTTAGGAGGGATTAAGAAGGACAGAGTTAAACTTTCAGTCAAACTCAGGGACGTACCTGAAATTCAGGGACATTTGAGTGGTATGGACAATACTCTAGCCAATGCAACTGTCCTGATTAGGGGATATTCTCACGTTGTACATGTCTGTCCTGGTTGCTTGTTACAGGTCTTGTATACCTGACACGTCAATATGTTATATGTAGTAGCATAAGCAACTTTACTGCTGCTAGACTACTCTTTGATTTGTGCCGATATGTATATTTCTGTACTATGCATGGCTGTAGGTATGTCCTGCCCTGGTAGGTCTGACATTTCTACAGAGCAGGTTCCACTTTGGCCATTCAGAATGGTGGCGGCCCTATAGACCCTATATGTCGAGCTATCACATGTGTCAAGGCAACACATACCCACAGGCAGTAGTAAACTGACGACTTCCACGGTTTGCATACGTTAAGGTTATTCATGTAGCATTATAATTGATAATACTGTTTCCTATTACATGTAGCTGTTTCTGATACAACAAATTAATTTCTGACACCACTACACACACTATATAGCCTCCTTTCCCGAACTCACAGGCCATGTGCCATAACTGTCATTTTGCAGGACACAACAGCCCAAACAGGTGTGTCCCTCGCAGGCGTACGGGTGTTGAACCACTTCTATTATGCTATCATCTACCTAAGGTGGTCAGCAAATTATGCACTTTCCGTCACTAGCAGAACTCACATACCAATGGGTGTGAATGAACACTGTATCAGGAACAATGCATATCACCCTGTGGGACACATTTAGATGATTGGTTCTATTAACTAGACACATTTACAGTCACAGAGCATATGCATTCATACACGTTTGTCGAGGTACATGCTGTTTATGACTCATGCATGTTGTCATCTGTCATTACCTGTATTCCACCACTTGTCCACCTAAAATCACTAGTTCTGGAAGTGTTTAGTTGGACTTTGTTACATTCTGATACATAACTATGGATGCCCATGCTAATCGGGTACACAGCACTGATTTGGTCTCTATGTATTCCCCTGATGGTTTACAGACTATCCGGTAGATGTGCTCTTCAGGTTTGGGAGGTGTAGGCATATGCTATGCCCACATAGGAATATTAATGACTTCCACTGGGCAGGCCTACTACATCTCTGCCAACCAACACCTGCACACTTAAGCCCATTATTTGCATACCCATGGTCCACCTACCTGGCACCCCTCTACAGCAGTCATGACAAATAATTACTGCGAGCGCAGCTGGGGTATGAGCACACCCCTACACATAGCCCACTCTCCCCGTCTCAGGACACATGTCGTACGTTTTGTCAACCCATGTATTATCACACTTGCACAACCTACTGTTCCATGTACACCTACATCCTGCTCGTATTAGTGTCAGCAGATTCACACGCACCCTGAATTTTTGGGGTCCCGCAAGGGACACTGTTATCCATGTTTAAAGTGTAGACCTTGCAGATCTCTCCCACTGGTACTTTCCTACCGGTGTTTTGGACAGTGGCAGTGTATTGATCTGTATTGCCTGTCTGTATGTCTGACCAGCCTAGCTGGGTGGTGTGGGGGGTACAACGTTTATTTATTGGACCTCCCAGTCACATATGCCCGGGCTGTAAATATGTTACCTCTAATTGCTGTGAAGTAACCTATTTATGTACGTGTATATCTACACTGACATATGTATTTTGTTTTGTGTATGTGTATATATCAATACCTGTTGTTTGTGTATATATATCTATCTATATATATCTGTATGAATATATATGTGTATATAAATTAATATATATATATATATATATATATATATATATATATATATATATATATATATATATATTTATACTATATATATATGTTTTTATCTATATATATACATCTGTGTGTCCGTTAACCTATACATTTCCCAGACATGGACACTTACACAAGCGTATTGGGTTTTATCTCTGCTTCAACAGCATACTATTGCCTTAGTCATTATGACACCGACACGACATTCACTCCGGTGAACTTGTGATCAGTATATTGCACATTATACAGCGGACAGATGTCGCATGTTTTTCATGTCTTGGGTGCCGCTGCTAACTGGGATGTGATACAGTGTCATTCGACCTATTACTCGTATGCGCAGCCTATTATTCCTGCTACTGTGTTTGTTTCTGTGCACATTCTTATTATTACTGTTGATAGAATGAGTGTTTGTGTTATTGTGATTGTACGTCAACATATTGATGTCTTCATGTAGTTGTGTCTTTCTGCTTTTCCCGGTTTGGGGTTGTCAAAGCAGAACTCCGTTCCGCTCATGGGTGGCGTATAGGTTTTACCTGCCGGGCTGCCAGCCCTGATGCACAATGTCCGACAACGATACGCTCATTCACGCATGTCTCCACGCAAACAACGCTCTATCTGGGAATCACACCTACGTACTAGCTGACCTCCACGAGCCACTCCATTGCACCCGGTGCAACACACCCTAGCACTCCTGTGTCCATAATTGCATATCCATAGTTTCTCCAGCACACCCATGTTGAGTTTCCACGCATAACAGCCATTATACACCTGATATCACAGCCATGGCACACCTTTACACATTGCCCTCTCCAGAGCGTTGGGGCCCTACACACATTTTGTACCACCTCGTGTATTCACAGGCTCACCATCCATTCATATTTGCACATACGTGTCTTTCCTGGTGTTATGGATTATGAACGATTTGCGGGTTACAAGTGTAGGTGGTCTCAACATGTACTACATTCCATCTGTTTACAATGTTGATGTAGCACTTCAACCAGGTTATGGCCACTGGTATAACCCTGCATCTGGCATGAAGAGCGGTGCTCTACTCACACTTGTGCAGCTTTATTTGACATATGCTGCGAGCACTTTATAATTGCTTGCTTGCTCTGGATTCCCTTCACAACCCTTATGTTTGCTTTCATCTTTCAGCGTTCCTTACATATATATATATATATGTATATATATATATATATATATATGTACGTATATGTATATATATATATATATATATATATATATATATATATATATATATATATATATATATATATATATATATATATATATATATATATATATGTATATATATATATATATATATATATATATGTGTGTGTGTGTATATATATATATATATATATATATATATATATATATATATATATATGTAGATATATAATTGCATATTTCTGTTATGTCTGTGGATATTTATCTATACACACATCTATCTATCTATATATATAAAAGTTATAGCTGTACAAGACAACATACATTTGCTATGCTAATAGCTGCATACACCCGCAGGCGCACTTGCATCTACTTATTCTGAGTTACATATGTTTACTGGCACTTCTTTGGGATTACATGTGCCTTATTTCTTTTGAAAGTACCACTTTGATTGATGGAATCCGGTTAACGGACCCATGCGAACGCGGTCACCTTTACATGTATAAATGTTGGCTTTACAGCACAGGCATTCATTACACAATTAATATGTGCTATAGTCGTACTTGAACCGGGAATGCCTTTACGTTAGGCAGATGGTCTAACCACTACACTGTTGTTGCTCTGGCTCATTTATATGTATACCCATGGTTCATAGCTACTCTGACATACACCTCACCGCTTCCCTTACACAGCAGGCATCCATTCTCCTGCTGGGAAAACCGCAGTACTACACTTAGGACATTCTCTGTTTCCTTCTGCTCTGGACCCGTGCTGCATGTCTACTCACTCCAAGGATTTTCAGAAGTCCTCCGCTTATAGTCCTCATACATACGCCTGTTTGATTGTCAGGGTGTTCATGTGCTGGTCTGGGTTTAGGATCGGCTGAGTAGTGACTAGAAACTGCCCTGGTGCTGTTCAAATATCAAACATAGCACATTGACAGAGTTAGTCCACATTTTAACATTCTACCTGTGTTTACAGATGCAGATTATTAGGTCGATGCTACATAATTTAGGGTGGGGAGTGGTTCTACTACATAATGCAGGGAGGGGGGGGGTTCCACGTGTTTCTCTTCACATTGACTATTTCATTCATTTATAGATACAATGAATATTATTCTGGACATCAGCTATAAATTCACTACAGGTATGCAATAGTCCTGTCAACAGATGAGACAGTTGGTTGGTGTACTTATGTGTACGGACCTCTGTGATACTCGGGGACTCGTTTCTACAGTGACAGGGACAATCATGGACACTTCTACCATATTAGTACTATTAACTTGGAACGTGTTGACAGATTCGTAATACTACTAATTTTCTGCAGTTAAATGTGTCTATTACTCTTCATTGTTGTAAGTAGTCATTCTCATTCAACACCTTTCCTCCAAAGGTCACTGACTTTGTGAGTGGTTAAGAGGCTGACCAGTTATTGTGCGAATGCTCTGACCATTGGTAGCACTGACATTGTCATATGTACAGGTTGGGATATATTCTGGGGACTAGGGTTGCTACCTTTTCAAATGGCCAAGATGGGACATTTTCGGAACACACATCAGATTTTACAGGCCAACACATGCCCACGGTCAGTACAAAGAATAGAACTTTACTTATTTGCCTACATAAAAGCCTATTCTTGTAGCGGTTTAGTTACTTATTCTGTTTCTTGTAACATTTAGGTATTTTAGATAGAGAAATAATAATTTTATGCAACTATTACATAACATATGGGACATAATTATGTCCTACAATCTCAGGACATTTGCAATTTTTAATATTTTTTGTCAGGACACAACTGCCCAAAGAGGGACTGCCCCTCTCAAAGTGGGACAGATGGTAACCCTACTGGGGACACCAGATTGTTTGGGCCAACACATAGCCACGGTCAGTGCAGGTTTAGAACATTCATTATTTTCCTAGCTGTGAGCTTATACCTTTAGCACTTTTGTTGTTTGCCTGTTTCTTGTATTTATTCTATCCTGACGTGACCGCTTTAGGCAACTGTTACATGCAGTATGGTACATAGTTATTTCCTACAATCACAGGACATTTGGCATTGTATCATTGTTGGTCAGGTCACACCTACACACACATTAATTGACCCTCACACAGTGGATCAGGGGGTATCCTGTTTATGTCAGTGACTTCATCACCCTTATACCATGTGCCACTATACGAATCTGTGCAATATATTCTCTCACTTATTCGTGTCGGGACACGTGCATCATGGGCAGGTGTTTGATCCTGGGTAGTAGGTTCTGCATGACAATCTAGAGCTGGACAGTCTCGTGCACCACTACTGCACATTCCAACTTGTGTCCAGATGTCTACAGGACTGGACATCATGTCTTCATACCCATTCTAATGTTTACACAGGTTACTTATCCCATGAGGGATATCCAAAAATTTAACAAGACTGATAATAACAAGACCGATACCGACCATTCTTCTGGCATTACGAAAATGTGCTGGGGGTTTTACATGCAAGGGATACATAGTTTGCAATCCTGAAACTGCCTAGGGTGACACAACCTACTACATATGCATAGTGGTCACTATGTGTAGATGTGGTTGCACCAAACTAGTAGGCCAAGTATGGCTGGATTTGGTGGACGTTCAGGTATGGGGGCGGGTTGTGTGCTGTGGAGGGGATGTTGGGTAGTCCATTATGCATCCAGGTGTGTTGCATTTGATATGGCCAGTTCCATCAGGACCAATCTGTGGGTATGTACCAGTGACATTTCTGTACATTTGTATCGCACATTTTAATATTCATATGTTTGTGGGATTGTGTTCTACAGTATGGCCTGTCTGGTTGTATTGCAGATGTGTATACATGTTTTTGTGTTTCTTTCTGCTTCACCCGCTGCTCCCTCATACACCTCCGGTTCACCTATTCTGCATACGACACAGTGTCGCCTTTTAGGATTATACCATTACCCATCCCCCCCATGCACACATATTCCTGACACTCCATCCATCCCTGCTTTGGTTGATTGCCCATGACACGGTCAAGGTAACACATTGCATACCCTACATATGTCAGGTACCTGCATGGTTGTGTGGACTACCCTGCCATGTTTGACCTTCCACATGTCATACCTCACACACATAGGTACACGCCCATACTTAACTTTCATGACATGGTTGGTATACCTGGGTAATACCCGTTCAACTGTGACATATCCTGAAAATTTCGGCTTGGACTGCAGATGTGCGGATTTTGGCCGACTGTTCTAATCATTGGTAGGATGCTACCTTTTCCTATGTCCAGGATGGGATATATTCCGGACACATATCTGATTGTACTGGACAACACGTACCCACAGTCAACGCTATGGATAATACTGTTCCTTTCAGCCTACATGTTGCCTTATTGTTGTAGCAGTTTATATGTTCCTTCTGTTTCGTTTACATGCTTATTCTATTTCCTGTCACATTTGGTATGTGTAATATGGACATACCTATTGTATGTGACTATTACATGCGTTGTGGGATATAATTCGGTCATACGGTCGCTAGATATTTACATTTATCATGTTTTTTGTTATGGACACATCTGCCCAGCTGTGTACCTTCCCTCACAATATGGGTCAGCTGGTGACCCTGACCATTGGGCTGGACGTACCTATTGGCGGCGCGCTAACATATGATGCATTTCACTTCCACTTGCTATAACTATCTACACTGCGTTGGACTATGGGCACATGGTTTTCAATGTCATTTGTTCGCAGGATAGGGACCCGTTATTCCCTACCGTGCATTTGTGTTTGCTTCTTCATTTTGTGTTTGCAGGAACTGTCTTGCTTGCTTTGCATACGTTAGTTTGCATACATTTCGGTATCCACGGACACTGACAGATGTGATTACTATTGCTTGCAAATTGTTATATGCAAGCATTTTAGGTTGCATGTTGACAGCTGACATTTCCACGCCTCCGTGCGGCACTTCAACATGCCCTATGCACTCGCACTCCTTTCCTAGGCACGTGGCTGTGGCGGCAGCATGCCTTCATTAATATGCATTTGGCGCTACTGCATCATCTTCATGCCACATGGTCAGCGCAAGCCTAACGCCTGCCTTTTGCGCCAAGCTTCATGAATACCAGGGCTGATGTTTGCACCAAAAATGTCCCACTTTGGACATTTGAAAAGGTGGCAACCCTAAGAGAGGTATACCAACATACATTTTGTGAGGGCAGGAAAAAAACACTAGGAAGAAAAACAATGTGTATATGTAAGCTATAGTAATGGTCCTGTCAAATATCTGTAAACCCTTCTTAGAAAATTCCTGTTGGAGAGTAAATGCAGCACAGAGGGGGTGCAATACCTTTTTACCTTTAATTGGACTGACATATGTTTTACAGTTACTTGAACTTTTGGACAAACATAAAGCTTTCTTCAGAACTTAATATGTTATTGATGTTAGAGCTTTAATACCTACATTTACATAGAAAGATATAAGTGAGCATGTCATGTATTTCACTCTGTCTAAAAACAGTTAGGAAATATCAAGGTGAGGAAAATATATATCATTCAAGCTCACATTTTTGAACAAAGCTTCCTGTCTCTTTTTTGTTTTTCTTTTTTTTTGTGCAAAGGATTCAAGAAAAGTTGCTGACATCATATTATCTTAGGACCCCTTCAGTTTACACTTGCCAATAACAAACATCAATTATACACCTAAAATTCACTGAGCATGAATTCTACCTACTCGCTCCCAAAAATTTGGGAATCCGTTCTTGATAGCATAAAGTCTATCTCGTCCATAACAAATGTCCATAAATAAGTACGACAATTTCACTTCAAACAGGCATGCTGCAGTTGCTGTCAGAATTACTTTATCATGGTAATTCACCATTATTCAAACTTCTCCTCTAATTGTTTCAGATTAAGCCTGCATTTCCTTTATTACAAGTTTCACTGCTCTTACCTCTTTTTTCCGAATCATCAAACTTCTCACTTTTTAACTTTATGTGCATTAATTTTCCTCTCTTTATATCAAACACACACTCCCTTTCTTACACCTGACATGCTCCCTCTCATCCAAGGACAAAGTCAAAAATAATCGGGGGACAAAGGCCAAAAATCATGGACAGATTTTTATTCTTATAAACTCTTACTCTTTGCTGTCAGCAATCCCCTACCACAAGTACACCAACTGCACAGTTCAAAGCTCACTCTAAAAAGCTGCCATGAGACTTACTATACATATTGCATAGGTAATACCAACTATTGTATTAAAATATACATTAAAGACAGGACACAATACACCTCACACACACACACACACACACACACACACACACTTGAAATGCTGAGTACCAAAAAGCAAAAAAAAAAAAAAAAAAACCAAGACTGAAAACCTAGAGAACAGCAAATCTCAAAAATCACTCTTCTCCTTAAAGCCTCTTTCTGCAAGGGCAACCCCCCCACCCCACCCCCACATCACAGTCCCCCATGCTCCCAAAAGTATATATACCAACTCTAAGATCAACATACCTTGAAGAAAAAAGAATATTATGAGACATGGCTTCTCACGCTTAATATATGTAAGTCCAATCTTTCGGCCATTTACTCTCTGTGTTTTAGGACTCCCTCTAGTGGGTCCCAATATTTCAAATGGTTGGCAATGAATATGCTTTATACTGGCAATAAAATAATTAATTGCGGCCATTATTGAGTCCCTCCTTGATGTCCAGGCCCTCCAACAGGAACTTACCCTTTTAAATACATGATGTACTGAAAATGGGCTCAAATTAAATGCTAAAAAATGCAACATTTTCACATTTGGTTCAACCCCTTTCCGTCACACATCAAAATGAGAATATGCTAAGAAACCTTGGAACTAGGGTTAATAATTCCCTCTCCTTTTTTCCCTGTGTAACAACAATAGTCAGGAAGTTATTCTGCATAGCACAGTCATTGCCAAAGGAATATCATCCAAATCTAACAAGGTCATGTTCCTCTTATACTCATCATGGATTAGGGCAATCATACAATACAATGTCTCCTTTGGAATGTACCACACTGGAAATACTAAAAAAAATAGAGGACCCCAGAGGTTCCTAACCAAGATAACTGTGGGCATAAAAACCCTAAACTACTAGAAAAGACTAGATGCACAGACCCAATATTTATTTTTAAAACAAGTCTGAATTTAAAGGAAAGATTTGAAAGAGAGACGCAATTTTACAATTATTATGGCACCCAAAGGAAAGGAACAACAAAGTGTGGTTCATGTGCCCAATGCCCATACAGCTTAGAAAGGAAAAATGTAATTTTAAAAAATGATATTTGCTTGAAAATTGTATTTGTAAAAAGGAATTGCCAATCTAAAGTGGTAGTTTACCTTGCCACCTGTTTGGGGTACCCAGCCTTCTATGTTGGCAAAACAGAGCAATGTCTCTGGAAGAGAATATATATAAACATTTGTGCCAGATTAGCAAACAAAATGAGAACAACACAGTATATAGGCACCCCGAATTTGCCCATCTTGTAAAAACTTTGCCTTTGGAATTTTAGAGCAAAGTAAGCCCAATCCTAGGGGAGGCAATACCAAGATTAAACTAGAAGAAATGGAAGTTAAATGGCAGCTCTGATTACATGCTTCACAGGTCCCAGGTATAAATGAAAATATTTCTTTACAACCCTTATTAATTTCAAGAGCCTAAACTGTTGAAGTGCATTTAATACTACTTTGTAATTTTTAAATACAGTTTTATATTGGTCTGTTCAAGGTTTTAAATGCACAACATCTTTAAGAATGTTCTTTTTACAGTGGCTAATTAATTAATTAATGGTCGTATAAGATGTAAATTGAGGAGTTCTTTGTAGGAAATGCTTCTAATGAAGTCCTAGTATGTGCATGATGAAAGTGCTTAATCATTTTGTTTTATTAAACTTGGTTTTAATAAATAAGTTTTAATAAAGTAAAGGAGAAGTCCAGATGTTAACTGCTAGTGATACCTTCTGTGGAATTTACAGAAGATAAAAATGTTCCAGTCCATAATACAGCTCAAGAAGGTGTATTCTTAACCTTAGTTTTACAAAAATTACAAAGTGTGTGTAGAAGATAGAAAATGGTTACTAATATTGTCAAAGGTATTGTACATTTTGTAGCATAAAACCTGCACTTAAATATGCCAACTAATGTAGGATGGGAATTCTTAAAATTAGAGTTAAACTTATGTGCAGTGGGGCAAAGTATTCATTGCAAATTTGTATCAGAGTAAAATCACTGACTATGAAGCAACTGTTTTGAACCTAGTCTAAATGTGAACAGGAAGGGCTTGGGAAACTCAATGGCATTGGCAGAATACAAAAGAGAGCATCAGCAACTCAAGATAGTGCTGAAAGAAAAGTTGCAGCTGTTTTTAGAGTGGACTTTTTCACAAACTTGGCAATGGGATACATGTCTGGAAAACTGTTGGCTTATAGGTTGAAACAGCATATGAGTTCAAACATTATACCAGATGACAGTGGCTTCTCAAGTGATGCTTTTGATTACATCTTCCACAGGTATAAATAAAGTATTTGTAATTTTTTTTCAAGAGTTGCACAAAGGTACCAAGGATTCCATTAATCCTTAGGAGGTTGATATAACTACATCTGTGCTTGGAGACGTGGGACTCCCTTACTTATCTGAAGTATGTGCACTAACCAGTGGTACTCTTTCTGTCCCTATGTTATTATATAACAATACTCATCACAGCTCTCCTCTATCCCCTGCTTTATTCTTACTAGCTACTGAACCCCTTAATAGACTGTTAAATCACTCTAATAAACTTTCAGGTTGGTAGAAAACTGCTCAGTTGTTTGCTGATGACTGTGTTATTTTTTAGTAGTGACCCCTTAAAGTATATCTCTGTTACCCACAAGATGCTGAATGTTTGTTAATATGGCTGGGCTTAGGATAAACACATCAAAAGCAGATTTGTTTTGCTAATGCAGTGGTACATTTTCTTTGATCATTAGGCATATCTTTCCCTTTTAATTGGGCCAAACTTTTCTCTTGTCATCCTGACATTAAACTTCACTTTGATATTTAGAGACTGCTACAGATTAACTTTAGACATATTTGGGATATTGCTCCAATATTCATACCCACCCAGACCACCTTAATAATATCTACTAACCCTAACCCTAACTCTGCCCCAATCCCTAACCTTAACATACAGGTTATCTTACAAAAGCACTTTCTATAACACTACCACTACACAAGACACCTCAGACACTTACCATGCACACAGACAGATGCACACACACACACACACACACACACACACACACACACACACACACACACACACACACACACACACACACACACACACAAATCAATCAGCTTAACTAATCCTTATCCTAACCGTAAAACAAACACACTAACAAGCAAACTCCTAGCCTCACCACATGCCTTTGTTGACCAAATGGAGGTTGCCTATAACAGAATTTACCCACATGGCCCTTCACTGAAACACGAGAGATGAGAGAGAGAGATGATATATATATATATATATATATATATATATATATATATATATATATATATATATATATATATATATATATAGATATATAGTTTGTGGGTACGTGATAGATAGATATAGATATAAATATAGATATAGATATATACAGAGAGAGAGAGAGCACGAGACAAAGTGATATGAGTGTATTTCACCTTTTAAGGTGGTGCTTTCCTTAATAAATGTTGCACTATATACTTCAGATGCAGGGGCTGCTACACTTTGATATCAGAGCAAGTATTTCATTTTTTTTATTTTTTGTACCACATGACAGTATATTTAGTGCATAAAAATATATGGTTTGTGTTCAGGAGTAAATGCTATGTATTGTGGTTCACATCTTTTTTTCTGAATTGGTAAGATAAATAAGTTATTTCCTAAAGTGATATCAGTTGCATGTATCAAAAAAGGCAGAGTTTTCATATTGATTATAACAGCTCTTATTGTGAGTATTGACACTGTGTAATGCTGATAAAGCATTTTAGCAAGGCATCACTCCATCCCCTGTGATCTTCACACCTATCTGAGTTACACATAGTAAACCCTCAGAATAAGAGGAATTCTTCAAGGTGTAATATCCTTGAACTTGGTATATGTTTTGACATTTTTGTTTCTGTCCCTCTGCTCTGAGGCTTACGGTTGCATTGCTAATGCTTTCAGAAGGAACAGTTATTAATATGCAGGGCAGTGTAGATGTCTAACCCTTTCTTTGGGGTGCTTAAATTTCTACCAGTAGAATAAAATCCACTAAGAAGTTTTCCTTTTTTGTGAACTCAGTTTTTAACAACATTGATTATTGACTTTTAATGTTATTTTCAGACATTCTTCTGGACATTTGTTTTAAATGGTTGCTCAATAAACAAAAATAGAGCTGTAAAAAGTTAGGCTGGTCCACAAACATTAATGTCTAGGATTATAGAGCTATCTGCTGAGAGATATAAGGATTGTTAAAGAATTACACAAGAAGACGGGTAGACAAGAATGAAAAGCATCAAGGAGTATCATAAATGATGTGATTTAAGCAGGCATGTGGAAGAGTTATGGATTGCTGCAAAACAGCAAAGATAAAATTCGCTGTTGAAGTAATGAGGTGAAAGTGTAGATATAAATGGAGAAATCTAGAAAATCCAGAGGTTCATTTATGATTACTTTAGCTCCTATGTTTGTTTAATTTGAGAGATCATTCCTAAAAAACTAAAGCCAAAGATTTTTTCCAACTTCTAGTAATATATGCATCATCAGCTTTCAGTGTAATTCCCCCAAATGTTTAATCTCTGGTTTAGGTATTACAGCTAGGTAAAGGGTCACTAAGTAAAGCAGCTTGCATGAAATTCTTAGGGAATAATTTCATATTCACTTGAGTTTTTTTTTTTTTTTTTGCTCATGTTTGTTTACTCATTCTCTTTACAATGATATGCATATCCTTGAATGTAGAGCAAAACGGTAGAACCTGAGATAACATATGTCAGAGAAAGAAAAATATTTCTTCTATTTTTACTGATCACTATTTTTTGAAGTTGGAGTGACCAAAGATTGAGAATAATAAACTAAGAGAGTTTGCAAAATGTTTTTGATGATTCTATATAGTCCACAACTGCATAAAATGACTTCTAGTTGGTATATGTATGTTTCGTAGAGGTTTTGTACTATTGAATAAAATAACAAAAATTCAATAACCCTGCTTTATTGATGTTCTTGTACCACCTACATTCAAACAGCCTTCAAGAAAGTACAAATAAACATGAACAAATACTTCATTTAATTCCATTTGACATCAGGAAATTCCACCCAAATTAAAGGCAGATAAAAATCAGAAAGCATGAACGCCAAAGTCTTTAAATAACAAATACGTATGTCATAGGGACAGGGCCTTTTTAGCATGAGCTCTATGCAGACTAAACCATATCAGTTCAGAAATATAGCTTGCTATGGGGTTTGAGCCAAAAAGAAATAAACCATTACTTCTAAACTTGCATCATTTTAAATACTGGTATACAGTGATTTAACATCAATCAAGTTTATAGCTTGCTATGAGGTTTGAGCCAAAAAGAAATAAACCATTACTTCTAAACTTGCATCATTTTAAATACTGGTATACAGTGATTTAACATCAATGATCACCAAAAGATAATCACCTTGCCATAACAATCCTTGCATCTTACATAACAGATCCATAATGTCTTGCACATATGACCCAATCCTTTCTACATATTTCATTAAGAAGTCATTGATAATTTAGCTCACCTTTTCTAGGAATCCTTGGCACCTAGTTATTATTTTTTTCCTCATTTTTTTTTTTTTATTTTCAATTAAAATAACATTTACATAATATTTTTAAATATAATTTTAAACAACTATTTACAATAGCCTGACCTCCAATTATATGCACTGTATGTTATTAAATATAGAATTAACAGATCAGTTATCAGAGATACAATATTGATTATTGCAGAATATCCAACAACAATATAACTTTTTTCCGAGGATTATTTACCAATGGCCTGGGATAGATTCGTAGTTCTTTGATTTTTATTTCCATCGATGCAGTTGTCTTCAGTAAAGTGTAGAATTCTTCCAATGTCAAGGGTGTATTTGAATTACACCTTCTCATTACACATTTCTTAGATATAGCAAGTATTGTCCATAACAAATACATATTTGTCTTATTCAGGTAGGGAACTTTTGATTACATATAGTATAATCAATACTTTAGTTAAGGTAAAGGATTATTTAAATAAAGCTTGAAAAAAATTATTGATTCCATTCCAATATGATTTAATGTTATTACATTCATAAAATATATGAGTCCACTCTGCTTTATTTGACTTTTCACACCTCCAACAAAAAACATTTGTAGTAGTACTGATCTTTTTTAATTCTATCTGGTGTTAAAAATGCTCTATGTAAGTATTTCCAGTTAAATATTTCCCAGTACTGTGTATTAGAGGTGTAATTAACTGATAGTAAGATGTTAGTTTTAATTTCTTCTGTTAAATGCAATGTCTGACCTTTTGTTAAGAACTGCCAGTATGATGGTTTAGGAATTGTTTTATATCTTATTAACTTTTTACACAACTATTATATATAAATTCATACAGAAAACTTATTAGATTTAGAATATCTTTAAATGAGGAATTATTAATTAATCTGCATAAATCCTGAGTGTACATTAGAATGCATTGTAAGGTTAACCAGTCCTGTGTTGGAATATCGTAAGCAGTTTTTATCATATGTATATCTAAAACATTTAATTTATTTACACATTGAAACCAGCATAAGAATCCATTTTGTTCCCAGGAGGTTATTGTTTCCCTATATATTTTGTGAGGAAAGTTCTTAGTGATGGTAAATGGGGTTAAAAGGTCAAACCAAAGTTTTAGATCTATGTTTGCATTGATAAGTTTCCTAAAGGAATTGATGTAATGATTAATCAGTGTTGTTTTAGAAGGTTTTCTTATATTATATTGTATACTTATGCATATTGTGTACCAGGGTTTGTTCGATTTGTCTACTATTTAATTTTTTTTAACAGATTAAATTCATTTGTTAATATAGCCATTGTTAATTCTTTCCAGTTAGCAAAATAACTTGGGTTTATCCAGTCTGTTGCAGTTTTAAGCACGGATGTTTTTATATATGCTTCTATTTCTGGGAAGTTCAATCCTCCTTGTTTCCAGGGTCTAATGTGATGAGTTAGAGCTACTCTATTCTTTTTGGGATACCATGCAAATTTTATTTCTTTAAGAATGCATCTTTCAGGAATTAACTGTATTGCTAATGCTGCATATAGTATTTTTGGCAATAAGACCATTTTTATTAATTGCAATCTGTCTTCAAAAGTTAATATAATTTTGTTCCACTTTTCTATATATATTTTTATTGTTTCAATATGTGTTTTAGAATTTATTAATATTGTTTCATTTATATTTTTGCATAACACTATTCCTAAATAATTTAGCGTACATTCTTGTTTTCCTAGGATGGATTTATCTGTAACTTATAGTTCTTTTTTTCTTATTTAAAAATAAAAATTTTGATTTTGATCTATTAAAGTGTAGACCTGAAATCTTATAACATTTCTCCATTACTTCTTCTAGCTTTCCTACTGACTCATTAGTGTTTGATAGGGTTAATAAAATATCAACAAAAAGCATTGTTTTAGATATGTACTGGTCATAGACTTCTATTCATTTTATTCTTGTATTATTGCATATTATTTCTGCAGTATTTCTATAGCCAAAGCAAATAAAATAGGAGAAAGGGGGCATCCTTGTTTAGTACCTTTCTTTCTATGGCTAGATTATGAGGTGAAAGGACCTAATTTAATGTAGGCTAAGTTATTAATATTTAGTAATAAAATGAAGGGAGGAGGAAATTCAAATAATGCTAAAGTTTTAAATAGATATTCCCAGTTGAGGGATTGAAGGCTTTTCCTATGTCTAATCCGATTACAAGTGTTTCTCTATCATCTTTATTCACATAATCTATAAGAGTAAGTATCCTTTTAATATTATCATGCGTGTGCCTGTTATTTAAAAATCCAGTTTGATCATTGTCTTTGAAAGTGGGATTTTTATTCTGTTAGCTAGGATTGATATGAATATGTTGTAATCATTATTCATTAATGATATAGGTCTGTATGAGGTGCAAAGGTCTGATGGTTTATTATCTTCTAGAATTGGTGTTATGAGAGAATATTTCCATGAGGGTGGTATTTTTGCATCTGACTGGACTTCTAGCAAAGTTTTATGAAAAAGGGAGATTACTGTTGAAGGGAAGAGTTTGTAAATATCCATAAATATACCATCTATCCCTGGAGCTTTGTTAGATTTACTTTCTTTTATCTTGTCAACAATTTCTTTGTAGGATATAAGTTTTTGTAGGTCTAGTTTTAAGTTTTCTGGATTTTTTTTTTATATTGATAAGGCTTGTATCTAAGTTTTTTTGGTTGGTATCTAGATCTTCTTTTCTGAAGTGTTCCATGTAATGAAACCGAAATGTTTCAAGGATGTCTCCTATATCTGATACTTTTTCCCCTTTCTTTTCATGATATATACTAGTAATGTTATTTGCTTTAGACTGTATTTTAATTTTTGTAGGTAAGTTATGTAGATATCTGGGGAGGTGGCTAATGAGTTTATTTTTAATTTTTCAAAGGCTAGACAAGTTCTGTCTGTTAGAATTTCATTATATTTTTTATTTAATTCCTCTATTTCTTTTTTGACTTCTAGACAATTCTGAATTTTTTTTTTAGATTTTGCTGTCAAGAGTCTGGTTTGCAAGTCTAATGATTCAGATTCCCACTCTCTAACTTTGTTTTTTGCAACAGCTAAGGGTCTTACCAAATAAATACGCTTTTAATGAGTCCCAAACCATGACTCTACTGATTTCAGTTGTATTATTAATTTCAAGAGATAATTGTAGTTCTGACAACATCCAGGTTTCAGTTCTTTAATTTTCGTGATATATGATGGAATTCTAGCTGAGAAGATTAAAGGTTTAAACTTTATTTGGAGCTCCGTTAGCAGAGAGTTATGATCTGAGAAGGGGCATAGAACTATTGAGAAGTTGAGGATTTTTGTTTGCAAATCTTGAACTACGAATAATTTGTCTGTTCTGGTTTGTGTTCCAAATCTATGGTCTTTATGGAAAATAATAAGGATTTATCATCTTTTACTTTAAAAGTGTCTATTAAATGAAATTAATCAATCCATCTTTTTAAGGATTTTGAAATAGTTGTTATGCAAAAAGAATTCTTGGTGGTTTCAGAAGCTTCTAGGTACAATTAAAGTCTCCTCCCAGTATTAGATTTCCTTTATAATTGTTGGAAATGAAATCTAGGTGTTTTTTAACTGTTCCTGCTCCAATTCCTGGGAACCAATATAGATTAGCTAAGGTCAATATTCTGTCATTAAATTTAATTATAACAAACACTAGTAGACCTTCTTTGTCTTCATGTTTATAAATAACTTTTGGAGTGATTATGTTTTTCTTCCAGAGAACTGATACTCCTTTTGTCATTGTTCTATAGGAGGATTGAGCGAAGACTGTATAGTCCTTAGTGTTCCAAATAAAGCTATCATTAGTCTTAAAATGCATTTCCTGGACAAATACTATTTGTACCTTATTTAGATTTAAATATTTTAGTAAGTTTGATCTTTTATTTGCATTATTTAAGCCATTAGTATTTAATGATAAGAATGATAAATCCATTTCAAGTTATTGTTGGAAGAAACATTTTGCTTCTTTTTTTTATTTTGATTATAGTAGTTATACCATATTCTCTGATAACACTGAATGTTATTTTTATGTGTGTAAACTTGGGAGTGTAATTTAATGTTCTTTCTTCTTTAAATACAAGTATGGTCAAATTCTGGTCAGGCTTTAAAAAAGTACTTCTATAAAATATTAATTCTAAAGTATCAAATACAAGTAAATATGAATTTCACATTAAACATGGAATGAAAGTCATTCATAATCCACCAGAGATAAATGAGAATATCACGAATACCACAGCCTAAATACATATAAACTGAGCTCCATATGTTAAATTATTATATGGAGAATAGATTTATTGGAGATATGAAATTCTATATTATTCTACTGTTATTCTATAGTATTTTATATATCATGATGGAATGTTAGTAGTGTAAACAATTATTATGTTTATTTATTAAATATTCAATATTTAGTTACCCTTAAGAGATCCCAAACATGTCAGTTATGTCATTTCAGATAAATTAAATGCAACAGAGGAGCAGACACTAAATAAGCCAACAACAAATAGATTATTACTAAAATAATTTGACTAAAAGGACTCTGTAGGAAACGATGAGTGATTACCAATGAAATATGAATTTACTGTAGGTGTACTGTCTTCCTTTACTTTCCCTCGTTTTAGCTCACCAATTTCAACTTACACTTATGAAAAGACATGGCTTATCAGTGGTATCCTGACTCTGAGTAGAGGCACCTTACATTCTAGTGTGCAGTGCTTTTACATATTTATAGATTTACAACGCACAGTCTAAGAATGGACTATGATCCCCCTGACAATTCACACCCTGCATAGGACACCTCCTGCTTCCAGAATGGGTAATCACATCAGGTCTAGACTGAATGTGTAGATACCCATATAGTAATCAAGACTTACCTTAGGTAAGTATTAATCAAATAGTGTTTAGAGTATCTTAGAGAGTTCTCAGGGCAGTTAGAATACTCTTAAGCCTCTCTTCCCTTGACCAAAAACAGAGATTTCCCTTCCCTTTTTTTCCCTTGTTTTAAATCAGTACTAATAAAAGAAATTCAGCAAACATAAGTAAACAGAAATAACATTCAGTAGTCTATCTTGTACATGACTCGCAATCCATGAAACAAGTCAGTCACTAATATCACTTTAGTAAACATTATAAAGACACATTAGAAATCTTTAAATTTTCTGATAAAGCAAAAAGTTAACAATAAGCTATTTTAACTAAAAGTGTAAAGCATTTCAAATTTTCCTTCAATGTATACATTTTTATTTATATTGGTGTGTCAATAGCTGTCTTTGAAATCTGTACAATCTTCACTTCTTCAACTCATTCCTTTTTCAATTCAGGTTTTGTTTTGTCAAAACGGCAAGTATATTTCAAGGGCACAATTAATATTTAGACTGATGTTTCAAATAAAAAACTTGCCAGTTGCCAATTAAATTAGTTTAGAATGTATGGTTAGTGCAAATATAGCATGTTGCAAAAATAATATGTATTTTTTTGTGTGCTCTAGAGACTGTCATATGCAAGTGACATATATAATGTAGCATATATAGAGGAGATAGCTTATGGATTCAGGTTGTTAAAGTAAGTTATGCTTTTTAATCAGGCAGTTTCATTTAAGTTCACAAGTAATTTCTGGGGACATTTCAGTTGAGTTTCCAGGAATGTGTAGTCCAATGTGAGTAATTTATAAAGTATTTACAAGTTGTTGTATTAAGTTATCAAATTTACCCTTCCTTAGATTGTAATTCAGTTTAATAGCTAAATAACATTACTTTTTTATTTGTTATCTGCAAGGCTAAATGCACTTTGCAGATCACAAAGTCCATAGAAACTGCCATAGTTGTTTTCTGTTGCCATGACAACGCAAATATAGCGGTTCCTAATCAATGAGTGTTAAAAAAATAAACTGCAGTGGTGGCGGTTTAGAGCATAGGCGCCAAGTAGCGTACCTTCCAACTTTCTTCTCTTCTTTTGCGCGGCCTTTTTTTTTTTTTTTTTTTTTTTTTGAAAATCAGGTGCATCTTTCAGATGTCCTGTCGCCAAGTACATGGAGATGGAGATGTGATTGGATGTCAGATGATGATTTTTTAATAACATAGGTCCTCCTCCTCCTGCATCTCCTCCTCTTGTAATTTTAGCGTTGTTGGTTGCTGACTTAAGAATCGTTGGGTAGCTATTGTCAAGAGAAGACAAGCTGAGAAGAATCCTGTCACCAATGCCAAAGTACATGAATGTGTGATTGAGGTTGCGTCAGATGATGATTTTTTTTTTAACATACATGAAGTCCTCAACTGCATCTCTCCTCCTCTTTTAATTTAGGGTGACGGCTGACAGGAGGAATCAAGAGTAAAGCTATTGTCAGAAGACAAGCTCGTTCAATTTTAAAATAAAAACTAGATGGACGAGTCCGGAAAAAATATCTCCAATATTTGACGTAGTTTTCTGGAATCATTATGACACTTGTACTGAAGGTTTCCCTAGATCCCAGAATGCAGTAGAAGGATGGCATCATTGTCTACATAGCCTGCTAGGTAGGAAGAAACTATACATTATGGAGATTTTACATGCTATTCAGTTGGAACAAAACCATATTGAGGACTTGGTGTCAAGGATGTTTTTGTCTGTCCCTCCATCCCCAAAGAGGAGATGTTTAATGGAAAGGGAGATTGCCTTTAGGAGACTATCAGAGAAAAGGGATACATTCACATGCAGAAGTTTCACCACATTAGTTGCTAAACACTGTTGATACCTGGTTCTAACACTTACGGAGATGTTTGCAATTCACACATTCACTACACTGGTTTATATAGCACATTAGTTAACGTTCCATAAAGTATGCATTGTAATGTGGATGGTTTCACTTGTTTTATGTTGGTTCACGGTGTATTTATATGACAAAAACATCTTGGAGTGCTATTACTGTTGTCTGCACTAGTTACCCTGCTTCTAAACAGCTATAATTACGGTACGTAGGGTTGTTAAGGATCGTGACACTACAGACGGCAGATCAATGCAGACATACTTGTTTGGAGGAAGTTTTACAGCTGGGAAGTGTATGTTGCATGCAGGATAAGAGGGGATGCACTCTGTGGTTGAAAATATTGAGTTCGACATTCCTAACTAAATCCGATCGACATTTTCATGATTCATCATTTCTAAAATCGATAAATACCCTCGGTATTGTACATTTTTGGTTAAGTTAAACATGATTTAATGATAGTAAACTGCTTAAATATATATATATATATATATATATATATATATATATATATATATATATATATATATACTGTGTATGTATGTATATATATATATATATATATATATATATATATATATATATATATATATGTGTGTGTGTGTGTGTGTGTGTGTGTATAGCAAGAACTTGTCAGTTATGTAGTTATGTGAGTTGTGATTACTTGCTGGCAATTAACTGGGTGACTAGAAAGACAGTCAATCCATGCTAGGGCTCAGTTCTGACTTTCTTCGATGGTTTTTGCTATTTATTTTCTGCTTATATAATGTTCAATATTGGAAAGCAGTGCAATAAAGATGGAATCATATGTAAACCACACAATTAAGCACAACACAAACCACACCTAAGCAGATGAAAAGGGTAACACCAAAAGCCCAGCATATCATAATACGTGGCTCATCATTTCCCAGTATAGGGATGTTCACCCACCAACCTAATATAGTTGTCTTCATAATCAGAAACATACAGAATATATGTTTAATCTACTTTCCAAAATTAGTACAAAATATACTTAGAAAGCCATTATGTTCAACATACATGTAAACCACAATAGCAAGTATAGTTGTATTTCAACAAATAAGTATACAGACAGTCTGCACATACCACTGACACTCTCTCTCTCTCTGTATGTATATATGTGTCTGTGTGTGTGTCTGTCTAAGCATGGACAACACAAGACACATCTAAACTGAGAGAAATGACACCACCAGTCCAGCAAAACACATTATAATCAACCATAATGCTCACCTAATGGCATTCACACCCACCTAACTAAAATAATTCACTTTACAACTAGAAAGAGTGAAGAACTCAATACATTTTGCATGCTTCACTGAAATGTAACACAAAAAAGGGTGAACCTGAATTAATTTGTAAGGATATTAATTATCATGTGATAGTAGTAACAGAAGCATGGAATTGTATATATGACTTTTAACCTGGATATCAATTGTATGACTGTCTGAGAGAAAAAAAGGAATGGGTGAGGTATAGCAGGTTTTGTTGCATCTTGGATAAGTGCTTGAGTTCTAGTTGCTGACAGTAGTAGGGAAAATCTATTTCTAGGGTTATTATTTGATACATCATCTACTCCAGTGCATCTGTTTATATGTTGTAAGAGTCCGTTATCTACAGTGGAGCAGTATTATTTTATTGTGGAATTAAGTAAATATTTGGATTATGGCAATTTAATTTTGTTGTTGGGTGATTTTAATTTTCTTAATATCAGCTGGAAAGATGGGACATCTATGCCTGTCCTAGAAGAAGAATCTGTGGATCTTTGTGCACTACATCATTTATCTCAACTTACAGATTTCCCTACAAGCCAAAAAAATATTCTTGAATTATTATTTACAAATATGTTAGATAGAATAACGAGTGTAACAGAACTATGCCCCTTAGGTGCTTCAGATCATAATGTATTTGAGTTCACAGTAATTACAAATTCATATTTAAAACATCAGACTAAGGTTATTTTTGAAACCAAATTATCTGATTTAAATACAATTGAGCTTATACATTTATTTGATCTATCTATAAAGTCTTGGATGATTTGGTTAGTATGTGGAATATTTTTGAGTGCACATGCTGCAAAGATTTAAATCAGTATAGACATACTATAACCAGGAAATATGAAACTTATTCACCCCTTTGGTGGAGCACAGCACATTCTAAATTATTGAAGAAATAAGGAAGAAGTATAGTATATGGAAATGATGACTGCTACAGCTAAACGAGCATAGAATTTACTTAGTAGAAATTGTAGCTAAATGTAAGTATGAAGAACTTCTTTTGTCTAATGTCTCAACAAAAATTTATTGTTGTTTTGTTAAAATTTAAAGGAGGGGTCCTGTTATTGTGAATAAAAAGTATTGCATGAAGGAAGAGAATTGGTTGAGGATTGTTTAATGAACATTTTCTTGGGCGTGATTATATAAGCAGGGTCAATTATTGTGTTAGAGATGCTTCAGAGGATGTCATTTATGATTTGCTGTTTTTTAATTTAGACACTGGAAAAAAATCTGTGGACATAAGACAGGACAGTTCTCTGGGTTCTGTCAACTTATCAGGATGCTTTTGGGTTACACTAAATATATTCCTACTGTTACTGCATCCTTCTTTAATATAATGTTATTTCATGGTTATGTCCCTTTAAGTTGGGTATGCAGATGTTGAACCTATTTGCAAAGGTGCTTCAGTGGATAATATCTCCAAATATAGGCTGATTAGTCTAAATCTTTTGTTAGGTAAGCATTTTGAGAGATGTTTACTATCCATCTTGACTACTGATTTAAAAAAGGACTGCATGGTGGTTCTTTCTCAACATAATTCATCTTCATAACAGATCAACATTTACTAATTTGACAACTTTATATGACCCTGTTACTTTGGCTTTGGATCATGGCTTATCTGTTGTTGTGGCATATATAGATCTTTTTAAGGTTTCTGACACTATTCCACATAATGTAGTTATCGATACAATGCATGAAGAACTAATAAATCCATGCATCATATGTTGGGTCTCAAACTGGCTGAGTGGGAGAAAACAGAGTTAGAATTGAGAATTATCTATCTAACTGGGCCCATGTGCTTAAAAGGGTTATACAAGGCTCATATTCTCAGATATCAAAGCATTCCTCTAGTTGGATAGAAAAATATGCTGATGATATCAAATTTGGGCAAGTTATAACATCATCAAATATATATAGAATTTAATCTGTACTTGGTAAAGTAGCTTTTGGTTAAATTATAGTGGGCTAAATATTAGTAAAGATAAATGTGGGGTCATCTTTTGCATAACCTAGTTTGGATGTCAGGGTGAAATTAGGAACCATAGTTTTATCGAATTTGTCAGAATATAAGGATTTGGACATTAGAATTTGTAAAAATATTAAATTTAGATCATATGTCCAAGTAATTAAAAATAAAATGCTCAAAGCTGTAGCATTAATTTTTAAAAGAATTTTTGTTCAAGGGAATACAAAATTATGTAAAAAATTATGTATTGCATACATTTGGCCTATTATTGAATATAATAGGATGCTTTGTGTATATACCAAATGGGATTTACTCATTTTAGAAGGAATACGGAGTAAATTTGTAAAGAGAATTTCTCGGTTGAAAAATCTTATCAAACATTTGAAGTTTTAGTTGTTTTTTCCATAAGTTATAGGTTTATGTGAGGAAAGTTGTGTCTACCTTATCAGGCATTAAGGAACCAAGAGCTCTGATTATTACTAAACATTGAGCTTACAGATTCTATTCAAAATACTAGGGGGTGTAACTATTCATTTAAAATTAGAAGATATAGAACTGTTGCTAGAGGAAAGTCTCTATCACATTCTGCGGTGCATATGTGGGATAAAGGCACACTATTAATTATATAGTCTGAATCAGTATATCTATTTAAAAGAAGCATCATGATAACTGGGTTGATACTTAGGATGATACATTTATATTGGAGTCTTCATTATGACTGATATTTTGCTCCAATCCAGTGTTTTGTCTAAAGTCAGCTCTATCAACAATCTCTCTTTATTTACTCATTTGTAATTCCACAGGCAATTCTGTCCCTGGGCATTGAAACATGCAACTCATCAAACACATAGGTTTTGAGACTGTTCTTTAGTTCATTTACATATACAATAACAGTTACTAAAATCATAAACTCATTTGTTTCTGGTAACAAATAATGACTGAACAGAATGAATAAAGTCCAGCAAAAGTCCAGCACACTTGTAAGACGAAATTATAAGGGAAATGTCACAGCAGTGAAAAACAAAATCTTTAATCTAGCTGAAGGCAAGCACTTTCACAGTATCAGAAACTGCTTCATCAGACCTAACTAAAAATAAAACACATCAACTATTTAAAACAGTAACCCCTCCCTCTTAGTGTATCACATCAATAAAAAAAATTCAGCATGCAGAGTAATCAAACATGAATGAACAGACAAAATGAATCATTCAATTAACTAGAGACTCCTAAAATGAAGCTGGCAACTTCGGCTCATAAAACAAGTACAAACTTAACATATCTCACAATTCAGTAATGCAGAAACTAAATATAACAAACAGCTGCAAAATCATGTTGCCTGTATTTGCGCCAAGAGACAACACTAAGGATGCTGTTGTCTTAATGGCGTCATCATAGCCTGAAAAGGAAAGAACGAACTGTAGCAAAATCTAATGACAAAAATCAAGACATACTAAAATGAATAGTTACATAAATAACTAACATTAAAATACAAACAACCTCATAATAATATAGAATAAAACAACATGGGTTAATTTTCAATGCCGTTTCAATGCTAGTTTAATTGATACCATATCATTTAACCCAGGAGCTCTAAAGAACCGCAATTCAAGGATCCATCTCTGTTCTTTCAGCTATCAACTATATGAACTCTAATTTCTTTATTGTTACTATATTCTTATAGTTATTGCAAATTAATTTAGATGTACATTGGGGAAAAAAGGGATTCTGACTTTTGTAAATTCTACCAGACCTATCTTTCAGGGTGCTTGTTTACGGAGATATGGAAATACTACATATCTTAATTATTAGGTTATGTCACATGTTTGAGTAAACTGTGCTATATTTGGAGTCATTTTTAGCATTCAACTTTTTATACTTTTTGTTTCTGAGTGATACCATTACACTCATAGTTAAGTTGGAAGTTATGATGTTAGGTTCCAGATTTTTGGTTGGATATATTTGCTTTCCAAGACCCTTTATCTATATTTTTGATGTCTGCAGGTTGAGGGGTATGGTGACCTCAGTTTATGTATGCTTCATGCGTTGGTGAGATGAAAGGAGTTTGGTGATAGGCTAGCATGTAGCAGATTATCTTATTTACATTAACAGTACATGGAGTATTTCTAGATCATTATTTTGCTATATAAGCCTAGATATGATGGAGTTCTGGAGAAATATAGACAACCCTCCACCAGCCACAAGGACTTTCAAAAGTAGAAGGCATTGAAGTTAAATAGGAAAGGTGTGTTCTTAGTACATAGGATAACATCATATGACTCCTAGCTAATCTGTAAATGTGACAGTCACTATAAATACCTTTTATCCCCTGTCAAATGTGGTGAAAAGTTTGAATGTGAAAAAAGTGATATTGATATTGGTGTAAAATGTTTTAATAGCCACTAAGCAAGCAAGGAGAATCCATAACATGCACACATCCCAGCTACAGTGGTACCACCTAATCTGCAGTAGGGATTTTGTCTATAGTGGCTAATTTATGAGTAAATTCCTCAGCTCTGTGAATGTTTGCAGTTACTTCAGGGTGTCCTATTGCCTCTGAGTGTAGAAGGGGATAAAACACAGCCTATCCACTACCCCAGCTGTCTACTACATTTGTTTACTGTACAACAGTTATATTTGGTATCTTAAGATACCTTTTAGTGTTAATTATGAGCAGGAACTTTGTATTAAGAGATCATCCATAAATTTGTCAGTCAACTGAATGTATATTGTCTTCTTTTTACACGTCAGAGCATCTTAAGGTGATCTTTATACCGCCCCCCCCAAAAAAAGTGTCCCATTTTCTCACTCCCACCCTGGTAGTTGACTGACCAGACTGTGCCCCCCCTTTCACAGATTCCTGGATCCGCCACTGAACTGAAATAGTTCACAAGGCTGATAGAATATAAAGAAAGCTTCACTTCTCACAAACAACAGTACATTTTTCCCTCCTTTTATATATTATTTTTATATTATAGGAGATAATTCAACTGACAGTATGTATATAAACGAAACATTTCAGAATTAATCGCTAACATGCCCCGTAACCCATTAAGCATAACAGTGTCCACCATTAATATAATAACTATTATAATAATATCTAATTGAGTCCACTTTTCCTCATAAATATGTCACAATTCATTAAACAAAGCAGAGTCTAACACCTGTCTAATAATCATTATAAAGACAAATAATAGTAATTACTTAGCTCTTCAAAGTTTCTGATATCACAAAATGTTGACAGTAAGCTATTTTAACTGGAAGACTAAAACATTTCAATACTTCCTTGTGAGTATACATTTTTACTTATACTGTAAAGTCAAGAACTGTCTTTGAAATCTATGCATTACTTCACTTCTTTCAAGTCATTCATTTTACAGTTCAGATTATATTTTGTCAAAATGTCAATAGCATTTCAAAGGCACATTTAATATTTAAACTGGTATTTTAAATGAATAGCTATCAGTTGCCAAGTGAGTTTGTACAGAGTGTGAGGTAACTGCAAAGATTACATGTTGCAAAAAGTAATATGTATCTTTTTATGTGCTCTAGAGACTGTCAATTTCAAGTAACATAAAATGTAACTTTTACAGTGCAGACATCTTGTGGAATCAGCATGTTAAACTGAGTAATACTTTTTAATCAAGCAGCTACAATTAAGTGCACATGTAGTTTGGGAACATTTCAGTTGTGTTTCCAGGAATATGTATTCCTATGAGGATAAATCATAAAATATTTACAAATAGTCCCATTATGTATTTATTTTACCTTGCTTAGGTTGTTTTTTATTTTAACAACTAAACAACATTACTTTTTCTTATTATATGTTATATGTGAGGTTAAATGCACTTCACAGGTTCACAGTGTCCTTAGAAACTGCAGCAATTGTTTACTGTTGCTATGGCAATACAAATAGAATGTGATGAAAGCTTCACTTCTCTTAACCAACAGTATATTTTTCCCTCCTTTTTTTATATATTTGTTAATGTTGTTTGTCGTTAAATTTTTTCCCGTTTAGGGGTCACCATAGCAGAACTCCAGTCCGCTAATGATTGGCAGTAGATTTTTATGGTGCCAAGTTGCCAGCCCAAAGCCCAACCTTCAGCGAAGGCACACCTATTCACATATATCTTTTGGAGACCACTCGACCGTGGGGAGGACATGCAGACTCCACACAGAAGGTACTCCAGCCGAGAATCGAACAGGAGAACCTCTTGCTGTAAGGCAACAATGCTACCACTGTACCACCATGGCTGAATAATTCAAAGGACATACGTACATGAACAGAGCATTTCAGAGTTAATCACGAACATGTCCCCAATCCCAATAAGCATAACAGTGACTATCATTAATCTAATACATATTGTAATAACAATTAATTAAGTTCACTATTCCAGTTAGTCTACCTTAAAACTAGATTATTTTAGACTATTATTTATCTATGTATAGATAGTGAGTTATTAAATATATACAGACTATATTAGTATAGTAAATAGGAGAGAATTTAGAAAGGGAGACAAGATGCAGTTAAAATAAATAATGAGAAAAGAGAGAAGAGAAAGAAAGAAAAGAGAAAATTAAAAGAAAATACACATATACTATGTATGTTGATTTACAGTATAAATATTTTATGTGCTATATAACCCTCCTTCTGTGAAAGAAAAGTACCTTGTTTTACATACCTGAGGTAATGTGAAAACTCTCATATGTCATCTATTTTCAAAAAATATAGATAAAAGATTCCAGTAGTTAGTTACCTTTGTTTTAAAATTCCAAGCAGTAAAATTGGTTCTTTAAAGTAATGTTAAAACAATTCATATCATAGTAGATGTTCTGAGAGATTTGACTGCAACAGTATCAGTCTTTTGCTTCTTCTTTTTGATGTCTGTCCAGACATTTGTTTTTTTTTTTTTTGTTCCCTTGAGAGAAGGTGACATCTAATCCATATATTCTGGTAAAGTAATTACATTATTAGTTTTAATAAATGAAGAGGCTTCCTTTAAGTCAATAAAAGTCCTCATCTCATTGGCATACAGTATTCTTATCTGGATATGCAAGTTGTGCTTTGATGTTATTTTGTTTCAGAAACTTTATCATTGGCCACACTTTTTTACTTTGTTCCATTATTCTAGATGAATAGTCAGTATCAAATCTTATCAGGCTCTATTTATATTTTAGATGTGCCTTCCTCCAAGCAGATCTTAAAATCAGTTCTTTGTCCAAGAATGAAAGAAATTTGATAACTATTGACCTAGGAGGAGAGCTTGAGTTAGTGGCAGGTTTCCCATGAGCTCTGTGTGCCCATTTAATGCCAAAGGAAAGTCATTTTAAATTTAAAAAGTCAGGGATCCAGCTTGATAAAAAGGAAATAATATCCTCACCTTTTGTGTTTTCAGGAATTTCGAAAATCCTGATGTTATTTCTCCTCTCCCTATTTTTCAAGTCATCTACTTTATCAACCAACCAAGTATTTTGTTTAAGAAGCAGTTCTTTCTGTGTTTCCTCTTCCTTAAGTCTGCTTTCTAAGTCATTTAGAGAAACCTTTATTCCTGTTATCCTTGTCTGGTGTTGTTGTAGCATTTCCTTGATGGTGTCAGCCTGTTTTTGACTGCTTGTTTTAAGATTTTCCAGGTTCTCCTTAAAATCATCCATCTTCAAAGACAACTCCTGCAGGGTAGATGTCATCTGTTGTAGTTCCTTCTTTAAGGCAGCATCCTGGTGAGAATT
The DNA here is from genome assembly GCF_019279795.1 of Protopterus annectens. Lineage (NCBI taxonomy): Eukaryota > Metazoa > Chordata > Ceratodontiformes > Protopteridae > Protopterus > Protopterus annectens. The sequence goes on from NC_056735.1 coordinate 1,912,013,813, forward strand.
ACGTGAGCTGCTCATTTTAACAAGTGAATATATCTCCAAGCTTTTTGCCAGGAAATTATTTGTAAAAGTTCACCAACATTTCTAATTATGTAAATTAGTCCTTTATCTATACGATTTTATACTTTGAAGAAAAAAAAATTCCTGTCTTATATAACTAGTTATATGGAGTTCTAAAATATTTCTGCTTTCAGTTAGCCATTCAGGCTCCACCCCACCTAGTTATTATTGATCTCCTGGCGGATTGTATACATTTTTATCTATTTTAGATAAACAGTAAAAAGTCAGTATCATGGTATGGCTCTGTAGAAAGTTTTATAAACATAGGCCTCAAAATGTAGCCATTATTCATTGGCAAATAAAGTATACAATTATTCTTTAGCTTTAACATATTGGACTTTAAAACAGTTTTCATAAGACTTAAAGTCATTTAGATGTTCCAACCACATTTATACATATTGGTAAGAATTTAATATTACAATATTACATCCTTTATTGACTGGCTTAATTATATTCTTCTTAATGTATTTAAAGCTGGCCATTCATTGGTAGTATTACTATAATAAATCTCCTACTGAGTTTTATGATTTTGATTAAAAATTCATAACAGCTGTTTTCAATTATCTGATGAAAAGCATTAATCATACTATTAGTAAAAGGGGATACATTTACTTTTAAAGTTAAAAGAACTTTTAATGGTCTGTAGGCTCTATATTATTTGTCATTAACTGATTCTAAAGAAAAAAAATAAACCAGACTTGAAAGAAAAACTACTTTTATGCATTCAAGTGTCATTAAACACACATTCACCTTCCTTTATATTATTAAAGTACAATTTCAAATATCCTCTACATACAAAATTATAACAGTCTATATGTAAATTATGGCATTTTGGAAAATTCATGGGAACAAATTTAAGTCACAAAATTAAAATGTTACTTTACCCGTTATTCAGTTTAAAACTAGATATATTCAGAATTTCAAGTCAAAACTGAACATCCCATGAAGATAAAGCAGTATTTATACAGGCAAATGTTTACAAAAATGTATTTATATAACTTTACCTTAATAGTGTTTATACAGCCTGTCTGCAAAAAAAAAAAAATGATATTGTAAATCTTGGAAAACTCCATCTTTTTATCTTTTTCTCCCTCTGCAATTTCTATTTCATCTGAAATTTGAAGAAAAGTCCACCTTGAAATCATTTCATAGCCTAGTTACAGGAGCATTAGGTAAATGCTGTTTATTGTAATTGTATTGCTTTCCACTTCACTTTCTGGTTCAGTTACTCCAAATGTGCCTCAAATAATACATTCCAATGTTTCGCTTCCTGAACTTATCATAAATTCTTTAATAGGTTGTTTCTTAGACAACCCAAAAGCCAAATTGTTTTATACTCTCTTAAGTCTCTTTCAAATTTCCTCTTCTTTTATAATTAAAGTTTCTTCCACCACTATTAGTTTTATTTTTTTTTTAGTTCACAATCTACACTTCCTTTGATGCATTCTTTTCTAACCATTTAATTTTCTGCTTAATTTCTTGGTCAGGTTTTCTTGTTTCGTATTATCACAAGCAGTTTGATTTTAAATTCCCTCAGTTGCACATCCATGTACTTCTTGTACCCACTTAATTTACACTCTTGACCAAATACATCAAACTCATTAAAAGCCAAAGAGGGTGATTTAAAATGCCAAATGCCCATTCTGTTCATGTATAAAAGTTGCTTTTTTTAAAAAATATTTACTTCTTCATCAATCTCACTACTCACCACTGGTTGACTGTACAGCTTCAATGACTTAAATAAATTAGTGCTGCAACTCAATCTTTCACTTTTCACATTTTCTAAATTATCAGTTCTTTTCCAAGTCCCACTAGTGAGCTAGTAGAATTAGGATTACCTTGTGTGGTATCATTATAAGCTTGTCCAGTTAGAAGTGAAAAATCCTGAGACAGATTCATATAACAGTGGAACTGCTTTCAAATCAAACCTCCATAACAATACTGTTTTGAAACATGAGTAAAAAAATAAAGAAGCCCTGCTTTATTAGTGATCTTTTACTGCTTTGGTTCAAATAGCATACGTGGAAGTACAAATCAACATGAGCAAACACTTCATTTAAATAAATTTGACACCAACCAAGCTCCACTTAAATTAAAAGCAATTAAAATCTGGGATGTATGCATGATGAAGTACATTAAAAACATTTCTAGTTAAATTGCAAATAATTTCCTGGTTAAGATAAAGAAGAATAAGACTGTTATATTTTTACAAAGAAAAATAAAATGGACAGCCACCCTGGTCTACCCTCAATAACAAACCTAACTAAGGTACTATCTCTTCTCACAGCTTCCACCCTGAAAGGCTTGCACAGTTAGAAGGTCTGCACCCAGTTGGGATTTTTTTTTTTAAAAAGAAAAATAAAACGGACAGCCACACTGGTCTACCCTCAATAACAAACCTAACTAAGGTTACTACTTTTTCTAAACTATTTCTGCTTAAACTGTTTAATTCAGCCATACTGGGTCAACAGCAAACTTCCCAGCCCTTAAATAAGGCTCCTAATGCTAAAAGGTTCCACCAAATTGTACTGTTAAAGTTGCTGTATGTGTTTAAAAACAGAACATAGATTAGAATTTAAAGCAAGTACAAAAGCAAGAAAAAAGCCTCTTACTGTTGCTGTCTGTGTTTAAAAACAGAACATAGATTAGAATTTAAAGTAAGTACTGTATATTGCTGACCTGGGTCTAAAGGCACCTTTGAGGCTATCCCCCACAGTAATTTAGCTCCCTCCATATTGTTAAAATTAACTAGTTTGCCCCCAGTATCTTCTTTCTTACACCTAAAATAATAGCCGGAACACAGTAATTTTACTCTGCTCTCCCTCACATAGCCCTGAAAATTATACTATGCAGCTATAAAATTAACCAGCAAGTGTATAAAATACAGCTTAAACATGGTTTATAAATTGTTGCAAAAAAGAAATTAAAAATATAGCCAAACATACAACCATATATACCAAAAGCATAAGGAAATACTTGGAGTCAGTGTTAGCCCGGCTCTGCTCGCCCTCGCTGTGCTCGGGCTTGCTCCACTCCCCTCCCTGCCCCCAATTTTCACCTGCCCCTAGTAGTGCTACATTTAAACTAATTTTTGCCACTCCCCTCATGCTAAGTACCAATCAGTGCCTCATACATCACTGAACAGCCCTCCCCCCTTAACCCATTCCTTTCTCGGGTCTACATTAGAAGACCGAATGTTTAGGTGATCGAACACCTAAACATCAATCTTCTAATATCGAACCGCACAATGTTGAACATCCCAGGAAAACATGTACCTCGGCCACAACACAAAAAACACTACATCTAAGTTAAGTGGGGCACTTTGCCCCCACACCCCCTGACATGGGGGGCTGTGCCCCCAACACCCCCTAACTTAATATACCAACACCGAGATCACGCAACAGTAGGGAAATAGCAAACTCAGGCGAATGGCCAAGGGAAATCTTTCCCTGCGTTAAATCGTCCGTTCACCATTTTTTGCTTTTAATATTAGAAGATCGATGTTTAAGTGTTAGATCACCTAAACATTTGGTCTTCTAATAAAGACCCTTCCTTCCCTTCTATTCTTCCACATGCTGTTAGCACACTGAACTATCAAAATTGGCCTGCCCCCTAACAAAATGCAAACAAATAAAAAAATGCTAATTACCCTACTACCTATACTATTTCTATTTTACCATCGTACTGCCTACGAACAAAAACTTGACCATGGTATTCACTACCCAAATGGTCAAACAGCCACCCACAACTTCACACATAACACCAAACACTCTGCCATCCCCAGCACACCAAATCTAAAACCCTCAACAAAATATCACCCTTGTAAAGCCACAAAACATAATCCTAAAGACAAAGACTATATAAAACTTATAAACAAACTCTTGAAGCTTAGAGTATCCTGTCACTATAACCTTATAACACATGGGGACATCCATCCCAACCCTGGCTCACCCACACCCAATAACCTTCACTCCCCTACCACAACCCCACAGTCAAGCTACCCCTTTCTATTCCCACTAGTTCCCTCCTAGCATTTCACCTAAATATTAGAAGTATTAATAATAAGATTCCCAACCTACACACCCTCCTAATAACCCATTTCCCAGACATTATGTGTCTTACGGAAACCTGGCTAAAACCTCGTTCTACTGATAATGAGATACTACCTCCAGGATACAATATTCACTGGTTAGACCGTACTACAAGGAAAGGAGGTGGGATAGCAGTCCTTTACAAAAATACTCTGTTAATAAAGACACCATTCAACCACCCCAATTCAATAATGCGAACTCCTCATAATCAAACTAAAGATTAACCAGAACAAATGCTTGAACAATGTCTGTGCTTACATTCCGCCAGGCAACAACTTAAATACCCTAGAGGATATCCTATACTGGTTATCCACTACCTATCCCCAAGAAACCATAGTTCTTGGTTACTTCAATACCGACTGGCACCCCTGCTCCTCCAAACCCCCCCTCACCCATATAAACTTATCTGGGTTTAAACAGACCACAACCTCTCCCATTAGGATAAACAAACCGACCAACAGGGAAAGTATCTTATACTGGATCCTAGTTAATAACCAACCCCAACTGTACAAAGCTGGCACTCTCCCTGATGACCTTAGCAACCATTTACTAACCTATATCATAAAACATAAGACAGGAAACCCTCACCAGACCAAATATAAAACACTTAGAAACAGGAAAAACATTGATACTGCTATATTCCTAAATGAACTAAAAGCAGTTGACTGGTCAAAACTAAAAAATCTACCATTAGAAGAGGCTACACTAAATTCCTAAGTATCCTTGATTCCCATGCTCCAGCACGTACAATAAAATCTAGATCAAACACAGCACCATGGCTCACAAAAGATACCAAATCTAAATTCAAAACTAGAAACAGAGCCTGGGTGAGCTGGAGAATAACTAAAGCCCCACTTGACCATCTAAAATATCGTCAACTCAGGAATGATACAAAAAAATCTATTTTATTAGATAAACAAAGTTTCTACCAAAATCTCCTACAAAAACACCAAAACAACCCTCAAAAGTTATGGGCAGGCTTAAATCAACTACTTCATCCAGGTCATTCTACCACCCCAACCCTGGATAATCACACCTAGAGTTCCCCAGAGACCATAGTTGGCACTTATAATAACTTTTTCACTGAAACAATCCAATCCCAAGCAAATCAACTAACCCCCACAAACTTAAACCACACTCCTAATCTACCCATTAATCACCCCCAATGTAGCTTCCAACCAATATCCACTAGTTTTATCAAAACACTTATAAAAAACTAAAACCTATCACCCTCGCTGCTGATCTCCTCCCTGCAGAGTACATACAAATAGCTGCAGATGCCATTGCATATCTCATATCTATCCTTATCAACAGAACTTTATCCAAAAGTGCTATCCCCTCCCTCTGAAAAATATCCCATGTCATCCCACTCAATAAAGGTGGTAGTTCTACAGACATATCTAACTACAGACCCATTGCCATTCTTTCCCCACTAGCCAAAATAATGGAGAAATATGTACACAAGCAACTAATGCAATACCTTACACAGAATAACTTACTATCCAACTCCCAGCATGGTTTCAGGCCATACCACAGCACCACCTCAACCCTCCTTTCCTTTACTAATGCCATCAACAAAAACAGGAATGACAATAGGCTATCGTCCTCCCTCTTTCTTGACCTATCAAAAGCCTTTGACATGGTCAACCATGAACTTCTCATTCTTGCTCTAAAATCTATTTCCCTCAATGAGCATGCAATCCAGTGGTTCCAGTCCTACCTGACTGGTAGACAACAGGTGGTACTATGGCAGGGCAAACTCTCCAGCCAGCCAGCTACCTCTCACACTTGGTGTACCTCAAGGCTCCATAGTAGGTCCACTATTCTTCTCTGTTTTTATCAACAACCTTCACACTGCTATCCCTAAAGCTACCTGTATTCAATTTGTAGATGATTCCACTCTGATCTGCTCAGCCACCTCCCCATCCGAACTGCAAATCTTAACCCAAGATACATTTAACACTATTGAGAACTGGCTCATCACCCAACTGCTGAACCCCAATAAAACTAAACTTAACTTTTCACCCCCACTAGTAGATCTGCCACACTTTCATTCTCTGTCATGTCTATCAATGGTACCACTATCTCCCCAGATCAACATACCAAACTTCTAGGGGTTATCATAGACAATAATCTCAAATTTGACCTACAGGTCAACAAAACCATACAGACCATCAATAAAAAGCTTGGATCACTGTATAGAACAAGACATTTTTAACCCCACTGGTTAGGACTGCAATCGCCCAGTCACACCTACTCTCTACTCTTTTATATGCCTCACCTGTAATCTCAAACCTCAGCAAATCTGAACTAGGTAAGCTGTCCCATAGCTACAACCATATTGCCAGATTCACCATTGGCTCCACCTATAGAACCCACCACTGCCAGAACCTGAAACAACTAGAGTGGCTAGAACTGCCCAGCTGAATTCAATTCAATCAGCTCTTAATAGCACACAAAATTCTGTACCACCCTGAGGATACCCCCTCACTTATAAAAATTATTAAGGCATATAGCAACCTGAGATCCCTATGGTCAGCCAACAAACTACTGGCCCAAACCCACAAAGCTAATAACTCTGCTGATGAATCCATTTGCCAACTTTGTTGGCAAAACCTGGAATTTGTTGCCAAACTATATAACCCTACAACCCTCCAAAAGTCTCTTCAAAAAAAACCTCAAACAGTATCTCAAAGTGAACTGGCTTTGCCCTTGTACCAACCCTGATTAAGTTATAAACTGAAAGCATAATCTGTAAATATCATAACAAGCAACTACGTTACCAAGCTCTATAACCAATCTGATGTCTCTTGCTTTTAATTGTGTCTGTCCATGAGAATTGTGAGTCCCTACTAGGGAACACTACTAAACTATTGTACATAATCACTTTGTTTTATATTTTCGAATGTTATTTAACTTCTTGTGCAATTTATGTAAGTTTGTCTATTTGGAGCTTTTCGCCCCGGGCCTCCACTGAAAATGGACATGTATCTAGTCAGACTATCCCGGTAAACAAATGTAAAATAACATAAAATAGATAAATAAATAAATAAATTATACTGCAATATAAAGCATGTTTCTTTATACCTTAAAATAGGTTTAATATCAGTGTTGATTCTACTAATATTACTATAATTATAAACTAATCTTACTTTCGTATTTTTATATTTTTAATTTTTCCAGATATAAAAATGTTCTGCTAATTGTGTCTTTCAGCTTTTCCGGTTAGAGGTCGCCACAGTGGAACTCTGGTCTGCTAATGATTGGCAGTAGATTTTTACGTGCCGAGTTGCCAGCCCTGATGCACAACCTTCAACGAAGATACGCCCATTCACGCATGTCTCCACACAGAAGACACTCTAGCTGAGACTCAAATAGGACAACGTCTTACTCTGAGGCGACAATGCTACCGCAGCACCATATTTTTAATATTCCTGCAGTGTTCTTTTAACTTAAGAGGAAATTATTTTCTTTGCCTCAGCAGAGTAAGCTTTCCTGCCAGCACACTGAATGATATACACTACATTATTACTATAGCAGAGATTTCTATATATATATGAATTCACCATATTTTATTAATTTGTTTTTCATGTTCTTTGTCATAAAGCTATAAATACTATAGCTACCGCAGCTGCTTTTTCTGCTTTCATTATCTTTCAAGCTTATACACATTCAAACTTATATCCATTAAATTCATTTTGGGTATCAAAAATGACTATGTACTTGTCGATCTTGTATACTGGTAACCCTCATGTAAGCAATTTCTATTCTACTTGGAATAACATATTTTAAATCATTGTACTGTGTTATTAATGACCAACTTTCTTTGAAGAGAATTATATAAAATCTCAGTGCAAGTATTATGTTGGGTAGCCAAATATATATTATCACTTTTATTATTAGCATCAACAACTTTATGTATCTCTTTGCCTCCTCTCTGAACAATCAACTGGCAAAATTCTGTTCCAGGACTCCATGCAAGATGGCCTGGAAGACAGATGCCTTTTCTTTTGTTTGGACAGGAATGTTCCTGTATGACTTTCCACCATTTTCACTAATATCCAAGAGTACTTCTGAAGATTCAGAAGGAATCCCTTATAATCATCGTGGTGATTCCCTTCTGCTCCAGACCAACATGATTCTCCTGTCTTTTGGAATTGGTCGTAGGTAGTTACCATAACCTTCATCAAATGGATCTACTTACACAAGAACATGGGTTGTTTGATACACCCAAATACCACTCATCTTCAATTGATTTCCTGTATGATAGTGTCTTAACTCCTTTTAGGCACTTGTTTTATGGGGATGTGCAGCACTTATTAATGAAGGAAAGAAAGCCTGCTACTAGAAAATCATACATTAGCAAATGGAAAATGTTTTCTATTTGGTGCTAACAACATAACCAGCGTCCTTTCAGGGCTAGTTGTTTTCTGGTTTTACAATATTTGTGTGAGTTACTGTCCTTAGGCTTTTCTTATTACACTGTAATTGTTCACATCACTCATTTAAGCATGTCTATCAATGGATACTCTTTCAAGGCAAGTGACATGTCAAGATGTTCTTGAAAGGGGTTTTGCATAAGAGGCCTCCAACTAAACTGGTGGCCCCTCCTTGGGATCTTAATTTTGTATTAGAAAAACTAACACTTGCTCCATTTGAACCAGCTAATTTGGCTGACTTGAGGTTCTTAACAGGGAAAACAGTTTTCCTGATTTCTTTGACTTCAGCAAGAATATCTGAGTTGCAAGTTCTTATGGTGAGTCAACCCTACCTCATTTTCCACAAGGACAGGGTTTCTTTGAAAACTAATCTTTCTTTTATGCCTAAAGTAGTATCCAAGTTTACTTTAAGCCAAACTATCCATCTCCCTGTTTTCCTGAACCTGAAAGTGAGGGAGAAAGAATACTTCATACCTTGAATGTTAACAGATCACACAGGTACTATCTTGACAGAACTAAATCTTTCAGATCTTTGGATCAATTATTAATTTCTTGTCAAAACAGACTATTTCCAAATGGTTGATGAAGGCTATTACCTATTGTTATACTCACCATGACAAATCTATTCCAGGCAGGGTCAAGGCACATTCCACAAGGACCTGGGCCTCTTCTATAGCTTTTTGGAAAGGGTTGGATTATAGAAGTATTCTGCAACCTGGTCTTCTGTGGATACTTTCACAAAGCACTATAAGCTGTATTCCTTCTCTAGATCATGCTTTGCTAGGACCATTCATCAGGGGTGCCTGGATCCGTCTCCTTCCACCTTTCAAATATAGTTAACTATGGTAATCTACCTACATAGCTAAGGCTACTGCAGCAGTAATTGATATGAAGAACATAGTATAGTTGTATAAGGTGAACTTAACAGTAGATGTTTAAATGATCACTGCTGCAGTAGCTGCTCCCTCCCCCCATCTCCCTTGTTTTTGGGTGCGTTATTTTACGCCAGAGTGTGGGCATTTTGCTTTTTATTATTTCTAGCCTTGTCCTTTCAAGACTCAGCCTCTTTCTCTCTCTACTGGCAGGAAAGCTGTGAAGGGCTTCACTCCCAATGTTTTCTTTTAGTCAACTTATCTCAAACTGCTTGACAGTTTGGGTATGTGGAAAGTGCCCTGAAGCTACATCCCATATAACTAAGGCTACTGCAGCAGTGATGAGTTAACATCTACTGTTATATAGTAAGTTCAACTTACGCAGCTGTACTTTATTGTTTGTTTTAGTAGTATTGCATTTAAAGCTAACAATACCATACTAGAAACTATTGCATTATATTATCTGATATACTTTTGATGTTTGTGCTGAGTGTTGTACTAGTAATGCGTTTTAACTATCCACTCTGTAGCTGTAGCTATTGCACTACAATTACTGTAAATGCAAACACTGGGTTAGATATTTTGTAGTGCATTGCTTTGGCTAGTTAAAGAGAAACAAAATTAAACTAATATTTCAGTAACTGGAAAACCTGGATTCTACTTTTAATCATGCTGTTGTTGTATTCCTGCTTGTACTGATCGAGCTACGTTTTAAGGAAATTAGGATTGTTATTGTCAGTCACTGCACTTGAAATTAATGGGTTAAACTGTCTAATTTACATTTGCAGTTTTTACAGATCATATACTGTTGTTAGATACTGCTACATATTTTGCACTTGTGAGTATTACCTTTATTATTTATTATGTCTAGAGTCAATTGTTTATTGTATACAGTCACATGTCATATTCTTGTATCCTTTAATCACATCTCATATTATCACCATTTTGCAGTCTGTTTCATTATACTCTTCTGCTTACATCAAAGGTAGGTTATTTAGCCACCCTGTTTTCTCATACCATTTGGACTGCAGTGGCCATTATGGAATCTCTGTCAGCTCTTCACCCATGTGTGTCCAGTGTAACAACAGTCTCATTGCTACCTCACCCTGATTCAATATGTTAGAGGTGTAAACATTTAATGAACTTGGAGGATACCCTCTCATCTCCAAACCCATTCAGTAAAAGCACCAGACATAAACACACAAACACACACACACACACACACACACACACACACACACACACACACACACACACACACACACAGTAGCACAGAACACCTTCAATACATCACCTTATGACCTTATATTGAGAATATTGCCTAAGCTTTCCAGAGAAGGGGACTAAGAACGATACGGCTAGAGTTCCATCTTTACCCTGCATGCCCAAACCAAAACAAGTATCTATACCTATAAGAGTCACACAAGTGCAGATTCTTTTCCTTTAAGGCCCACTGAGACTGCATCCACTGAGACTGCATCCATCAATGATAATGTTTAAGTAATATGTGACTATATTTGTCAAGCAAACAGACACTAACATCACAAAAATGGATGAGTAGGGTGAAAGTTTGCTGTCTTTCTGGAGCCAGAATCCAGGATGCAACAAAGACTATTTGATCTCTTTATCCTATGTTTATGACCAGTTAGTGGCCCATATGAGGGTGAGTGCCTTTAGAAATTCTATCCAGAGGGATATGGAGAAGTATAGTATTTAGCTTGCTATGTATATGATTTTGATAGGACAAACATCGGTCTTGGGTGATATTTTTCCATCAAGCCGAAAGATGCACAGATTCAAAGGCAAGATAATTTGCTTTAATAATTGGTTATGCAGCTGATGTCATTCTAGGGGCATGCAATGTATGCCAGCTTGGGATTAAATGGCTGGCAAGCATTCTTGCTTTGTCAAGGATTTTCTGCACCTCTTTTATCATGTTTTTTTCATGCTGGTAGAGTGCTTACTGCATTCATAGTGGTTATTTTAGACTTAGTCCATTTGCTGGATAAGCAAACCGAGAAAAGTATGATTCAGAAATACCCTTGACCTGGACCTCACAAATATGGCTCCTTCTTGTACACTACCACAAAAGCCATATTCCCCTCATTAAATCAAACCATAAATAAAATTACCTTTTCTGTTAAAACTTGTGATACATTCCCTCCAAATACCTCTGTTTAGATACTATTCAGAAACAATCCTTTTTAAATGACTTGACATAAATTCCATTGTAGCTTCCTACTCTGATGGCCTCCATTGCTAAAATTGACACTTATGCCTGATATCTGTTATAATTTAAAAGGACATATTCATAAGGAAGTCCCTATCTGCGTCAAATATAATGTGATTTTTAAAATAAACTTCTGTGTTGAAATGTAAATAGAAATAGACTCTGTAGCATGAGAAAGAAACCACTTAATACTTACTTCCACATGGTACCTTTTTGCTCTCCCCTCCTTAAGAGCAACAATTAAGTAAACTAGAAAAATGCTTCAGCTTACCATTAGGAAGGTCAGAGATGAATATGAAGTTAAAATAGCCACCAAAGCCAAAAATAACTATACGCTTCTTTACTTGTATTGGGAAAGTGCCACAAGTTTTAAAGGAAATGTCACTTACTTAAGGTTTGACTTAATGAGGGGAAGATGACTTGTATTGGGAAGTTAGGAACTAAAACCCAGAAATCCATTATAATCCCACTAACTCTGACCTAAAGAAAATAGTTATTATCCTAGCTTACAAATGAATGTCAGATTTTATTTCATCCAGTTATAGCTATTCCATAGCATTCTGCAGGCACAGCCACAACTTGTAAGACCTCTAAGCCATATCAAAATATTAAGAATATCCTCATATATAGAACCTGATATCATACCAGGTTGCCTATTTGGTCTATCAGACTCCTTGTTTAATTTCTTTAATGTAAACTTTTCCACTGTTGCATTCTGAAGCAACACACAAGGTTATCTCAAACAGAGACTCTGGTAGCTGTCATACCTCTCAGTTTCATAGCACATGAAATGTGGGCAAATCCAAAAATAATGGATGGACAAAGGTCTGAAATCAGGAATATGTTTTAAATGGTACTGTTATAAACTTAGATGATTGCTAGAAAAACAGATTTTGCATTTGTATATAATTTCTGAAGGATATGAAGACTGAACTGTAAACATCTGTCATTATTTAATGACTTAAATCCTCAATGATTCTGAATTGTAAATATTTATCATTATTTAGTGACAAATGAGCAATGATTTTGCAGACAACTGCAAATTTTGTGAGGAACAGACAAACATATAAGGCCAAAATGTAGACATTTTATGAAAATCTGGACAGCTGAGATGTTTGAAAACCGTAGACATGTTAGTATCACATATGTAAATCTAGGGCACATAGTATCTCAGACATTATCTTGATATTGAAAATCTCTTAATCCTAGACCTTCATCAATTTGGCTTCATCAAAGGCAGATCCTACCTCCTTAATCTCATCCATTTCTTTTAAAAGTCATGGAAGCAGTGGATAACATTTACATAGGACCTGGCCAAGAAAGGGTCTTAAGGTCAGTATGAGAAGTAATAGTGTTAATGCAAACAATGTTTTGTGTTGTTTGCTGTTTAGTAAAAAACTGTGCAGTGCTAAAATACATTTGCTGGATTAAGTTACAAGAGTCATTAATAGTTATGCAGTGAGTGAATCACAATTCATTATTAAGAATGCAAAGTACTCCTATACAAGGAATGTGGTTATGATAGCTGATAGTATTTGGTAATTTGTCCAAACAGGTATGCTGTTGTAGGCACTAAGGACAAAACAATCCTTCAGCATCACCCACTCCTTTTTATTGTTTTCCTTCACTCTGTGGCATGATTTATTGTTTTTTTTTCCTCTATGGACCCCTACTATGTTAATGGTACTATGTGTTTTTGAGTGTGCAAAGCTGGTTTGGAAGAATAACACTGTTTCTTCATGCAATGTCTACAGTCACTCAATAGTTCATGAAACAAGCCCTCTGAGCTCATGGAATGGTTTCTACTCTTACAGGAATTGCAGTTGTGTGATTATATTTTACCTTTACCAGGTGATTTCACCTTTCTTAGATACTGTACACATGTTGAAGGGTAGACTACCCATGGGAAGACAGAATCAGGGATCTTACCACCTACAAAAATTTTTTGTTTTGTCCACAACTTCAGTGCATGCTATTTCAAGGAGTTTACATGATGTGTTTTGTTTATAGTGAGTTCCTTTTTGAAAACTCACAGTAAATCATTTCTTTACTCTTTGAGGCTAGGCATGTCCATCTTTTTGTATAGGCTCCAGCATGTTCTCAGAAGTGGGAATCTGAACTACTCCTTTTTAATCTGACATAGAAAAGGCCATGTTATCACTTTTTGCCGGGACAAAAGTGATACATCGTGTAAAATAAACCTTTAACCCCAGATATCTGACATTCCTTTTTTTCCAGATGTTCATCAGTCCTGACACTCTTGCTGATTTTTATTTTTATTTTATTTATTTATTTGTTCTTTGATAACTGGGAAAGTCTGAGTGAGTCAATGGCCTATTTTCAGTGGTGGGTTGGGAAGACGAGCTCTGTAACAGATTCAAAAACATTTATACTGTAGTTGAGTAACTATACATAAGGGGAGAAAGTCCGACAACGGATTAAGTATTTAATGAGTTTGAGAGAAAGGCTCGTTATTTATAAGATAGCCTAATATTTTTGTAGTCTTTGATTTTGTGCCATCTGTATTATATATTGCTGCCATGCATCTTCTACTTCAACTAGACTGTGAATAGAAAAATGAGCTGTATTATCCAGTTCACCTGTCTATAATAAGTAAAAGTAAATCAAATAAATGGTACTCACATCCTGATTCCTTCCCAAATTTCTTGTTTCAGTAGACTACCAAGTAATTGCATCACTATACTAGCTACCAAAAGCATAAAATCATCAGCAAATGAACATTTGCCATTGCTCTCTTACCCTCCTTCCACACACAGATGACTTATATTCCATTTCACTCTTAGCGCTAACATTTCTATAGAAAAAGAATTGTACTCCCTTCCACATGTGCAGAGTTCATCAGACCCCCTCCCTCCTGTTTACAGAAATTCCCAGCCTCATATCTCACACATGGACTGTACTCCCTTGCTAAATTAGACTCTAAGACACACCTGCTTTATACCCTGAAATATGAATTCCACTCTACTGTACAAAATGAATCTTGGAGGTTGAAAAGAACTAATATGCCTGTTTGACTTCTGCTTTGTTTTCTTAGTATGGCATGTAGAAGGATGTTCCAGTAGTCATCTGATTATCCCCCTTTACAAAGCCTAACTAATTCTCATCTATTAGATAATGTAGTATCCTTGCCAACCTTACTTACAGCACTTTTACATAATATTAGCATCTGCACCTCAGTTGTAGTGGTGGAGTCTTTACAACCTGCTTTCCCCTAAGTAAAATAATTACTACCACACTATCTTCTTCCATGTTTAAGGAGTTCACTGCCTTCCAAAAGCCTATTAATTGTCCTCATCACTCATTCCCTTTCATCTGTCTTAAACAATTCTGCCAGAAAACCATCCAGTCCACAGCTTTCCTCCCTTTTCTGGAACTTAACTTTATTGACTATGTCAGCTGAACTTATCTCCACCCATATTTCAAGTTATGCATCAGATTAATATTATAGTTCTTCCAAAATTCTATTGCCTTTGTTTCCTTAATCTCAATCTCTTTAGAATTTTGCCTCTCCCACTACCTTCCTCCTTCCAAATGCTTAAAGTGCCTCTACAATGGATGCCTAGGAGTTAATTGCCCTTCCAGAAGTGTACAAGACTTCCAAGTGTTTCTTGCAGCTCCAGTGCTACTTGCTTCCAATTTATAAAAATGGACACCCTACTTCTGCTCTCAGTGTCATGAACTTTACCCCTTGCCTTAGTCTACTTCTCGCTCCCACCAGTCTAACCCTTACTATCACCTCAGCCTGTTAGTTTGCCTCCTCACTTCCTTACTTTGTACTTTATCCTTTTGAACTACAATTACTTTATAAGTTAGTGCGCTTTGTATCTGTTTATCCTGAGGCATATATTCCACTACACCAATTTCTCTACCACTACTTCACTGCCTCATATCTACCCTGCATATCAACTTAGAATCAAATTATTCTACCATTCTTTCCATCTATGCCTTTCTGTTTGCTGACTCTCTTCTATTAGTTCTCAACCTAAGCTCCTCCCATTGGTCAATTCTACTGCCATGTCTCCAAGTTAACCTTAGTCTACACTGAGGCATGGCTGCTGAAAATACCTTAAATCCTTAAACTCTGTCACTTAATTTGAACATTTATTAACTCCTTTATGCATAGCCAGTGAACTCCTGTAATCTGAAATGAATCCCATGCAACATTTTTTATAGTGTGCCCAACTACCATATAATGATCAATAAAAAGTTGAATATTAAAAGCACTCCACACAGTAAAACTTGGGCCACCTCACTTTCTACCTTCGCAATACAGCAATGCAAGCTTCAGTTCTGCAAATGAAATAGTGGAAGTGTAAGAAAAGAGAATGGGTTACATTACAGGTTTATTGTTCTTTGAATAAAGTTTTTGAAAAGGAAAAATAAATAAACAAAAGACAGACAGAGCACTCTAGATGCAATTAGTGATGTGTGTCATAACTGCTAAATGCCCTTGCAAATATATTCTGCTTCATGATTCAACTACATATATAACATATGAATTGTTACGCTTAAGTCTAGTCAATAATATACACACGGAAAAAGCACCCTTTGTATTACGCATAAATTGTAACCTTCAGACTGTAAACCCTATGCATACTACAAAATGAGAGAAAGCATGACATACTCAGGTTTGTAGTGTGTATCTTATCTCCCTTCCATTAAATAGCAAGCAGACAAAAAAGGTCATTGGTATTATTAGCAGCCAGCCAAGACAAGAAGTTGCCCATTGTACTCTAAAAGATGTCTTCCAATTACCCTATGTTCAGTTTATGCTCTTGCTAGTTATCAGTTGCCTGTTTGTCACACAGTCTCTAAGCATCTTCTGTATTTACCTGGAAGAAAGATGAATACAGTCTTTATTACTTACTCTGTTCCTGCTTGATTGGCTATCACCAGTGCTATCTCCTGGATTTCTCAGCTTCGAGGCATACCAGATAAAAAAATATGGGTGCCAGAAAAACAAGCGTCCACACATACACACACACACACACACACACACACACACACACACACACACACACACACACACACACACACACACACACACGTGTGTGTATACTATATATATATATATATATATATATATATATATATATCTATATATATATATATATATATATATATATATATATATATATATATATATATATATATATATATATATATATATATATATATACATATATATATATATATATATATATATATATATATATATATATATATATATATAAATAAATATAGATACAGATATACAGGTACACACATATATATATATATATATATATATATATATATATATATATATATATATATATATATAGTATGACCAAGACTGAAATAGCCTACTGCACATCCCTACCTAATTACCAATGTCAATTAAACTTCATACAAGAATTCTGTTTCCTGAGTAATCTCCTTCCTCAGCTATCGAACAATGCATACTCAGCCTATGCACTTCAGGTCACACACACACACACACACACACACACACACACACACACACACACACACACACACACACACGCACACACACGCACACACATGCACACACACGTACACGTACACACACACAAACACATATATACATGTTCCTCCTTGTTGGTATGTTTTGCTACCAAAGCCCAGTTATTAAATCAGACCCTTCCAGCTTGGCTACTCTAGTGCATGCCTTCCTTTAAAGATGTGCAAAACTAGAATAATCTTCCTCTCCTGCTCTGTTTTATTTCTCATGATTTTGTCATCCATTCCTGTCCCAGTATTTGCCAGGTTTCACCCTGTGTGAGTTTGTAATTTTCTCCTCCCTTCAGTGTAGTTCCTTTCTTCTCAATAACCATGACTGGATATTCTGAATTTAGAAAATGTTTTGTATTTTGAGGCCTGTGTGTGTGTGTGTGTGTGTGTGTGTGTGTGTGTGTGTGTGTGTGTGTGTGTGTGTGTGTGTGTCTGTCTGTCTCTCTCTCTCTCTCCAGAAAATCTGTTTCACTTTCACTGGTCTTTCCCTTAACCACCTCCCATCAAATCTCTTGTAACTACCACATTCTTTTTAAAACTGGAGTTCAGATTCATTTGAATGCATGGGGTAATCACCTTGTCAGGAAACCATCAAAATGACAGGATGAACAATTTCATTTGTTGCTCTTTCCTGCCTTACATGGTACTTTATATTTATTGTATGTATTATCTATATAGCAATTATTAGGTTATATGTTAGAAGTAGTAGCACTATAGTGTCGGAAGGTGACATGGTATGTTTGGAAAGAGGCTTGAACAAAAAATTCATCAAGCCATGAATAATATATTCCATGTGAAAGATTGTAAATGTTTTATATTTTATATTTATTACTTTAATTTTCTTATTTTTGTCCATGACAAGTACTTCTAATTTTACATTAATGAACATCATTCAAAATAAATACAAAACAGATTTTGAAATCTACATACTGAGTAATGCCTGCTTTCAACTTCTCTCATTGAATGTTAATGGGTTCAATAAACCTATAAAGAGAAGTATTCAACAAATATTTAACACTGCAAAAATCAGGCATTATTTTTCCTGCAAGAAACGCATTTAATGTCTAATGATGTTAATAGATTATTATTGTGGGACTACACAGTGTCAGTTCACAGTCTGAATCCAAAATAAGAGGTATTCTAACTTTATGAAAGAAGCTTTAGGTACTCCCAAAATTGTTGACTCTTATTCAGACCAAAATGGTATGTTAGGAATAGTAGTAATAGAAACTGGGGAAAAAATGCTACACTCTTTTAAATGCATACTGGACACCTGGTATAGGTGCAAATATTGTTAAAATATGCCCACACATTAATACATTACACTCTAAAAGTGATATGTTATTTGTTGGCAACTTTAACTGCATCTTATCTCTTGAAGAAACAACAAATAACAAAATTTAAAAAATTACTTCAGTATCAAAACACTTAAAAATAAGTATATACATTGTATCAATTTGAGAGCTCTGTTTGAACTAAAATTACAAACCTCCTTGAAATTTACACAATACACATATAGATTTGGAACCCAGACAAACATAGATAAAGTTTTAATATCCAACTCATTATATTCCAAGATAGATGAGGTATTGACTGCCTCATGCCTGTTATCCAATCACAATGCTATTACCTTTAAATAAAAAGTAAATCCAAATAACCTAATTTATTGTCAAATAATACCAGCATATGTAAATAAGTTAAAAGTTTTTTCAAGAATGTTTTTTTAAATGAAATTAATCAGTTTATAGAACTCAGTGATAATGGTGAAGTTTCAGATTGCATTCTTTGGGACACACTGAAAGTTGTGCTATATTGTAAAATTAAAAATGATAAAACAGCAAATGTTCAGCTCAAAAATCTAAATACAAATATATATATATATATATATATATATATATATATATATATATATATATATATATATATATCTCAATCAACATAAGATTTCTATAAATTTAAAAAGGTCAAACTACAATCCTATTCAATCAACTCTAAGTGTTTACATAAAATAGCAATCATATCAAAAATATAAATAAAATTAATCATATTAAACAAATTGTATATAAAGAAAGGGACAAAGTAGTGAAAGCTGAAGATTTGAATGATATATTAAAATGCTTTATTAAGTATTATGACAAAATTAATAAAACAAAGCACATTTTAATAGTGGTTGCATTTCAGATAGATTCTTAAAAGAAAATATACAACAAAAATTATCAAATGATCATAAGCACAGAATAGAAAAGCCATTTTCCTTTAGAGAACTAAAAGAACAAATCAAAATATAAAACTAAATAAAGCACCAGGTTTAGAGGAATAATTCCAGAACTATACAAACTAATGTCAGATAATCTTATTAAACACTTATGAAGAAGTTAAAAATTCTTCCAACTTACCCCCTTCTAGGAAATATTCATTTATCATCCCTATTTTGAAAGCAAATAATGATCCTATATCATGCTCATCCTATCATTCTGTACCACTCTTAAATGTATATTACAAGATGTTTATGTCAATTTTAGCCAAAATATTAAATCTAATACTCACTTGCTTAATAAACAAAGACCAAACAGGTTTTATAATTAATAGAAAAGTTCAAGATAATATATTAAGACATTTTCTTTAATTGCTATTGCTAATAAAAACACAAATAAATTAACCATAATAAGTCTAGACATGGATAAAACATTTGACTCCATAAACTGGCCTTATTTGTTTAGAAAACTTAAGGGATACAACTTCTCTACTGAATTCATAGAATTAAACATAAAAAATGTAAATTCAATCTCATTCATAAAAATAGGCTTTATCATTTCTAGTCCTTTTAATATTTTAAAAGGTACAAAGCAGGGATGTCCCCTCCATTATTTGCATGTGCTATAGAACCATTAGCTAATTACATAGGACAACATGTAAATAAAAAAGGATACAAACTAAATGAGAAATTCTGTCTAAAATTCAGTTGTTTGCTGATGATATTCTAATCACTTGTTGAAATGTTGAATCTTCACTAGAATATTTATTTAAATCCATGGATTTCTTTAAAAACTATCAGGACTAAAATGTAATCATAAAAGCAAAACAATGCTTATAAGCAAACAGTTTACTAATAGGTTGGTTTCATTTAAAACCTTTAACTGTGGAACCTGTAAGATAAAATATCTTGGAATAACCTTTGAGTTCATCTATAAACAGTCTATATTAATTAACTATCAGAACTTAATTAACATAATAACAAAAGTAATAGAATATTGGAATAATTTTTCACTTTTAAAGATAGATTAACTCTAATTAAATGATAATATTGCCAAAAATCTTATTTTTTAGTCAAGCACTAATTCTTCCTCTGTCGAAAACAATCATCTAAAAGATAAACACCATCTTATTAAAATTTTTGTGGCACCCAAAAAGCATGAATCTCTTGCTAAATTGTCATACATTAAGTTGGGAAGAGGGTGGTATAGCTTTTCCTAATATTGACCTAAATATTAAATCTGTGATTATCAAAATAGTTTACTTGTGGTTAAACTCCTCTTATACTTCATGCTGGAAATCAATTCATGAAATCTTAATACAAAATAATAAAACTACAAATGAACCATTTATAAAAATTGATAGAAATGTATTCATATGGGTTACAAAAAACTATACATTGAACAATAAACACAAATATACCTTCATCCCATTTTTTAACCAAATTATTTTATTATTCAAAAGATTTATCTAATTATATATATAATGATTTATCAGTATTATTATTCCCGGTTGCCTATATGAATTGATGTCTGATATCATTTCATACAACAAAAATGATTGAATTAAAAGAAAATGGCATCATTTACTGGCATCAATTTATGACAGGAAATAAAATACATTCTGCATATTACCTGATTGCCAAACAAAGCATAGAAAATAATAACTGGATTGATCTGCAAACATGTAAAGGGTTTATTCAAGATAAACTTAAAATAACATCTGATGCACAAAATAGTAATGTCCCTAAAATTCTAGACATTCTATCCAACATTAAAAGTAACCCAATCAAAAATACTCCAGCCACAGTGGTGCAGCAGTTAGCGCTGCCGCCTCACAGCAAGAGGTTCTCCAGTTTGATTCTTGGCTGGGGTGCCTTCTGTGCAGAGTCTGCATGTCCTCCCTGTGGTCATGTGGGTTTCCTCCTGGTGCTTTGGTTTCCTCCCACATCCCAAAGACATGCTGTAGGTGGATTGGACAATCCAAATTGGCCCTAGGTATGAGTGTGTGCATGTGTGTGCCTTCTGTAGAAGGTTGGGTGCTGGGCTGGCACCTTGGCACCATAAAACTCCACTTCCAATCATCAGTGGACAGGTGATCCGCTGTGGCGACCCCTAACTGGAAAAAAGCCAAAAGAAGAAGAAGATTAGTCATATATAAAAGTATAAGAAGTGAACTAATTTCCTATGATGGATCTTTCTGGTTATAGTCACCAAAAATCAATAGAGAGGAATTAACAGATAATAATAAAAAAATGGTCTTGAAATCAGCAGCAAAATCAACATCTTCTCTAGGTCTATATTAGATCCTCGAAAACTCAATTCAACAAATAACATTTTCGGTGCACTTACATTTAACATGCATTTTGTTGAACTGTTCATACTGTAATCGCAGTAGAGTGAAGATCAGAAAATTTGCCCTTTCCTCACTCTAGTGCGATCTAGGAGTTGGTATATATAATTATAGGGGTAAGTGCAGAATTTGATGAATGGAATTTCCGATCAAATGACATTTGTCAAACTGGATTTTTACTGATTTATTATAGACCCTCTCCTCCATACTGGAAAGCATCCACATGGAAATGTTTACATAGAATTTTTCTAACACCTCTTAATGTGGCAGTTACATACAAAACAGAAAACACAAAATGTTGGAGGTGTGAGACAGACATTAATGCTAATTGGCAACATATGATTATTGAATACAAAATATTTATTTCCTTTTGGAAAGATTTTAGACAATTTTGTAAAGCATTGCCGTCAAATAATTGCACCATCATAAACTCCCTCATATTATTCAATCCACCTATACCAGAAGTTATCCCAGTATCACAAATACCTCTTCTTTGGAGTATTTTAGCCATAGCAAGGAAAATCATTAATAAAAACTGGAAAACAAAGGCTACCATCTCTTTTGATAATGAATTTATTACATTAGCTAAATCAATTTGTAATAACAAAATACTTACTATAAAAATTAAAAATAAGACTATAACTCATAAATTAATTGATTGGCAGAAATTGCATAATATATTAGACAAATATTAATGTTTTTATACACGTACAGAATTGTTATGGACTCTAAATAGTTTGATTACGGTTTTTGTGTCTGTACTATTATTAAATGTTTAAATGATTATTGTTTTGGAAAATCAAATAATTTTTTAAAGAAAAAAATAATATTAGGTGATGTGAATGCCAGTTTGTTGGACATAAACTCTAACTCACATTCATCTAGCATGAACTTTTATGTTTTCACAAAACTAATTAATAGCCCCACAGATTGTAGCAAGACGTTAAATTCTCTATTAGACTGGATCCTAGTATCAGACCTTAGGAAATACTCCACCACTGGCACAATGTCAGACTCTCTCAGTGATCATTTCCCAATCTATATGACTAGACATCTCACATATCCCGTTAAACAGCATAGTTATAGAACAACACATAACCTTTCCAAGTTTAATGCAGCAATGTTCATTACTATACTATCATCTATTAATTGGATGTTCCTAAAAATACTCCCTTTAGACAATGCTGTAAATGAATTTGATACAACTGTTCTAAATATCCTAAATAGCCTTGCATCTACTAGAAGGAACGGACTGAAAACAAATAATGCAATTTTTCTATCCTAAAAGAGTAGAATGCTAATGCAGGAAGGAGAAAAAAGCATGGATAGAATGGCAAAAATATAAAACACCTCAATATCTTGAAAACGTCAAAATGCTTTGCAATTGTACTAAAAGCAAATAAATGAAGACAAAATAGCTATGCTATAAGAACTTTCAGAATAATGTTAAACACAACCCTAAACAATTTTGGACATCCATTAAAGAAATCTTACATCCCAGTCAAAAATTCAACCCAAACCCCTCTCCTGATAATTCATCACTTGAAACTGCAATACAGTTCAACTCTTATTTTATACATAGTATAGCATCTCTAGTCAAGGATTCCTCAATATCCTATCCCAACCCTGTCCAACAGCCACATATCACCACATCCACATTCACCTTCAAACCTGTGCCCACATTCTACTTAAAGCTATTCCTAAACATACTTAAACCATGCTGTTCTTCAACTGATGACCTTCCAAGTGAGTACATAAAAATAGGAGTCAGTAGCATTGCCTATCCTTGCTCAATCCTTATAAATAGGTCAATCCACGAATCCTATGTTCTCTCTTTGTCTTGAAGAAGTCACACAACATCCCTCTGCACAAAGGAGGAAATTCAAAAGACATTAATAACTTTAGACCTATAGCCTTATTAAGGTCTATATCACGTTGTTTAACTTTTAAAATTTTGAAAGTTTATGGTCGACACCATACGATCGAACTTTTAAAAGTTTGAATGTTTCAATGGAGATCGCCATACAGTGCAGAATGGGAAGATTTCCCTTTCTGATCTGTAGTGCAATCTCGGAGTTGATATATTTAAAGAGCGAGGGGTGTGGGGGGTGCAGGGGGCCTCCCCCCATGCTTAAACCATTCAGGTAGGTTTTTTCTTTGGCTTATTTTTTTATTATATTTTCAAACTTTTAAAAGTTTGATCATATGATGTCCACCATATGACATTCAAACTTTTAAAAGTTCAATTATGTAATATAGACATGCGTTATTATATCCCTTGCCAAAATACTTGAAAATGTATTCAAAAACAGTTGCTTAGCTATCTCCTGCAGTAAGAACTCCTGTCCCTTACATGACATGGTTTCAGTCCTTCCCATAGTACTAGCACTGCCCTTCTAACCTATATATATATATATATATATATATATATATATATATATATATATATATATATTGTCAATAAAGCTAGAGATAATAGCAAACTAGTTTATTCCTTATTTGTAGACTTGTCAACACAGTTTGTCATAATAAACTTCTAATTCTAATGACCTCACTAGGTCTCTCTCGGCCCACCCTTCTGTGGTTTACAAGCTACCTGTCCAATAGGTATCAGTCATTAAAATGGCACTCTCAGCTCTCTTCTTACCTCACAGTCACCACCTGTATACCATAAGGCTCTATCCTTGGTCCCCTCCTCTTTAACATTTTCACCAATAACCTCTGTATTTCCACATGACAGGCCACCCTAATACAATATACAGGTGATTCCACTCTCATTTGTACATCTGACAACATGGCACACCTACAAAAAATTACTCAGGAAGATTTAGCACCAACTGAAACATGGCTTCTTAACTCACAATTCATGCTCAAACCAAAAAAAAACAAACTACATTTTTTCCCCAAATCTCTAATGAAAAACAAAATCTAAAGTCATCTCTCTTGATAATACAACCACTGAAGTTACTTTTCATAGCAAACTATCTGGGTTGATAGTGGATGATAATCTTACATTCAACCTGCATATACAAAATTCCATAAGAAAAACTCAACATAAACTAGGGAAGCTTTACAGAGCCAAAAACTTTCTCATCAATGCAACTAAAACTACACTTGCCACTAATTATCTCCTCCTCACTCTTCTTTATCGTGCTCCCATCATTATTAACTTCTAGTCTTCACAAAAATTAAAACCTGAACAATGCTATTAACATAGTTGCTAAATTTGCAGCACATACCCCTTTCAGAACCCACAGCTTTATAGCACTGAAAAGCCTACACTCGTTAGAATTGCCACATCAACTAACATATACACAACTTCTTACAACCTATAAAATTATCCAGCATCCGTCTGCTTGTCCATCACTAAAATATATTATTCACAACTATGTTCCCCTGTCAGTCATTGTGCTCTAGTGACCAAAAACTCCTGTCTGTTTACAAGCCTAGCAAATCTGCTGGGCATTGTCTGCACTCACAGAAGGTTGCTAAGGCCTGGAACTCCTTAGATGTATCCATCAGGTCTATACCCTCCCTTCCATCTTTCAAGAGCACTCAGAAAGACTTCCTAGCTAAAATCTGACTTTGTTGTTGCTGAAATCCAGGATAAACTACATCCCTAAATATGAACAAGTTCCTTTTCATTCCTTATACCTCATTATTCTCCCGTCATCACTTACTTCCTTATTGCTATCTAATTCTCTTCCCTGAAATTCGCTCTAAACATACCATAAGCCTGTTTTCCCTCATTTCATATTGCAGTTCCTATTTGTATTAGACTAACTTACCTTATATTTCTCTACATACCATGTAAAATTTCTCTAAATACTAAATGATTGTCATATAACTTGTATTGACACAGAAATTACCCCACCTGGTTATAGCATTACTAGACTTGATCGCACTAACAAGAAAGGAGGTGGGGTAGCCATCCTGCATAAAGCGAATCTAAAATTGATTCCCCAAGACCTTACTCTTACTACAAATCCTTGTGCGGAAGTTATTTGCTCTAAAATACAACTCAATACCAATAAAGCCATTAACATCATCTGTGCATATCTCCCCCCAGGAAACAACATCAATACCCTTGAAGATATACTCTACCAACTTTCTATCAAACTTCCACAGGAAACTCTAGTCCTAGGTGACTTTAATATAGATTGGCACACCTGTAATAACACTAACCCTACCTCTCATATCGGCCTCTCTGGCTTCAAACAACCCATCAATAGCCCCACTAGAATCAATAAAACAAACAATAAAGCTACTACCTTAGACTGGATTCTGACCAATACTCCCCAGCAATCCTACCAAACAGGCATCCTTCCTGACAACCTTAGTGACCACTTACTTACCTTTATCATTAGAAGCAAAACAAACCTAACCTTACCTACAACTTTTAGAACTCTTCACTCAAAAAAAATTTTAACCCTGATCAGTTTCAAGCTGAACTATTCCAATGTCATTGGGCCCCTCTAAAACATCTCCCACTCAACAAAGCTGTGGAACACTTCAACTCAACCTTCCAAGCAATACTTAATCAACAACCATTAGAACTAAAACTAAAACTGCTCCCTGGCTAACCTCAGATACAAAACATAAAATCGCCCTCAGAAATAAATCTTGGCATAAGTGGCGTTCCACCAAAAGTCAAATAGACCACCAAAAGTTTAGAGAGCTTAGAAATAGTACTAAAAAAGCCATCCTAATAGACGATAAGAACTATTACTTTCAACTTCAAAACCACCAAAATGAACCTAAAAAATTCTGGTCGAGTATTAATAGTCTCCTGACCCCAGGCCAAATAATTACACCAAACCCCCAGGATTCTGACCCTGACAATCCCACAATAACAGCTAATAACTTTAATTCCTTCTTCACTAATTCTATACAAACTCTAGCCAACCAACTATCTCCTGATACTTCTCAACTATCTCCAAATACCTTCATAAATACTATTCCTCCCCTTCACCTACAACCTGTATCTACCTCTTATATACAATCTCTCATTCAAAAATTCAAACCTACTACCCCTTCTGCAGACAAACTTCCTGCTGAATTCCTGCAACTAACAGCAAAGGTCATTGCTTACCCTGTCTCTATCTTAATAAACAGATCAATAAAAGAAGGTATTTTCCCAGCAATCTGGAAAATATCTCATATCATACCCCTCCATAAAGGAGGCAAATCTTACGACTACTCCAACTATCGTCCCATAGCTCTTTTATCCCCCTTAGCTAAAATCACAGAAAAATGCATACATAAACAACTGCTCAACCACCTCCTCAAGAATGGCCTTCTGGCTGACACACAACATGGTTTTAGACCTGATCACAGTACTACTACAGCTCTTCTCTCCTTCACCAACACTATTAACAACAATAAACTTACATCTTCACTTTTCATAGACCTTTCAAAAGCCTTTGACATGGTTAATCACACACTTCTCTTGTACACTCTAAAATCTCTGGCCTTGGAGCCTTCTTCCCTTACCTGTTTTTTTTCCTATCTTGCAAATCGTCAGCAAGCTGTACTCTGGAAAAATTCTCTCTCTACTCTCCTTCCTATATCTTTAGGAGTACCTCAAGGGTCTATCCTAGGCCCTCTTCTCTTTTCTATCTTTATTAATGACCTTCAATCATCTCTTCCTAATACTACCTGCATACAATATGCAGATGACTCCACTATAATCTGTACTGCCTCTTCTCAAACTGAACTCCAGTTTCAAACACAATCAGCCTTCTCAACTGTTGAACAGTGGTTCTCCAACTGCTGTCTACTCCTTAACCCCAAAAACTAAATTATTACTCTTCCCACCCACCCGTAAATCTACTTTGACAAACTTCTGTATTACTTCATCTGACAACACAATAATCTCTCCTGACTCCTCAACCAAACTTCTTGGTGTTATTATCGATAATAATCTCAACTATGATTGCCATATCAACACTACAATAAAAGCTGTTAATAAAAAGATTGGATCCCTATACAGAATAAAGCCCTTCCTCACACCTGAAGCTAGGATAACCTTAGCCCAAACACACCTTCTCTCTACCCTTCTGTATGCTTCATCTACTTACACTAATCTATCCAAAAGTAACCTTAAGAAACTTACTACATCTTACCACAATATTGCCCGCTTTGCCACCTCCTCCCAATTCAGAACTCATCACTGTATAAACCTAAAGCAACTACACTGGCTGGAACTCCCTAACAAGCTCATCTTTCAACAACTCTTAATAGCATACAAAATTCTACACCAACCTTCTAAAACACCAGCTCTTTCCAACCTCCTGACTCCTTATATCAACCTGAAACAACTACGCTCCTCTGATAAGTCACTTGTTAATAGTACCAAAATTATGAATTCAGCAGGCAATTCCCTTTTCTCTAACTCAATAGGCAAAATATGGAACAATCTTCCATCCACTTTGTCCTCTTTGCCTACTCTCCAACTATTTAAGAAACAACTTTCCATACACCTTAATAAATTCTGGCTTTGCTCTTGTACCAACCCAGACTAGCCTGTAGACACCCTCATATTTGTTATAAACTCTTTCAACCACTTCCTTTTCATCTTTTACTCCAACTGAGTTATTATCCCTTTGTTGTAAATATTACTTAATTGTGTTCAGATTTGATACCTTATTATATTGTTTTGCTACTTCTAACCTATGACCTCACTTAATTAGTTAAGATATTTAATATTTGTACTTACATTTCTTCCCTTTCTATAATACAATTGTATTTCCAATAACTGTTTCAATCCTCTGGAGCTTTTCTCCCCGGGCCTCCACTGAAAATGGACATTAATCCAGCTGGACTAGCCCGGTCAACAAATGTAAAATAAATAAATAAATAAAAAATTGATGCTTAACAAAGGTTTTTATATTATGTCTAATTTGTTATATTTATTTAAACTGCAGATGTTTTCACTTTATTTTTGAAGAATGTAAAATTATTGTTCTTAAAATGTTTTGTAATAATTTGGATATTCTCTCCCCGGGCCTCCACTGAAAATGGATTTCTACCCTGATGGGCTTTCCCGGTAATCAAATGTCAATAAATGTTAATAAATAAATAATAAATAAATAATGTGATCCGGACACAAAAAACTTTAAGAAATGCCTGAAGTCTGGATGAAAAAAATGTGATGATAAGCATCCTTATGTCTATCTACTGTTACCAGAAACTTGAAAGAGGAAGAAGAGGCAGCAGGTTGTGAAGTGACATCCTCTTGAATTTGTGCACTATCACAAACAGGTTTAGGAAAGAAAGAAAGACTGATAACTGGTCTCCAAGCATTTTCTTTCTTTCGAACTAGGAACATCCTAGAGTAAAACCCCTTCCCACCTGGGAATGAGGGAATAGTTCTATCACTCCTTGGGACAGCATGTAATGAAGACCAGGTGGAAACAAAAGAGTCTGATCTGATGGATGAGGAATGCCTCCCTGGAAAGGAGGAATTTCCTTCAGCTAACATCAGTAACCTTGATGCATGATTTTCAGAACCCATTTGTCTGAAACAATTTGTTGCCAAGGAGAAAACTAGAGATTCTGACTTTCCAGAAGAGAAAAAGAGCCAGGGTGGGAGGGAATCACAAGGTCTCTTGAAAAGTCATTCAGACATATTGGCGTGTCCTTGGTTTTGGGAGGTTTTAGACTTATTTTTGGAATCTTCTTGCCACTTCTTCTTAAACATCGATTTACCTGAAATATGTTGAGACTGTTTTTTCTGTTTTTTGCCAAAATTGGATGAGGAGAAAGAAAATTCCTTGGACAATTTGGAAAAGGAATGCTGAAAAATCTTAGAGATTCCCTGGATCAGCTTGTCATTTTCAGCAGACTTTTTGATCCCCTCTGCAGCACAGGAGCCAAACACTAAAGCTCTATCCAAGGTAGAATTTAAAATCTAATCTTTTACATTATCTGGGAGGTTTTGAGAATGCAGCCAAGCAACCTCCTGAAAACAATACCAGTGGCTATAGCCCTAGAAGAAGTATCAGCAGAGTCATACACACACTGCAAACAATGAGTAGTGACCTGTGCAGTAGAATAAAGTAAGTTATTTAATACAGATTTTTCTTCACATGAAAAAGCTGTTGATAAAACATTTCTGGCACTTTCACAATATGCCATAATAAAGTTTAACATAGGAGCCTGACAATTTATAATTCTGAAATTCAAAGTTGCAGAAGGATACACATTTCCTCCCATACCCATCAATAATGTTCCCATCCTTATTAGAAAGAGCAGGATTGGAATTAACTAGGTGCTTAGCAACAGAGGAGTAAGGTAAGGCTACAGCTGCTGGGTCAGATTTGGAAATTGTGTATTAAAATTTTAAAAGACGAAGAAACTTTATACATCCTATCTATCTTTTTTAGGGACAGCTGTCTATCAGGAAAATTGCAGGAAGTAATACACACATCCTCTAAAGCTGACAAGACTAGAGGAATGGATGTAGGCTCTGGAAAATCCTTCTGTAGCAATTCATAGTATTTTCTGAGGGACTGAGAAACCTCAGTTCTCCCACTGAAAACAATAGGACATTCTAGCAATAGTCTAAGAGAAAGAGAAATCTGAGGAGAAACCCTGAATCTGGCCATGCCCTACAACTTCCTGTCCAACTTCAGAATCTTGAAAATCTTCAAGAAAGGAGTCATCAGTGTTTTTTTTACCAGAAACTACTTTACAAGAAAGATCAATAGTCTGAATCAAGCCCTAAGCCAGTCCAAGTAAACTACTCATATACAAAGAAATTTGTGGAGTAGATACATGCTTGGTTTACTGTTTCCTTTTCACAGGAAAAATGGGGCCAACTGTGTTACTAATGACAGCCGTTGCTTCCTCAGGGATAAGTACATCATTCTGACACAATAGGGAAACCTTCCCTGTTACCTCTCCCAGGAGAAATAATAGTGGCTCTGCCTTGCCCTTTGAGGGAACCCCAATAACCACAGAGAATGTGAATAATCCCTGGTCCACAGAGGTTGCAGGTGCTACACCAGAGGGATCCTGGGTAAAAGATGAGTAGTTTGAGGTAAAATAAATTGGCACAGCAGTCATCCACCTGCATCTGAGGCAAATTGCTAGTCTGCTGTGCTGGTAAAGACTGTTTGCTTGAATTTTTCTTTTTGTGGCTGAAAGAAGGATTGACCATGGGACTGACAATCTGTTCCATGGTCAAACCAAAAATGGTGCCTCTGTACTGTGGAAAACAAGCAACAAATGCCAGTAACACTGCCAATCCACAAAAGTTACTTTTTTTACAAAAAAATCACAGTAAATAGCAATTTCAAACATTATAGCAGCCTAACAATAAAAAAAAACACACAATTTCTTCACAGAAAATATTTTATCAGCTAGTTAGCAATACGTTTAAACTGACAGAAGCAACAAGTGTGCCATTTTAAAGTACATTACAATCTTGAGACAATCCATTAAAATATAACACTCAGCTTTAAAATAACTTTCCTGAAGTGGAAAGTAACAAAACACCAGTAAAAAATAAGGAAATGAAAGTTTTTTTCCCCAAAGGGAACTTATCTGCTCTGCTAAGGAAAGCACAAGCCAACCATCAATTTCGAAAGCCTCAGTGGAACATACTCTTCGGTGTTAGGAAAGCACTGAATGGCTTTGCCCCAAACTTGTCTTTTAGTCAGCTCAGCTTGAGCTGCTTGACAGTTCGGGGATGTGAAAGGTGCCATGAAGCTTTGGATGCTGGCCGCCTGTTATATCCTTGACAGGATATAACCCATACAGCAAAGGCTAATGCAGCAGTGATCAATATGAAGAACATCAGTTAGTAACAAACAGCAATGTGATCACACCAGTGATCAAAAATTACAATCATTAACTGAGACAATAAGATGTTTTCTATGTAAGTAGTATCAGTATTTGGCAACAGTGCAAAATTATCTAAAATTATAGCAGCAATAATGCAATATTATCTTACATATCACCAGTAATGAACAATAAAGTAGCAGCAACATCAACAAGGCACAACAGTGCAGTATTATTTTAAAATCATAACAGTACAATCAGCAAAACAACAGTGTTAGACTGAATATTGCAAGCAAATCCTGGTTCTGTGGAATAGAAGGATAAAGCCGTGACTTTGACTCAGGAGGCTTAAGTTCAAATTAGTGATTTGGGCTCTGGAAGAGCTGTGGAGGAAGGCTAGGACATTAGTAACAATGACTCACCAATCCTGGGGTGAGGGCATTGTGACTTTACTACTGCCCCAGTGCTATAGTATAGTTATAAGCTCAGGGCTTGGAAAGCAGATGATAATGTCAGGACTAGGAAAATGTGTGCTGTGGCTATCCAAGCTGGTGATAGTATCCCTTGTATTCAAGTGCAAAAGAGCATGCTTATATACATATTGAGACACTGGTAGTCTCTGCTGTGATGCAAGGGAGTATGTCATCATCAGTGGTGGAATTCAGGGCAAACACAGACACAACACTATTACTTATATCAATTATGTGAAGTTGCAAGGGATATCTGACCCAGAATCAAATGGGATTGGCCACCATAGGACCCTGGTTCAGTGGCCAAGTCAGACATACCAAGGGTGGGGAGGTGTATACTTCTGCAGAAATGGGCAAGAAGGTGCACTAAGAACCATCATGGCTGCCTGCATGATGGCCTTCTCTAGATGACTTATCTCATTGTATACTGGGTGCATCCCCCGTACAAGGATAAAACAGGCAGATTCTCATGAGGAAATGACTTGATGGTCTGCATGAGTGTGTTAAGCAAGCATATGCACAAAAAAGGTACAACCAGCAATTTAATAAGTTAATAAGGTGACAAAAATCCAAACCAATGTGACAAAAATGTCCACTGTATGTAATATGGCAATAGCAAAAAATTCTACAGAGCAAACAATAAACAGAATATTTCTACTCTATGCAACAAGTAACAGTACAAAAATACAAGGAGATAGCTTATTTAAGTGTAACCAATCAAATAAATGTCATGTGATAACTACTTACACTATCTGTGATACTTACTTAAATACTTGACTGCAGTCAGTCAGATGAACAATAGCAGAGAATGAACTTTACCAGACTATGTTGGGCAAAAATTGCAGATTTATTAAATAAGTGCATCACCAAACTGGAGCTCAGTTAATAATACCATAAAGACTAAACACATAAATCTGGTTTGATTGTTAATACCGATGAATACGTACCAGTCTGGAATTAAAGCAAATCCAATCTGAAGGAGTTCTACAACCACATAAACTGCTATATTTGTTACATTAAATTTGCTACCTACCACATCTGGGAGACAGTCAGCTTTCTTGATCTCCAAATAACTAAGAAAGACACTGGACAGCAGCTGACCAATGATCTCTATAGAAAGCTGACCAGAGTCAACTTGCCATTACATCAGGACAGCATGCACCCTTTCAAATGTAAGAAAAATGAAATCAAAACTCAAGCACTACGAATGGCTAGAGTTTCCAAGGAACTTAGAAGCTTTATGAGCAACCTGGCAGAACTAGAAAAAAGATTTTTTAGCCAGGGTATACACACGGAAACTTGTCATAGGCATGTTTCACCCTATTATTGAAGGCAATATGAATGACCCAAACTTTCCTCTACCACAAGATCATGTTTTCCAGGACCCAGACCTGTAGAGAATTGCAAGCAGCAACAACAATGAGCAGCCCAAAATTAACATGATGATCACCTACTCCTTAGACTACAATGAACTGACAACTTCTATTAGGAATAATTGGTCCATTATAAGCGAGAACAGCACCATCAACAACATTTTAACAATGGCCCTAGCTTCACGGTCAAAAGGAACAGGAACATTTTTGATTTTGTTGAGAGCAGGGCAGCACCAAAGGAAAATAACCTTACACTAGGAACTTTCCTGTGTGGACCTCCAGACTGCAATCACTGTATCCTGATGAGTAGTAAAGGGGGCTTTGAATGCCCTAACTCCAAAAAATACTTTTCAAGCAAATTATATGGCAACTGCACTATGGAAAGAATGATATATAGAGCCAGATGTGACAAATCCAAAGCTTTCTATGTGGGAAAAACCATTAATACAAACTGAAAAACAGGAATGCAAGGCAGATCACTGACCTCTGCCAGAATATCAATAACAACTCACTGGTCAAGCATGGACAGGAAAAAACACTTCCACATAATAGACAGGATAACCACCACATCCTTTGATGGACCCATCAATGATAGACCAGAGAAAAATAACTGGAGTGGCAGTTAAGATTATCTGCATATGAACCCCCAGGTTTAAACAGCTCCATTTCCATCATAAGCATTCCAAATTTAAGGAAACTTAATCGTACAGCCTTCTATTTAAAGACTTTCCATTTATTCTTATGTTTACTTATTTATATTCCCCACAGATTTTTACAAGACTATATCTCTGGACACCTCAGGTAACAACAATTTTAAGAAGTTTATTTGATTTTGATTTTTAAGGGTGATTTCTGAACATTCTATTATCTAGACCTACAATGCTGTAATAAGATGAAATGACTGATTTAATGGGTCCCTATTATTTCATCGAAAATTCAGTTCAGCGAATGGCATTTTCGGTGCACTTACATCAAACATGCCATTTGTCGAACTGTTCATACTGAGATCACGGTACACTGAAGATTGGAAAATTTGCCCTTTTTCTCATTGTAGTGCAATCTCAGAGTTAGTGTATATAATAAGCAGGGGGGCACAGCCTCCAACAGCAGAATTTGATGAATGGCATTTCTAATGAAATGCCATTCATTGAAGTGAGTTTTCACTGATTTAATACAGACCCAATTTAATAAAGCTATGCTATTCTTACAGCTATATAGTTATCTTTATGTACATTGTTAATGTTTGCATTTTCACAATGATCAACTAATCTATGCATGATATACCATGATATAATACTCACTGCGCGCACCTATAACCTATGCTTACTAATAACACTACCAATGAGTTCCCAACATTTTTTCACATAATACCCAAGGATATTTTTCTTCTTCAGAGATTTCCAAACAATCTGGGAAGAGAATAAAAAATGTGTCTCATTGGTCTATTCGAGGAAAAGAACCCATGATTAATGTTTTTTATCTTTTGATTCAGTGTTCCTAAAATGGTACGCACAGAGATAATCTTCACTACCTAGACAGTTAATACATAAGACAATGAATTATGAAAAGATTTGGACATCTTATAACATATTATTATTATCTTGATACATACCACTAAATTTAGTCCCCTGGCCTATACTAATAAAGTTTGGCCACTATAAAACTATAAACACTACTGAGGAAAGCCATTTTCCACCATGCTTCCAAAAATCCCACTCATAAATAAAATTTAGAAATCAAGGTGACCATTGATAAATTTACCCCACAATACCAATCCCATGATCATGACCCATTCACCACAGGATTAACTATCTTCAAATCTTATTTAAAGTAAAATTATTAACTTCAATCCCAAAACCTCCCTGGTATACTCTCCCCTAGTATAATAGGCACCACATTACTAGGGGACAAGTAACATGTGTGGTTAGCCTTACAACAGCATAATTAAGTTGATAAAATGCCTAATCTACACACAACCTGCAACTTATATTTGTGACATACCTTCTCCTTAACAATGTTGATTTCCACCAGTTGCTGATTATTTTTTAGAACCAGGTACGTCATTTTGGACCATCACCATGTTCATTGTCAGTTTGATGGTTATATATTTTTGTGTTAAAACTTCTTTTTTTTATATCACTACGATTTGGGTTTATTGGTACTGCTAATATGGAATTGTATACGTTGTTCTCTTTGAATTCATTCATAAATTAGGTAAACACTGTAGCACTAAGAGCTGTTATGGCCAGAGACCAAGGCTGGTTAGTAATGTATTTTGTTAAATAACTTAGGAGATGTAATTCCACATAGTTGGTGCTCATACCTCTCAACTGTACCTCATTACTGAAAATGTTTCTCATTTTGGATCTTGGAGAGTTCATTTTCCTTGGAGCTCCACATAGAAAAGGAATGTCAATGTTAGGATTTTTAACTGACGTCTATGATAAATAGTGTTGAGCCATGTCTATTCATCATAATAAATTTTAACCCATAACCCCCCCCCCTCCAAAGCTCTCTCCATGAATGTAATGCATAGTTTCTATTCCTTCAGCAACAAAACGGGGACTTTATCACACAATCCTTTTGGTGCTCTCCTCTAGCAAAATGAATATCCCATAGCTAAGGAACTAGGCTAGGAACTTGTGAGCTACCCATGTGGCAGCCTGATATGTTCAGGTAAAACCTGTATCATGACTGCAAAAACACTACACAAACTGGACCTGTAACTTAGACAATGAGACTATGGCAAGGACCAATGCTTGATTGCAGCAGTCTTATTAGATAACTTAGGGGATGTGATCGCCTATATTTATAACCCAAAAAAGCTCTCCCCTTGATTTTAATGTTCAGATTTTCTCTATTTATAACCAGGTTGAAACTTAATCCCAAAACACATTTGCCTCCCACCTGTAGCAGAATGGACATACAATAGCTACAGAACTGCATACCTCAGCAAGTAGGTAATGCATGAGCTGACCAAGCGGAAGGTTTTTCTTGTCAGGTATAACCTTTACCATAACTATTAAAACACTACACAACCCAGTTCTGTAAAGCTTTGCAGTGAGACTAAAATGTGCAGACACATAACAATGTTTTAAAATAGAGCACGTCAACTCTTAACTGGCAATAACCATTATGTTGACAGTTCTTGACATTTTATATTTTAAATTATTATTATTACTGGTAACCAGTCAACCCAAGACTTATGCCATGTGGCTAATATGACTTCCACTGAGTTCAGAACATTAACAGACTGGATTAATGGACTGTGTAGTTAAGTGTAGTTCTAACCTTACTTTTTATTGGTATTGTGATGACCCACTACTGCCAACCAGTAATCAAGGAGCTGCAATCCTCACCACTGGCACCAGTGATGGACATACACTGGGAGGATGACAAGTACATTCACAGTATTTCCAGATGCAGCTCTCTGAAACTAGTGCAATTTCCCTTAAGAGCACACAGAGACCACAGTCAGTCCAAGGCTGGTTTCTCCCTCTTCCTCTAGATCTCCAATAAGATTCCTCACTGGCACAGCTATGGAATTGAAATCTCAGCTGAGTGACCAAGCCAAGACCTCCAACACTCTCTCTGTTCAACCAGTGCTTCGTATCCCTGCACAAGTAGCTGACACATACACTTTTTGAGGTTTGATTTACACACACACACACACACACACACACACACACACACACACACACACACACACACACACACACACACACACACACACACACATACACACACACTTGGGAAAGGCTGACACAGGTTTACTAGCTATGTTCCCTTCTGCCCAGGCTACAAGGTAGTTATCACTGTCAGCAGTCACTCTTTATCAGCTACTTTAGGGCCCTTGGCAAAGGGTGACCAATTTTACTGTGTAATATTAATCTTAATGCAAATGGTAGTTTGACCAAGAGTTATTAGGAGTGGCCCATGCAGTGTCACAAAATAAATATGCAAGTACTCTCAGAACTTAAATATCTCTACACAGATTAGCCACAATGAAAAGTTGAAATATATTTAATAATAAATAATAAAAGACCAAGACAATACTAAATATATATATTTCCAGTGACATTAGCATTCAAAACCACAGGAAATATTCAAAACAACATTGCAGGATGGTCTCAAATAAATAAAGAAAAATATCTGAACTAAGCTTTACTATATTCCTGACTGTATCTAAGAGAATTACTATAACCTAAGAACTTACTAATAGAGCATGGCAGATGTGTGGTGAATGG
Organism: Protopterus annectens; assembly: GCF_019279795.1. Taxonomy (NCBI): domain Eukaryota; kingdom Metazoa; phylum Chordata; order Ceratodontiformes; family Protopteridae; genus Protopterus; species Protopterus annectens. The sequence goes on from NC_056735.1 coordinate 1,912,051,518, forward strand.
GTCTTCTTGTTGTCAGGTCCAAGACAGAATACAGAATGTTCTGTCTCACCAAGAGACTTCTCAAATTAATATCTGAAACATTACTGCTGGGCTAGCTTGCAGAATGACATCATCTTTGGTCATCTGACCTCCAGTTCACAGGTGAAACTCCCATTTCTAGAAGCTGGCAGCATTTAGCATCTGTAAAACTATACAGACAAAGGCTTCTGTTCAGATCTTTGGCAGATGCTGGAATTCATAAAACAAATGCATCCCTCCATATTTTAAGACTAGTAATTAGTTCACCCTAAAGACAGTATAGAAAGCTCCCTAGTACAGACATTGCTGCATTGAAACCCGAAAGATGCCATCATTTATGGCCTAGCCATATAGTAATTTAATTTCAGCTGTTTTCTGAAGTTTGCTGGACTGAAGTTAACCTCCTGTATTTCAGTTTCCACTATTAAAATATATGCATTTAAACAGTTACAATAGTGCATGCACATTTCTGTTATCTCCAATAGAACACGCTGTGGATACATTTCAACCACAAGCACTTTATAAAATACCTTTTCAACACACGTCTGTACAAACCAGTTTGATATACGTATGACATACAGTTTTAATACATTTGTAACACAAGCATCTTATGTACATCATTTTGATATTCATCAATGACATATAATTATTTATAAAATTCCAGCTAGCCTTGCTGGCAGTATCTCCTTTCATCACAGTTATTGTTAACATTAAGACCTACACAAGTAGCTAAAAAGATAATTAATCAGCTCAAATCTTGTACCTTCCCCACCAGGAGAAACAACCATTACAACCTAAGTAAAACAAGCCACTAGATATACTCAACAATTCCCCAATACTCTCCCCACAAGCTTTATAACTTATTTTTCTTATTTTAGACAAGTAATGACTGAATCTCATAACCTATTTGGCACTGTCCTCCAGCCTAATAACCCTTAACTAGGAAAGCATTTACAGATACACTTAACATTACCAAAGTTAAAATATAACCCCCCAGCTTACAGACACACACACCTCAACCGAAGTAAAACCTTTGCGATCTTATAATAGCATGGTCTATTATATAAGATTAAAATGTTTCCAAAGCAACAACCAGATAATATTTTAAATAAAAAAAACAGATTTGAAGAAACAATTTAGTGAAAGCACTGACTAACTTTTTCACCTGATATTTTCACCTAAAGTTTTTAACCACTGTTTTTTCATTTATCAAAATTTTTTACATGTATGGAACATTATGTAACATATCATAACTTTGAAAGAACACATTGTAATACAGCTTGATTCTCTGGATGGCTGTAAAGCACTGGTGCTCCTTGATTGCACCTTATATGTAACATGAATGGAGGATACTAATGGTTCTCGCAAGGATAGCATCAAGCAGTAAGCTATACTGATGAGCAACTACTTCCACCACATGCCCACATGGCTTGTAGTATTAAATAGCACATTTTAAGTGATTGTAAACTTAATGATGATAACAGCGCTCATCTTCCATTAAAACAATTTTGATGAAAAACTAAGGTATCCAGATTCTTTCTTGAACTAACAACCTATGCTACCTCTTATTAACTGAGATCTTGCTGCTACACATGCTTAAAGACATATACATCTTATAGGTTTCATGTTTTTGTAAGGATGCTATTCAATTTTTTCTAAGGTTATTAAATTGTGAGTACAAACTCATACAACTGAGAGCCATCCTAATCTGATTTAATTTAAAATGTCTTTGTAAGGATGACCTTCACTCATCTGATACATGCTTGTAACACCAAAACTAGCCATGACTAGCTAATGTCTTTGATACTGGGGCACTTCAACTCCTTTGGTGTCTTTACCCAGACTAATGATTAAGCATAGGTAGTATATTAAAGTTACTTGAAGATTCAATAAATTCTGTGTAGGCTTCACTCTAAGCCTACATGGACTTTACGTCCTTACGCGAAAAGCAGGAGTGCTAATTGGATATGTATACCTCGCACTGCATTTAAACATATGCATGAGCAGTTTTGTGGCCAGCAACAGTGTTGCCGGCCAGGAAACTGTATAAAATAACATGGACACTACCAGACATGCAAATTTGTTTACCTACTGGCAAACTATGTCTGCAAGATTGCATGGAATTCCACAATGAATGCCAGGGTAAAAATAAAGAAATGTATATAGTTCCAAAACATATCATGAAAGTGTATACAGTGCAGGGTATTGTGGAAACCTCTGTCAGGCATACTGAATAACAGTTGTGTAAATGGTCATTAAGGATACATAGACTACATAATAAATAAATAGTGAAGGGAAGTGTATGTGTTGAAAAGGGACCCACAGATTAATTGTAGGAATGAACACATGGTAAGAGGAAAGGTGAAACATGGTAATGTACAGCAGATGAGGGCATGTCAGTGAAGACAATTGCAACATGAACATGAATCACATATTTACATGATACATTATAGACTGCACAGTTTATTGTATATTACGTGACTGTCACACAGGATGACATATTAATGGAGTGGATGATTTGTGATACAAGTGTCCTAATATGAACAATGGACAGGACAAATATCAGGGATGGTATACACAACAGGGAAAACATGTCTATTGTGAAGCTGTGCAAAATGAGTTGCCTGAATATGAATATCATGTCAGTATTGATTTCAACCAAGTGTGACACATAGTAATAGGCCCATGGAAAACAGCAGACAGAAGTATGTACAATCATGGACAATATCAGAATAATGCCACCAGTAATCCCATGTCTTCAGCATAACATGTGAATGTGAGTGATCATAGATCATTCGGCAAGAACACACTTGTACTACTATTATGAATCATCAGCAATCTCTGAGGGGAATCAAGCACACCTTCCTCAAAATGTAACATCTGCTGGAGGCATTCAGAGGGACACTGTTACACCTGTAGTAGAAAGAATGAGCAATCCTGGTTATGGTAGGTGTGCATACTACTTGGTTTACTCATAGGGTTTTTTTGTCCATATTGTAATTATCTTGCATATTTATGTTCATAATAGAACTAATTCCCACATGAGTTTCCTTCATCAACCGTGTCCCCATAGCTGTGGCATTGATCCTTTGTGCGTGTTGACACTGAATGCATTATATCAATACCATGCTTGGATTCAATGAATGTTCACAATCTGCAGTCTTCCACAAAGCTGGTTGGACAAAGGATATGTAAGTCTGTTTTGATGTCTGAGACATAAATAATGAACTGGAAATGGCCTACCTCAGAGCCCTGAGGTACAGACCTGATCCCTGGACTCTAGGCAGAGGTGACCAAACACACTGCAACATATTTATCTGTCACATATGTGTTACAGTTGTCTACCCACTTGATGACTTAGGTGTTTATGGCCATTTGTCTTGGCTTCTCTGTAATACTTGACTGTTGATTTGTGTCAGATGCCTTGGCCCAGGTCAAGTTATGCAGGATAATAGTGTTAGCATCATGCATGCTCTTGGTAACCATCTTGAAAACAGCAAACAACTGTAACAGATATGATGCAGCCTGAACAAAATCAAACATGGGCGCAGTATACAGTCGGGATATTACCTGTGTCCGCTTACAGAAGGTCCATGATGACTTCTTGACCTGCCTCACAGATGAGAGGAGTCAGGATTGGTCTATAACTCTATGCATCAGGTGATGATCCCTCCAAGTCAGAAGGATGCATGTTGCTGTACACCCTTCTGTGGGAACATAGGCTGTCTGGCACCTGTGTTGACTTGCAGATCCAACTGTGTCTGGTAGGTCAGATTTTAACTCATGCTATAGGCAAACTGTGATGTTGTCAGAGTCCATAGCTTCTGTGTTATTAGCCATAGAGTGCACACAGATGTGCTGCCCTCCTAGGGTTGCCAACCATCCAGAATTCTTCCGGACTGTCCAGAAGAACGGAAAATGCCCGTGTTGTCCGGAAAAAAATGGTGCACTGTGCATATTTTCATTTAGTTTAAAAAAAATAATTGTTTTTTTTTAGGGGCGTTCTTCTTTAAGAACGCCCTTTGCGTCCAGGTGCAGATGATGATAACAGTGTCTTTGTGACTGCTTACGTCTGTCTACTCACTGTCTTTCGCGTGCGTGGAATTTGAATTATAAAGAAGACAGACTATGTTGAAAAGCCCCAGGCAAAGCACGAGTCCGGCTGGTGCTTGCTCTGAGTTTTCTCTAATCCAACTGCGGCACAGGTAAGTTCCATTTTTTTTTCCCTCAGCTTTAACCTTTAACTGAGGTAAGACTCCTCTGTTCAAAGCATACTTGTTGTATATTGATCTAGAAGGCTGTGGGTGTGGGCTCTACTCCACAGCATATAGATGGATTGCTCAAGCTCATACTGTGTTGTATTTTAATGGGGCAGGGTGCTGCAGTCCTGAGTATGTCCTCCTATGATGCCTAGTAGTAACTATGAACCTATTTTCAGTTTGCCATCCATTTCCTTTTGCAATATTACCGGCAGCTTACCATTTTTTAACGTAACATAGGCAATCAATTCTTGAAGGGCAGCATGCATTGATTTGTAGATGAAACACTGAAATATAAAATTGTTTGCTAGCAGCAACTTTTCATTAGTTACAGATCTCTTTAATGTGGAATAATTTAGATGATGTTTTACTTCTGCAGAGATTGTGCATATTGACTGATATTGGTGGATTTTAATGACATAAGTATGAGTGGCCATTTATGGTTGAAATGTTCTGAATTGGGCAGTTTTGTCATTATTGGTTCATGTGTTTTGTTTCAATGCTTACTGGCAAAATGTTTACAACTATAAATTTAACACACAGTCTAACAAGTGGTGCTGTTACTGTCATCACATCATCACTGTCAAAAATAATAAGGCTTGTTGAGGGCAATGTGTTTGTGTGTGTCTAAAAGCTGCAAGTTGAACGTTAGCCATATGTTTTTCATTTGCTTATCAATGAGAAATCAGAAGTGTACAGAAAAGTATCTACCATTTTTAAGGGGTAGTTGATATATGAAAAGAGCACCTATAGCATTACTTCTGCCTGGTTACTGATGAGGCTTGTTGAGCAGCAGTGTCTGTCAAAGAGCAATATGGCTATCTTATTTATGTGAAGACTTCACTGTCACATCTCATCTGATGTACCCTCTCTAAAGGGGCATGCATAGTCATCTGGGGCAGTATGTATGTGGGTGTTTTGTACTCAAGTACCCTATTAGAACTCTCTGAATTTTTAGTGTGAATTGGTTTAAGGGAACTAACATATGGCAATTTTCATACAATTAACATATCCAACATTTTAGAGGATTGTGTTGCCACAGCCTGGCAATATATGCTATTTAAGTATGTCAGTAATATGCCAGTTTTGTTTCATTAGAGATTTTACATGAGCATGAGCGTACAAGTCTTAAAGTTGTGATGGCTGCTAATTCATGTCTGCTAGCTGTTATTATGTATTAAACTTTAATACAATCAGGAAGGTGAATCAAATAACTTTTGCTTGGCTTTAAAAATGTGTGCAAGGGGCCTATGATTTGAAAAAACCCAAAGGTAAACTTAATCCACCACTGGCCAGATGCATTTTCTTTGAATGTAGGTTTCAATGCTGTTTCAGTGAATGTGAGTTTTAAAGGCAAAGAAGTATTAACGCTATGTCTGTTTATGAGAGACTGTATTGCTTGTTTAGCAAATGTCTATTAGTGTTTGTGCTGTAAAATTCAAAATAAAAGTTTTACATTAAATCCAAGTATCTGTAATCATTGTAGAAGTAAAGCAGAAAACAGTATGCACACAGAATTTTGAACAGTATTTATGGCAACTGGGGAGAAATGGAGAGATAGCCAAGTAATGGAACACTGGAATGGCTGCGTGTGTGTGTGTGTGTGGGGGGGGTACCGCATGCATGGTGGGGTGCATGCGTAGGGGGGTACTGCATTTTGCTTTCATGTACATGTCCAGAATTTTTGACATGAAAAGTTGGCAACCCTATGCCCTCCTGGGAATAAAAACTGAGTAATGTTTGCATGTATACTTTGGCTGATGACCAGTGGTGACAGGGTGGTGACATGAGACAAACCATCAGCTAGCAGATTGTGTATGTACTCTGGTCAGCTATGTGTGCTGTTATCCAGACACAGATCTATGCTTAGTTGTGTATTCCACTTAATTTCATATGTATTGGAATAAATGATTTGTGACAAGATCTCCATGCAGCCTTGATCATTCATCACATTCCACACACTGTTGCTATACAAACAGTTGTACAACTGTAACAATGTCATGTACTTACATCACTTGTGCAACATATGCCTATATGTGTTTCACAAGCAAGCTGTGTTTGACTGGCTTGATTTCATATCAGGACACATTAGAGATCAGCTGTTTGTGTGTGGCTCATGCAGAACATTTCCTGACACAAATGCTAATAGTCATACAATGGTGTTGCTGACTACCTCAATAATCCTTATGTATAGCAACACAACTGAACATACAATGAATTACACAAAATTGCAATTGCATCAAAACATGTGATACATTGATTGTATATGTGATACATTGTGTATATCACACCATAACAATCATTTGTATGAGACAAGATTATGTGGCCATGTAATCAATATGAATTCATACTGATGTCAGTCACAGAACATTTAATGATGGCATGTGGACACATGCACACATGTATCATACTGCAAGTGTCACTGTGATGGTGGAATGTGAACTGTGCAGAAGGTTGATCTGCTCCACTACAAAACACATGTTCTAATATGCCAACAACATACATAATGGTGTATCATACCATGTTAGTTCTCATGAGGCATATAAATACAACTGTTATAGAAGGAGCCTGTATTACAATGACATCAATGGCCAAAAGTACATTATCTGATATTGCAGATTGTATGACCCTTTTGTAGCCATGTTCTTCAATAAAGCAAATGTCAATGACAACAGCATTGACATGTCAACTGTACACAGAGTCATAGGACATTATTAGGCTAATGGTCAACATCACATGAAACCTAGCCAGTATTATACTATGTAAATAAAAATCCCTATATCTATATTATGGAAGCTAGTAAGACTAATGTGTGCATGTGTATATTTGTTTGACTTCATTACATCCTGCCACTCTCCATATGGGGCATGTATACCACACCATGACAGAATTAGTAATCATACATGCAGTGGTCTGGAGATGACTTGCAGAGGCTCATGGAAAGACTCTGCTTCATGGTGTGTGTATGCATGGTTGACATGATGACATCCTTCACTCCTCTGCAGGAAGAATGTCATATGGCCAGTGGAAAAAGGAGGATGGTGGATGCATGGGGCTACTTAAAAGGTATTCCAAGTACTACTGCAATGAAGAACAATTCCAAGGATAATACAATGGCCATAATGTGCTACCAACCACACACACAAAGCAGTAGATTGGGTCTGATTTGAACATTACTTGTGTATAGGTATATAATATGAATGTCATGCATTGTCACAGTGGCAACACCACATATGAACACTGTCACATTGCAATTTATGGAGTATGACAGTATCATTGCATGCTGAGGAGAACATGTTTGGAAGTGAGTAAGACATGGATTTGGAGTCCCATTCCTGTGTAAAATTGTCTCAGAAAGTGATAGGTCTATGTACACACATGCAGGTTGCCTGCTGTCAGATTAGAACCCCATATATGTGTAGGTAAAGTAATTTACAAACATAGTAGTTAATGTTTCTGCCGCAGCACAAGTTTGTTTTGAATACTGTCAGAGTGCATGCTATACAGGATGACACTATTATTATATGCTACAATGAGATATTTGGATTAGGGTTTGACATAGCTGTGGACTCAAATATCATTCTGAAATTGTCACCATACTGAGTGCTGACTGCACACAGAGTTGACTGCAGTGAGGATAGAACATCTACCATTTTCAAAGCACAGTACTTAACACAAGCACCACAGCACAAGTCTGTTTTTTATAGTGTCCAACAACGATTTATAGCTGATGACATCTGCGGTATTTGATGAGAAGAGGATGGTAATAGCAGTGTCCCACACTCCCACACACTGGTGTAAAATGGTCTCTTGAACATCAACCAACAAAACACACACACACACACACACACACACACACACACACACACACACACACACACGCACACACACACACGCACACACACACACACACACACACACACACACACACACACACACATACACACACACCAGTTGACCACAGTGAGAACAGGACCCCTACCTAAGTACACCAGCTAGAGAACTCATTATTTAACGCAAGAACAATAGCACAAATTTAACTTTTATAATATCCGACAAACAATTTATAGCTTATGACATCAGCAGTGTCTGGTGAGAAGAAAATGGTAATAACAGTGTCTGACATGATGGTGTAAATTGCTCTCTCAAATGTCAATCAACACACCAGTTGACTGCAGTTTGAACCAAATCTCTACCTAACTACTCTGACCAGATGACTCAGTATTTAATGCAAGCACCAAAGCACAAGTCTGGCTTTTATAGTGTCCAACAATAATTTATAGCTGATGACATCAGCAGTCTCTGGTGAGAAGAAGATGGTAATAGCAGTGTCTGACATGCTGGTGCAAAATGCTCTCTCAAATGTTAACCACGTGAGCACACATAGACATACCAATTGACCACAATGAGAATAGAACCCCTACCTACCTATTTACAAACCATAGTACTTAACACAAGTGTCATGGCACAAGTCTGACTTTTACAATGTCGAAGGACAATTCATAGTGGTTGACATCACTATTGAATGTCTAAGACTAGATGTTGTGAGGCCTGCATTAAATGGATGTGTAGACAAGTACAAATGTCAAATTATTGGTACTCCATGGGATGGTACTAATGACTGATGGATACACATTTATGCTCTTCTAATTAGACACACACACACACACACACACACACACACACACACACACACACACACACACACACACACAAAACAGTTGTCTTCAGTGAGATTAGAACTGCTGTCTAACTAGATACCCTGGCTAGAGAACTCAGTACTTAATACAAGTGCCATGGCACAAGTCTGAATTCTATAATGCTACAGGAGAATGTATAGTGGATTTCATCATCACTGGATGTTTGAGAGAATATGTTGGGAGGCCTTTAAGAAATGGATGAGTAGCCATGGATGACTGTCAAGATATTAGATTTCTGCACGTTACTGGATTGGTAAGTATGCAAAGTGTAGTATTTGCTGTTGTGTTTCCAATGTGCAGGCATAGTTTAAGAGAAAGCTTTATAAACTATATGCAAACAGCTGTCCACAGTATTACTAGCAGAGGAAAGTCTGAATGTGTATTGTCAGTATAAAGATGTATATGGTATAAAAGACAGCATTTTGTTAAATATTTCTGTAGCATACTTGATATATTTGGGAACAAACAGTGAGTGATCAAGCTGGGTGCAGGTAACACATGGCTACATTGTACATATGTGTACTTTAAAAAGTATCTCCCTTTGTTTCTGTTTTTACTTTCATGGGTTGAAAACTGAATGGGCACTGATCATAAGTAATACACGCTAATAAGCACTTCTATAGTGCGCCATTGAGCAGCTGATTTGTGCGATTGATGAGACAGTGTTTGCATGTGCGAGATACACATTTCAGGACTCCTATCTAAGCTTGAGAAGTACTTATTCATACTGGCTATGGTAGGCACACCTAACAGATACTATGGTGTTCGTAAATATTTCATATAGGAAATGCGTCATAAATTGTCTAACCTTAAAAAAAGTATTTACCTTACTTCCCCATTTGCATATAATTAAGCAAATAGCAAACATGAGCCTCTGCTGCACTGAGAACATATTGGCAGTTGTAGTGGTTTCCTTACCTCAGCACAAACACGTTCAGCAAAGATGCATGGCAGTCAGCACTGTAGATAGTACTGAGTGTCAGAAGCAGACCTGCTGCTTAGCTAACTCTGTGGCAGTAGCTATAGATTTATTAAGAGATTTATTTTTAAGCCCAGATGATACAGGGTTTGAATCTAGGTGCATTCAGTACTTTTAGATCTGTATGTATAATGCAATGAAATAATTCTGTATTCTATTTTCACTGTGTGTTAACTGAGCACCGTGTGTTTAAGCAACATTACATGGAAGTAATCACACAGATGTAGAGCCATTTACCATCACTTAAAATTCCCAAACTCCACACAAACACATAAGACAAAAAGTGAAGGGCTTCATTCTATATTTTTTTCACTTATGTGTGTGGTTTGTGATTCTATTTTTTGACCAGATTAAAGTTGTTAAAATGAGGTAGATAGGAAAGTGGTGAAACTGGGGGCAAACAGAGGAAATAACCAAGGGAAAGCAAAATAGGAATGTGCATGAGGGAGGGAGGAAAAAACATAGCCATTCCCTTCTTCAACAGTGTAAAATGAAAATATGCAAAACAAAAATAAGGCACCTCAGTGAAAACACACCATTAGCTCCAAACCTGTAAGATAATTGAAACACCAAGTCCAAAGCCCTGAAAAAACATTTATTAAAATACAAATGTTAAGTGCTTTTGTCCCTCATAAATCATAGTGGGACTTCATCAGAACAATCCAATAAATCAAATACAGGTGCTTAAATACAAAACATTCAACTTGTTATTCAATTAAAATGAGACCTAATATATTTCTTAAAGAAACATAACCTATTAAACCACATAACAAAAGCAAATCAAGAAATATATATTATGAATAAAAATCATTATTTTATACTCATTTAATGTCCACAGCTCTCATCTTTAAAATAGGAGCTAATGAAACATACTCATTGATTCCTGGTGGAATATTAGATTGTAAATTAATAATCCAGTAAAATTCCCTCATTTCAATAGCAAGTTCCCACCACCCTCCACTTGGATTATATGGAACCTGTTCTAAAATACCAAACTTAAATTTGGTAAACCCTTGACACTGTAAGGTATGTTTGTATAAAGAATTATTAATGTCACCTTTTGAAATTGCATATAGATTTTCGTATAGTCTAGTTTTTAACTTTCTTTCCATTTTTCCAACATAATGAACACCACGTCTCACACATTAAAATATAGATCAGCCCTTTTGTGTTACAGTTACCTTTTACTAACCTAACCTTATAACCTGTATCTCTCAAAGTAATATTATCTGATTCTAATATGTAAGGACATTGCTTATACATACTGCACTTGGTCGTACCCTTTATTGTCAATGCCAAGGGATACACTGAATGTTCAAAAATGTACTTAAAATTTCTTCCGGTCTTAAAAACAAAGTGGAGTTTACTGGAAGAACATTCAGGATGTCAGGGTTACCCCTAAATATAGTCCATAGTATAAACCATTATTGGGTGACTTAAATTCAGGAGTCACCATTCAAAAGGATTTAGTGAGTTCTAAACATACCATTAGTATGATTATACAATTTGGTAATGGTGAGAGAGATTAGAACTATAATTTCCAGAAACTGGACTATATTTAGGGGTAACCCCAACATCCTGAATATTCTTGGCAGTAAACCCCACTTTGATTTTAAGACTGGAAAAAAAATTTAAGTACCTTTTTGAACATTCATTACATGGGTAAGAAAAGGTTATGAGAGTTGCCTGCCATCAATGTTACTGTATGTATGTGTGAAGGATGAAGGTTTTAGCCCTTTAAGTGGTGAGTGTGTGTCCACGGTTGTCTCTTGGCCAGTGAAAGGGAGTATTGTACTCATCTATGTCTGCCTGCACTGACAGCAACTGCTGCTTCCCCCCTCTGACTCTTCACCTGAGTGTGGCTGTTCTGTCCTTGGCAGTGGTGATAGGATTTGTGGACCTTCCCCTTTCTGTTCCTGCTGCAGCTGTTTTCTCAGGATAATGTTGTGAAATATGGCACAGATGGTGAAAATTTCAGCACATGTACAGGGGTTGTACTGCAGGGCTCCCCCAGATATCTAGGCACCAAAACCATGACTTCAGTAGCCCAAACATATGCTCTATGATATTTCTTGTTTGAGAGTGTGCTTCATTATAGCATTCTTCTGTTGGTGTGTGTGCATTTCTGATGGGTGTCATCAGCCACTGTTCCAGGGCATAACATGCATCCCCCTGTAAATTACCCTGTGGGATATCCCCCCTAGAAAACATCTGATACAGTTGTGAGTTGTGCCAGATATGTGAGTTGTGTTTACTACCTTGGTTGCCAACACACACATTCAGGATGATTCCCTTAGCTTTACACATGACCTAGCAGTTGATGGAGTGGAAGCCCTCTCTATTTATGTTCTACTATATCCTACTAAAATCTGTAAGTTAGGGCTACATAAATACTGCTTTGATTTCTACATCTGTACAGTGTATGGAACCCAGGACTTCAGGGAAGTGTGCTACAGGGTAGAACTCCTGCATAGCTGTGGCTCTGTCCTCAGGTGTGCAGGGAAAATATATGTACTCACTGGCATGTTGTAACATAGAATTCAGGAATTGACAGAGGATCCTGGATGCTGATCCCTGTGACACCCCCAACATGTCTTCTGTTAGTCTCTAGAAGGTTCCTGTAGCTTGTGTTGTAAGTGCCATACATGCCTTAATGTCCACTGGTGTTGGTTCCTCTCAGTTTGCTCTTGCTCTCAGTTGAGGAAAACAGAGATTGCAGAGTTCCAGTAGTGCGTCTCTATCCACCCTGTAGTGCCCTACAGTCTCCATATCATGCAGACCATGGAAGGTTAATCGGTGTTTAAACACCCTTCTCGGCCAAGGTCTACTAGCAGTAGCAGCAGCATAGACTTCAGCTTGTTGCACAGACACACATGAATAAGAGCAACTGCAGCCACTAAAATACTTTTTTTTGTACAGAGGTTTCTGTGTCTCTATTCAAATAGGTTTTGGAATTCGTAGGGAAAACCTGCACTGAGTCTACACAGTTGCTTTATAGCTTGTTGGATAGCTCCTCCATCTTGGATTGGTTGAGTAGCATACAATTAAGCTGCTTATGCTGTAATTAGCATGCCACTATGTTTAATGTGTTTGTGTGGCTCTACACATCATGTACAGCCATATACTTAATGCAAAATGGCATGCTACCATGTATGAGTCGCACCCTGATGGACAAATTGTCTTAGTGGACCATGCAGGCTTTAATGAATCCACAAGATAATCTTAACAATAAAATTAATCACAATATGATTCATATGATCTAACACAAGGATGACATTTTGCCTTACATATTGTAGAGTAGGCTGTTGCACTTGCCTAGTAGGACTTACACAAGTCAGCATTTAGCTGAACTGAGCAACTCCATGGAATTTTAATGTCTACTACAGAAGCCACCCAATGAAAATCCAGCCTATACCACTGCAGAAGGGAGTAAATCAAAACAGATACTCTAATCAGTCAGTAATGTCCAGGCTCAACTACCTTTCACATGAAAGCATATACTATCACCAGAGGGTGATGCACTGCAGGCCGGGTCCTAGGAAGCTGTAGAAGTCCTTGTAGTACTTTGAATTAGCAAGAACCATTATGGAAAGGGGTGTTGCTATATCCTCTTAATTTCTTGTAGTTTTCTGTTTTATTCTCCAAAATACATATTAGAGCACTGTAAGAAGCCTAGAACTGACTCTGCTTGACTATAATTCTCCCTGTTAGACCAGCGTTAGGCTGCTGGTTATGATTATTCTTGAAATATCCTTGCATTTTCACTCACACTGCTTCCCTAGGACTACCACAAATATGAAATTTCAACAACACTAAACACAGTGCCATCACTAACCCTAACATCAGCCATGGAAACTGCAAGAAATGTCAAGGTTAGGGTTAGGATGTTAATCAGAATCATATGTCTAAAATATGTCTTTATCTTCAATAAGTTTGTTTTTCTAAAATAAAACTACTGTTCAAAGTCCATTTAACATTTAATAATATAGTCCTAAACCTAAAGCTAGCACTAACACTGAGGGATAAGATTAGACTGCGGACTGATGACATTACAGAAACTGTATTTTGGACGGTGCAGTGGCGCAGTGGTTGCATTGTTGCCTCACAGCAAGAGGCTCTCTGATTTGATTCTGGGCTGGGGTGCCTTCTGTGTGGAGTCAGCATTTTCTCCCTGCATTTGTGTGGGTTTCCTCTGGGTGCTCCAGTTTCCTCCCACATTACAAAGACATGCATCTGGAGCGTTTCTCCCTGGGCCTCCTCTGAAAACTGGCTTTGTTCCAAGTCAGGCTTTCCAGGTAAATAAATAAAAGAAATATTCTTCATTTTAACATACATTACTAATGAATGCTTTACCAGGCCTAAGTCTTTAGATAACCGTAACTGCTACCTCAACCCTCATCATAATTATACGCCCAACTTTAAATGCTAGTGTTATATTGCTAATGAGGGATCTAAATGAAATAAAGCTGCATCTTCCCTCACACTGTATTCTTAGAAGTAACCCAACTTCAGAGTCCAGAAAACTACAAACCTAACTCTAACCCTAAATCAAATCTTAACTCAGGAGTATCACTGGTGACAATATAATTAAATCAATGGGGCAAGGCTGGTTAGCAGTGATTTGCCTGAAGTAAGCCTGAATCTTTACTGAAATTACATCTGTCAGAGTTATCATTCTGACCACAGCTGAACCCTAGTTCTATAACATATCAGTATATATTAAGTCATTTTAATTTTCAGTATTAAACCTAGTTCTCCTTTCATAATGCAATCCTAATCCAGTTGTCAGTCTTGAAGACATTATAAACTGAAGCACTAAGTTTAGCACCAGCCCCTGCCATTAGGGTTGCAATTGCATTTAGGGTTACACTTGGTAATAGGGTTAGGTTTAGCCTCTGACAACCAAATATTCGGGACAATGATTAGGGCTACTCTTCTGCAGACAAAACTTACTGCTGGTGGTTAAGGTGAGTGAAAAGATTACTCCCATTTGTAACACATTGCTGTACATTGCTGGTATCCTCTCAGGTGATGGTTATCAATTTTCTTGTATAGTGAGATGCTTCTGGACTTATACTCAGAATACAATTTTACTTTGCAATGTTCTACTATTTCCTACTAGAACCAGTAAGTTAGGGCTAGATAAATACTGCTGACAACATTTGGGAATACCTAAAAATTGTTCATCGGTTTAGAACTCAGCATGTCATTGGATCATATGATCATAAGAGGTTACTAGGCTAATGACCCTGGGGCCCTTACAAGCCTAGCCAAGAGTTTATCCCCAAAAAGAAACCTCGGTCAGCACCTGTCACCCCTGTCAATGAGGGACACAGGTGGAATCCCTGGGACAAATTTGTATTTTCCCATCCACTCATCAAGGTTGCACTTGAAGAGGGTCAGCGACGTACTCTGACGTGTATGGGAAGTCTATTCCAGAGACAGGGTAGCCTCTGGGAGACAAACCTGTCTCTCCAGGAGATTTTGTTGATGTTGCATATTAAATTCAGGACTTTTGAGCAGGTAATGCATGAGGAGTTAGACTTATGAATATGGAGCAGATCTAGTAGGGCAGGGTCCGAGATTGTCTTGTAGGTGAGACACCGATCACCTCTGAGCAATCTGTACGATACCGAGCATGTCTGCATAGAACAGGTTTTGGAGTCCATGGATTCTCTTTGTGAGGTATTTCTGTAGCCTTTCCAGTTGGTGCAGATGTTTGGAGAGGTACAGACCAAATGGGGCGTTATACTCAATTATTGGTCTGTGAGGGAGGAGTATAGAGAGGTAACAACCTCCTTTTTTCTGGATGCAATCCCTTTACTTATGAGATGAACCAAGTAAAAGGCTTTTCTGACCACTGCTGCTATATGATAGTCGAATGTGAGATTGTTATCAACCTGACTACCCAGATCTCTCACCACAGCTGTGTCCTTGGGGGGGGTGCCATTGACGTGGTAATCAGTACGGGCTGTATTTTTGCCGAATGGTATGATGATACATTTTTTCATGATTAGCTTGAGACCATGCCTTTGGCACCAGTCATTAGTTGCTGTGAGGCCCTTGCAGTATGTTAACTTCATTTGGGGAGTCAGTGACAGCACCCAACTTACAGTCATCTGCAAACGTGGTCAGCACAGGCCTTTTGTCTTTGCCTGGACCACTGAGAAGTAGATGCCTAACAGTAAGGGTCCCAGGACAGATCCCTGGGGAACTCCATTAGTGACAGGTCTGCTATCTGAGGTGGAGGCACCTATTTTGACCTTGAGGATCCTGTTGGTGAGCCAGTTGGCCACCCATCTGATGAGATAGGAATTTATGCCAAGGTGTATTACCTTCTCGATGATGCTTGAGTGGTGATTGTGTCAAAGGCCTTGGCCAAGTCAAGGTAAGCTCTATGTACTGACTTTCCCTCATCCAGGGCATTGGTGGCAGTCTCAAAGAAGTCAACCAGATTCAACAGGCAAGATCTGCCCTTGACAAATCCGAACTGGGTGGGGGGGGGGGTCAAGTGCTTACAGATTGTCTATATCCTTGTTTATGAGATCCATAATAATATACTCCATGGCTTTACAGATCTGACTTGTTAAGCTAATGGGACGATAGTTTCCAGGGTCAGTAGTGGCACCACCTTTGTGCAAGGGGATGACAAAGGCAGTTCTCCACTCTGCTGGAATGAAGCCTGTACTTAGGCTAGGGTTGAATAGGATGCTCAATGGTTAAGCAGTTCTTGCTGGAGATGGTGCAGAATACAGTCCGGGATACTATCAGTTCTCATAGAAGCTGTGTTCTTTGCCTTGGATAGGGCCTTTAACACTTGATCTTGATGTCCAAGCAAGTGTATTCATTGTACGGATATGATGGACTATGGCCTATTTGCATAAACTGTACAGTCATGAACTTGTGCCAAGAAGTCCTTTGGCTGGTCTCAGATATTCCACAACCATCCAGTCTCCAGATCTCTCAATTGCTCCTTCCAGGTATCCTGTGTTTACCCTTCATTGGATGGGCCCTTCAGCAGGTTGCCCCACCCCTCAAATCCTCAGGAAGTCAGTCTCAGTGGTAAGTCATTTGTTGCTCTTATGAGTAGAGGATCCTTTGCGGAGTTATGAGTTCAAAGCCAAAACACATCATTCTTATGACTGCCATCAAAGTCCCAACCTTAGGGAGTGACTACTGCAATGATATTACAGATGACTTCATCACCCCCTTCTAATCTGAATGGACGTCACCCCAAATGTTGGACATACATCAGGCTTCTTCATCCCCTACCTCCAAGTTAGGGCAGCTGTCAACTACTTCAGCCTATCTCCCAATCAACCCTTCCAGTGGCTGGAGTCCAATCCCATACTCAAGTAACTAGCTTCCCAAACCAAAATCTGGATAGCTAAGACATATGTACTGGCTTTACTTTTCTAATGCAGAACTACTTTTCTTATTATTATTCTTTAGCATTTTTCACATCTCCCAATACTCTCAGTTTTTATCTCTTTAAATATTTGTTATTGTTTGCTAACTGACTGAAGTCTCCTCATCTATTGTGTCAGTTATTTCTTCCTTTGGTAATCTACCTTAAACTTTGGGGAGTCTTTCCTGTAAAGACTCTAAGGCAGTTTGAGTGATTCACAGGTAGCATTCATTTCTTCTGAATGGACTCCATGTACAGTTACTATTTGTGTCCCAGCGTGTTGTCATGATCTAACTGTTTTAATTCATTGATCCACTTAAACCTGTTTAATTGATTATATAACATTTTATTTGGAAAAATGCCAGAAATCATGCAAATGTCTAAGCAGGTGACATACTTTTATAACCCTAACTCAGAAGCTATACAAAAGCAAATGTTATCGTTATGCAATAATAAGGCAAATAGAAGCTTGCATAGCGTAGGTGCAAGGTAAATGCATTAAAAATAAATAATATCAACTGTAGCAAAACAGCAAAGTTGATCCACATATATAGAATTCTGGAACTGATACAGAGCAAATAAAAATCAGAAAAAATGGAAACTTAAAGATGAAGGAGGAGTATATTAAGGGGAACAATAAATCTTAACTCATTCACTCCTTTTGAGCTCAGGAAGTTTGCACTGTAACTTCCAATGGGGGGAGCCTAAGCCTTTTGACAGAATCAAGTTATGTCCTCACATTTCAAACAAAGTTCATATCTCTGAAACCATAATGGTTATGAAAGAAGTGTAAATGGCAAACCCATTGGCACAAACTATTTTTATAGTGGTAGCATTTTTTAGGTTCTGGGTTTTCAACTGAATTTTATAAGTCACAGTAAACACAGTAAATATTATGTTTATAATATTCTGTAAACAACTTATAATGTCTCAGCAACCATTCAAATTATACACATTCTGTCAGCAGCATTTTGTTCATCTAGCTGAGAGCTTTCACATGAGGCTAAGAAGTTCTGTGAGATATTTAGAAAAATATGAAAATTATATCTATATAAATTAATATCATAAAAACATTTAATATCTATTTTCCTGCACTAGACAAGAGGTCAAATATTAATGCAGTTGAGTTTGCCAGTGTGTAAGCTTTAAGATGAAATCTTTTAAAACCTTGTACAGAGCATGGTTTTAGAATTATTGATGCAAATACGAACAAGCGATATTTGACGCCTGAAGGTGTCAGTAGGAGTTAATGGCAGATGCAGCTGGAGGCATTGCTTAGATGTAATGAGTTAAAAGTAAACTATAGACAAGTAGCGAATCAAATAAGGCCACAGGTACACATAGGCTGTTACCCATTTAGAGAACTCTGATAGAGTTATCATGAATGGTCTTCTCAAATGAATCTATACTGTTTGTATGTTTTATATTCCACTAGCAGGTAATACAGATCTGGTTCTATCTGCTATTGAGTTTGAAAGAGCAGGTCTATAGATTCCAGCCTTTGGCTTCATATATCTGATATCAAGAATGTTTGCATCTCAGATCATTTAATTTTCAAATACCATTTCATTAATTGGTTCATTCATTCATTCATTCATTCATTCATTCATTCATTCATTCATTTATTCTCTAAGTACCTTTTACTGTTCCAATAATGTGCTCAGTTTATTCCAGTATATCCCTTTCTTCCCTCAATTATGTATCATGTAAGTCATGGTACACAAATCTATTTCTTCAGAGGAAAGATTTTCACCATTATATGCACACTGTGTTCTCAGTCTTCAGTGACACAAATGAGGCAAAAAATGGAGGATGCGTGTGTGTGTGTGTGTGTGTGTGTGTGTGCGCGTGTGTGTATAGCAACATGTGCATATTGTGTTGTAGTTGTCAAAATAAGGAATCCTAATATGAAAATTGCAGTGCATACAGTGTATCTTTGCTTACATATCTTATCTAGGATATAGTCCGGGTCTATATTACATAGTCAAACAAGCAGAATGTCGACTAACCTTTAATTGAAACATATGTGTCAAAGCTGCATTTCACCAAATGGCAAATCACTGATTTCTTTCCAAGGGAAAGAAATCAGTTGGCTGCTCTTTTAAATTTGCCCTTTTCCCGACTGTTTTAGTGTTTGTTTTAATGTGGTGTGCGTTGTTGGCCTATCGATTTCTTTCCATTGGATAGAATGATTTGGCCGTTTGATGACGTGCAGCTTTGACACATATGTGTTGATTAATGGCTAGTTGACATTCTGCTTGTTCGACTATGTAATATAGACCCATATATTCCATAGTACAAAACATATCTACTGCAGGAGGGAACAACTGCCTGGCAGAGTACTGACCTGTATTCCTCTGATTCTAGAATTCTGAGATGAACTCCATTCATTTTTAACTATGTTAGCAGAGGAATATAATCAAGTAACCAGATTCACTATTAATCTCCTCACATTGTACTGCTACAAATACATTTTCATCCTCACAAAAAGACTTCATCAGTCATTACAACATTAAGTACTGCTCACCTTGCTAAGCTAAGCTAAGCTTTTACAGTGGGGGCAGGGAAGAACAATACTTAGTGTACAAACAGTACAGAGCAGCAAGGTGAGCAGTACTTAATGTTGTAATGTCTGATGAAGTCTTTTTGTGAGGATGAGTATTTGTACTGACATCGTTAAGTATATTAAACTGAGCTTCCTTCAGGCTTTATTGTGTGGCTGTTTGTTATTACAGCTTGTTTTCTGGACTTGTTGTACCTTGTACCTTGTGTTTTTGTAATGTACCGTATTGTCTTACTTCCTGTACTTTTTTAACATTTTTTCCCTTTATTTTTACATTTTCCCCTTAAATCACAATTAATGTCCCCTGTAATTATAATTTTCATGTTAGTTATCACATAGTCTAATAATATTTGATGAAACAGATTCTCTGTCTTTCCTTGCGAGTTATATCTGTACATAATGCTATCATTTTATAAACATGTTCTCTCTACCTCACATCCACAACAGTTAACCTTTCCATCCTTACCAACATTATATCTGGTATTTTCACTGTTTTTTACACAACATAGCCAGTCCAGAACAGTATATTCACTTTTTAAGTTCCATATTATATTTTCACCCCACAATTTTTCTGTTTGCAGTCTTTATTTACTTGTCAGGAATATTATATCCTCTAGCAAAATAACAGCCAAGTCACATTTATTACACCATTCAAATATCACTATTATTCTTACAAAGTTAATAGTACTGTTCACATTGACTGAAAGTACTCTAAAATTGTTCATTTTTCCTTCTTTTTAAGTTTATGTTTACTCTTTCACCACTGAATATTTTTCTGGGTTTGTATACAAATAATCGATAATCCTCACAATCAGATTTTTTCACTGGCTAAAACTTCAAATATTATCAGTTCCTTTTCCTGACCTTTCTTACTGCATGCACTCTATCGCCTCAGTTTTCCCCTCCATATTTCTCTGCTTCTACAGTTTCTTCTTCATCACATAGTTTGCCCTCTCCTCCAACCTCTTGGTATCATTCCTTGTATATACTTTCTTCCCTTTTCCTTTATTTGGCATATTTGCCAATTCCTATACTCCTACAACATAGCCAAACTATGGAATACCCTCCCCTCTACCATTACCCAACTAGACTCTCTAAAGCCCTTTAAAGCTGCACTAAAAACTTACTTTTTACAAAAATCTAAGGTGTACATGTGATATATAATGTAAGTCCCCTTAATTACATAACCTATTAAACAGGAATCCTGCCTTCTAATACCTCTTATCTATTCAAGTGACTGGAAGACCTTATTATTTGTCCTTTACAATGTAACTAATTTCTGTGATATAGTTTTACCTGTGATTTGATGCTTGTATATTAATGTGTATAACATCTGTTTGCAATTATGTGGTTTCTGTTTCTGGTACTTTTTGTTTTTAACTATGGAGCCTTTCTCCCCAGATCAGTAATCAAACTGTATAATTTTTGTTTTTTTTGTTTGTTAACTGAAAAGCTTTTCTCTCCGGGCCTCCACTGAAAATGGGTGTTTTGCCTAGTGGACATTCCCGGTCAACAAATACCAATAAGTAAATAAACACATTTTTCATTATTTATTTATTGTTTGCTCTTGACAATCCATCCTGTAGTGTTCCATCCAATAGTGTTAATTTTTTACACACTTCACATTTATGTACACACCTTCTCGCTGTTTGTCTTTTATATTCACATGGGTTACATTGTACCTAGTCACAATCATTAATTATATGAGAAATGTCCCCACAAAAAAAAAAACATGATTTAGGTTGGCCAGCATATCTTAATGTCCCTCTATGATCAGCCACACAAATGACATTTGGCAAATGTTTCACCATGTTTTTTTACATTTCAAAACAGCTTCCAAATTCACCCTTCCATTCCATAAGTTCTCTCATCTCTAACTTTCACAATATTATCAACAGTTTCACACAGACCCATCATGCATGTTAACATCATCTTCTACCAGTTCATTAGTTCTAACCTGCAAAGTAATTTTTTTTTTAACATTTAAGTCACTAACAGAAAAAAAGTAATTGTTCCATGGATAAATTTCCTTTCTTAAGTTATGCAGTTCTAGAAACTTCGTCAGCCCATCAGTTTCAAATGTTAAGTCACAAAAGTCTCTGTCCCAATATGTACAAAAGGGGTCTATATTATGTTATCAAAAAAGCAAGACAGTGAATGCCTTTTCATCGAACCTGAAACATCGAACTGCCAGTTACACGAATGGCCAATTCAGTGATTTTTTTTCTTAGGGAAAAAAATCCCTTAGTCATCATCATGAATTTGCCCATTTCCCCACTGTAGTGCAATCTCAAAGTTGGCATATTTAGTTAGGGGGGTGTGTGGGGTACAGCCCCTCACATTGAGAGGTATAGGGGGCAAAGCCCCCACTGTGAAATGTTTGTAGTGATGTCTCATTTCTTATTGGCCAAGTGATTTTTTTCCCTAGAAAAAAAATTGTTGAATTGACCATTCGCGTAACTGGCAGTTCGCTGTTTAGGGGTCAATGAAAAGATGTTCGCTGTCTTTCCTTTTCTATAACATAATATAGGCTCATATAAAAGACCATATTTCTTGAGCTTTAAAACATAGAACAGCTATCAGATTGGTCCTTACCAATATTACAAGTCTATTACAGTGCCACTTTTGTTCTTATTCGACAGATGGTCTTCTCTTCTTTTTAAAAACAAGTTTACTAAAATTTTTTGTTACTTTCCTTTTTTGCCTGCTATCACTGTTGCATCTGTTTTAGTTACTGCATTATCTGCTGCCAAAAAACCAAAGACTTCAGTTTGTTGCTGCTTTCTTTTTTTTACATTCTGTTATTGCTGCATAAGTTTTAACTGCTGGTTCTCTGCTGTCACATCACCTTGTTCTTTTTCCACATTACCATCCTCAGCACTTCTGAAATGGTATCTGCCATCTCACACCATAAAACAGCTGAACTGTCACCTGGATAATCCTGCTTGATTATTTTTAACAGAGCACCATCTGTAATTCTTCTGATCCCAGTTCTGTTATCTGCACCACTTCAACAGACTTGTTTACTTCCTTTTCCATAGAGACAGCTAAACACTGCTCATTTGTAGTATCCACCACACAGATGACTTTCTTTACATTCTGAAGCTCCATATCAAACACATTTCTCTAAATATTCACTTTCAACCTCCAAACCCTCCAAAGCTTTTCCATCCTTCTTCATGCTGCTACTTCCCTTAGACCCTTCCTTCCTGCTGTAGGAGTCCTGTAGTGCCATTTAGTAGCTCCAAAGAATAGTTTTTTTATTGATAAATACATTGCATATCATTTACATACTTACATATTTGCATATTTACATTATTTACATATATTTACAAATCTCCATACATTATAAACTTCAATTTAAGCACCCCCACTCTTTTATCTATAATCAAAACATTATTTTCTCCAGAATCTTTGTCAAAGTCCATTTTCCATTTTATTTAATTTCATTTATTCTTTCGTTCCATATAGTCCATGAAACATAAAATATTATTCTGTCCATTTTCTTTACTTCTTTCTGTTTTCATGCACCATAATAACAAAATTCTGTTATGTCCATATTTATTTGTTCAAATTTTAACAAACTTTTTATCCTATTATATTTACATATTTCTTTCCACAAATTAACTCTTTCACAAATCAAAAACACATGTTCAGTAGTCTCAAACTCTCCACATTTATTGCAAATTCCATCTTGCTTTTTTGTATGCCATATTTGCCTTAACTGTCAATTTTCTAATAGACAATCTCCATAAAAAATCATTACATTCTGTAATCTTTTTATAGTTATTATATCTCATCATTATGGATTTTTTCTTATCTATTTCTAAATCTTTCCATGGATCAGTGCAATAAAATGCTTTCATAATACTTAAGTACCACTCCTTTCTAGTTTTCTCATATATATTCTTTTTTTTATTTTCCATAACACAATTTTGTTTCAGTACTCTTTCATTTCTTCATTCATAATGCTTTTACTTCTTTTTTTAACTTCCATTCCTTCCCACAATTCTTTGAATTTATAATATAGTATCATTTATATCAAGTTTTTATTTTCCTTCATAATTCCTTTTAATACCTTATATAAAATTAAAGATGCTGCATGTACTATTGGGCTTATTAAACCCAAGCCTCATTGGTCTTCTTTCGTATACAAAATCCCTCTCTTGACTGGATTCAATCTAGAGTCCCATATAGAAGAACATATGACTTAGAACAATGCTTACCATGGAATAACAGGTGCAAAAGATGTAACAAGAGGGGACATTGCATGGCTCTGCATAAGATTACAATGATCAATGAAGTAGCAACTGGAAACAGATAAAGTGAAGAGAAAAAAGTCCTTTTTGGATGCAGTGATTAAACAGATGCATATCAGTAATGGCATTCACACTCCCAATTCATGGAATTCTAGTGAAGTTCAAAACAGGGTCTAGGGCAGACTTTACAGAAAATGTCACATGGCATCCATAGGGGCATCTCAAAATGTCTGAGGTTCTTTAGAGCAGAAATGAAAATATGTAGCTCTGGTGGAAAAACTCAGATGTAAAGAGAAGTCAATGATGAAGCAGAAAGAGAAGAAATACAAGTTGTAGGTCTATGAACTTATGGGTCCATATGTTAAAAAATGAATGAGGAGAACCATAGCTTGTGAACTAGGTTTAATTGTCAAAACTGATAAAATGAATGTGAATGTGTTTGGTTATCCTGAGCTCCTTGACTGAGCCAGGTGTTGTCCCTTTTGAGCTTACTACACCCAAAAGAGTGCCATTCTGTTTTCTCTCCAAATTGGAATCTGACTTCAAGTGAATGCAGGCTCTTGGTGTAATGGAAGAAGCTAATGAACCTAGAGATTAGTGTGTGTCAGTGTGTGCCGACAGTGGCAATGATAAAAAAATGGCATTTATTCAGCCCTATGGCACACCTAGACAAAGCCCTTGCTGTGCCCCAGACAACCCATGTTCAAATGAGGCAAGGGGGGGGGTGGACTAAGTAGCTGATGCCATCTCTTACATCCTGGGGGGAGAAGGTAAATTGCCTCACTACATTGGTGATATCAGTATGAAAATTGGTATGTCACAACAGCATGAAGTTGCTAGCAGGTCTGCACTGCAAGCACCTGTGTTGCTTGGTCAACAAGTTGCACATGTGTGGAAGTGTTTGTGCACCTTCTGAGCTAACTACAGGCTGGCTATAGATGGTGGAGGTAGGATAGTCTGCGGAATATGCAGTGCGGTCCCTTCTCTCCTAGTCAACTGTTACCTCTACTGGAGAATGAATGGGTCATTGGGCTCTTACCCAGGAGGTGGAATGAACATGTTAACTGGGTGAAGAAAAATGAATAATTGGGCCAATCCTGCTGACCGAGAATAAAACATGTGTTAATTTAAGGTAGCTAAATAATGCATCCGATAGTGAGAGGTTTCTTTGCCTTCTTAGTAGACATAGTATCAAAGTTAGTAGGGTCAAATGTGTTCTCCATATTAGATGCATCCAGTGGGTTTTAGCAAATGCTCTTCAATCCAAGCAGCAGGAAGCTGGCAACATTTATCACACCAGTAGGGAAATTGTGTTTTATGTGGTTAGTCTCTGGAATCTTATCTCTGTTGGAAATTTTTGAGTGTGACATAAATATCTTTTCAAGATTGTAATGGACAATTTTAGTGTCTGAGCCTGATAAGCAAATGTATAACAAGAGGTTGGAGACTAATCTTCAGATCACAAAGGGATCAGGACTCAAGCTAACTAAAGAAAAGTTTTGCTTTGACAAAGCTGAAATTCAGTTTTTCAGCATTGCATCAGTGATAATGGCTTTAGGCAAGATGGAAGCTTACAGAATTCTACAAATATAACATAATGGGACGTCAACAAGTGCATGGAATAGTTATTTTCTTGAGTGAATTCACAGCTAGACTGTCAACAGCATTATATCATATGCTAGACCTACTCAGAACAGATTCAGAGTAGACATGGAAAGATTCTGTGCCAATGTGTTCAACAGTGCTTGTATATTGTAATGTCACTAAACACATGATAGTGCAGATGTAGACATGGTGCTATCTAGAAGCAAGAAGATGTGGGAACATACAATCCAATTGCTGTCTGTTCTAGAATACATATGAAGAAAGAGAGGAAATATGCTAAAATCAAAAGGAAGAAAGGGCATGTAACTGGATCTGTAGATATTTATTGGAACCAGACCATTTCCAACTGCAAACAGACCATAAATCACTTGTTCTTTCATCAATTCATGTGACTTGGACAAATTTCCACTGAGATGTCAGACTTCTAATGAGACATACACATTTCAGTGTAACACTGTGTATATGACAGGCGAGGAGCAAATAGCGGCTGATACTCTAGCCAGAAACCCAGTCACTGATCTGATTAAATCTGTTAACAGAGAAGATGTGACTGCCACACATCACAACTACAAGCAGAAAGACATTCTCAAAGAAGCTACCAAGCAAGACATTAACATACAAATAATTATTGGTTATATCAAAAATGGATGGCTTAAGAAATGGACATAGACAAAATATCAGGTGCATAAGTTCTGTACAGTAAGAGCATTTTTGTCATTGCACAGAGGTCTTTTGTTGTACAAAGAAATAACTGTTGTGCCAACATCAAAGAGAGTTGAAGTCCTGAGGTCATCAAGGATGAACAATGTGCACAAGGAGGGTGAAAATATCTGTTTGTTGGTCAAGTACGAATGCAATAAATGTATATATATATATACACAAAACACAAATAATATGCGGAATAACAAATGTGTGTTATTCCGCATATTATTTAGTTTGCTTTTATTTAGTTCACTTAGAATTAAGTGAAGTGTTTTGTATATAGTTTTATTTCTTCACAAAGAACAGAGTTCATTGTTTATAATATATATATATATATATATATATATATATATATGTGTGTGTGTGTGTGTGTGTGTGTGTGTGTGTGTGTGTGTGTGTGTGTGGATCTATGTCAGATGATCGACTTTTTGGAAAATAAATATATATATATATATCAAAGAGACCATAAGATCAAGTTTCTGAAAACTTGAACATCATAAAAAACAAAAACACAAAAATCTGTCTTTTTTATGTTCTTTCGGGGAGGAGGCAATCCCTCTGCAACCCCCTCAGCCCCAGCAAATTATATATACCAACTAGAAGATCACTCTACCGTGAGGAAAAGGTCAAATTTCCCGATCCTCACTGTATTGCTATCTTCATTCGAAAGCTTAGAGTTTTCAAAAATGTAATCATATTTTCTCAACCACATGAAGATCAATTTTCTGAAAACTCAATCAACTGATAGGGACCTATATATATATATATATATATATATATATATATATATATATATATATATATATGGGTTACCCTCATTTGATCGAAATTTCATTTGATCTAAACTCATTTGATCGAAATTTCATTTGATCGAAAACCATTATTCAAGGCAAATAACAGGGATTTGTCCCCCTCCCCAAGGTCGTGTGACCCTGGAGTTGTTATATATAGTTGGGGGTGTGGGGGCTGTGGGGGGATTTTTGTTCAAAATTTTTACTTTTTGTGTTATTTTTTTCTTTTAAAAGAAACTAGGTGGGGGGCTTTGCCCCCCACACCCCCCTAACTATATATACCAGCTCCAGGGTTGCACAACATAGGGGACGGGGACCAATCCCTGTTATTTGCCTTGAAGTGTACTGAATTAATGGTTGTCAGTCAAATTAAATTTCGATCAAATGGGTTTCAGTCAAATGGGTTGTTGAGCAAATGAAGGTAACCCATATATATATATATATATATATATATATATATATATATATATATATATACACACACACACACACACACACACACACACACACACACACACACACACACACACACACACACACACACACACACACACTATATAATTATTGCAAAAGTTTGTGACAACATATGCCTCTGGAACAAACTACCTATCTATATCAAACAACGCTCCTCATTAGCACTGTTCAATAAAAATCTTGATGATTGGATGGGAGATAGGAAATTCACCCCGGGGATCACTTCTGTGGCTCTGCCCGACAGTGGCACAGGAAAATAATTTTCTTGGATGGCAAAGCCAGGGTACCTTTGGCTAGGCTTATATAGGCCCTAGGGCCAATAGCCTAGTACCTACCTATGAACCTACGAAGTTCTGTACAGAACATAATCCATCTCAGAGGAAAAAATCTCTTATGCAGCTGACCTATGTGAATATGATAGAAAAACTCTCTAGTAGTACTGGAACAATATGGCACAGACATTGATATATCCCAACTTTCTATGATTTTTGGTCAAGAAATGATGTCTTAAGATAAGAAAATGTTCTTAGGGCATGGGATTCCTGTAGAACTAATTACTGACAATGAAACTCAGTTCTTATCTATTGAATTCCAAAACTTCATTAAGGAGTATGAATATCCTACTAGTACTTATTACCCTCATTCGATGCTGCAGACAGAAAGCAGAACAAAGAGCTATGAAAATAATTTGTCAACCAACTGGATACCCATATCGCCTTAATGTTTTACACTGCAACTCAACACAGTGCTACGGATGTGAGTTCAACACAACTAATGCTGGTTATTTAAATACAAGCAAATATTCCTATGTAAAGCTACAGCAAAAGCTATTCCTTATAAAACAAGAAAAATGACCAAAAGGCCAGATCTCTGTATATGTACTTCTATAACAGAATATGGTCTATCCACTTTTAACCTGCTTTTGAACAAGGTGATGTATTCTCAAGGTTGTGGTGGAAAGACTATGAAAGACAATAGATATGTCAGTGGAGACGTTTCTGGAACTGAGATCATATGTGTTCCAAAGAGATGGTGAAGCAGTAGTAAGGAGAAACCAGGTACAAACCCAGGCTGTACCTGAGACATCCAAACCAGAAAGGTGACTGTCTGAACTGTGGTGACAGATGTCTAAGCCAAGGAGACTAATTTCCCTAATGAAGATACAGCTGTTTAATCCAAAATAGCAATTGCCATGATCCAAAAAGCCAAATGAGCTGAGAGATTCTGAGAAAATTATTGGACCAAACCACAGAACTTTTCATAATGTATCCAGAAGAGACAGTTTAACAAACAATCAAACTAGACAGTATATATTTAAAAAGTTTTTCAGTGATTACCCATACTGGATGTGTCACTGCAAAGAGACATGTCAAATAGGACAGATCAGCCTCTCATATGCTCAATCTAGTCCATTCCTTCTGCAAGTTCCCAGCCTGTCCAATCTACCTCAACTGGGCACAAGATAAGTTTTCCAGTGAGGTACTAAGATCAGTGACAGTCTCAGAGGCAGATAAGTAGCCAGATGACTGTTTTTTTAAAAAAAATGCTACTAGCAACTCTAAAGTTAAAATTATGAAAAGAATCACATTGTACCAACTCTCATCTTTTTGTGATGTCAGAGCCAGCTAGCTGAAGACAGATCTGAGATTGGTGACAGTTAGATACAAGGCCAGATCTCACTGTCCTTAAGCTTGCATACATCTACAGGAAGGCATATTCACTGTGTTTTCCAAAATAGATCAAGTAAACATACAGTCAGTAGGTATACAGTAAAATCAGCTCATACTGCTAACATGTAAGAAATGTTCACCTCCTAAGATAAGTTATCCTGTACATGATTACACTAATTACTGCTTGATGAATTTCCAAGACTCAATTACCTGACAATGCCAGCATTTACATTAAAAAGCATTGTCAGGAAATCATGCCATCACTAAGTGCCATTTCCATGTGTTCGCCCCTTACCCCTTTACAGTTCATTTGTGGAGTTAATTATATTAATTGGTTCATAGGTTCATAGGTTCATACTAGGCTTGCAGTCCTGGGGCCTATATGAGCATAGCCAAAAGGTTCCCTGGCTTTCGCTACCCAAGAAGGTTATTTTCCTGCGCCTCTGTCAAGCAGAGCCACAGAGATTATCCCCAGAGTGAATTTCCTATTTCCCATCTAACTGTCTAGGTTCCTCTTAAAGAGAGCTAATGAGGGGCTTTGCTTGACATGAATGGGTAGTCTGTTCCAGACTATGGGAAGTCTTTGGGACAGGAATCTATCCCTCCAGCATGTTCCGTTTATTGTGGTGGCAAGGGTTAGGTCCCTGGAGCATGTGGCACAGAGAGATTGGGGTTTCTTTAATTGTAGCATGTCCAACAGAAATGAGTTTGACATGGCTTTGTATATTAGGCAGAGGTCGCCTATGAGTAGGTAATAAGCAATGGAGTAGAGCTGGAGTTTTTTGAGGCTGTCTGCGTATGGCATCAGTTTGAGGCTGGTAATCCTCTTAGTGAGGTATTTCTGTGGCCTTTCTAGTTGTTGCAGATGTCTTGCAAGGTACATGCCAAATGGGGCATTGTACTCTATGATGAGTGTGATGTGGGATGAGTAGAGAGGAATAATGACCTCTTTTTTTCTGGAGGAGAATCCTTTAGTGATGAGGTGTGCCACGTAGAAGGATTTCCTGACTACTGTGGCAATGTGATTGTCAAAAGAGAGACTAGTGTCCACCTGTGTCCCAAGGTCTCTTATCACACTTTTTGTGTTAAGTAGGCTACCACCTATGTGGTAGTTTATGGGTACAGTGTTTTTACCAAAGGGGATGACAATGCACTTCTTGGCATTGAGCTTGAGGCCATGACTTTGACACCAAGCATCAGACTCAGTGAGGCCCCTTTGTAGAATGTCCACATCATTAGGCGATTCTATTATGGCTCCCAGTTTGCAGTCATCTGTGAACTTTGTTAGCCAAAGACCTGCTGCATTAGCCTGGACTTCTGAGAAATAGATGCCAAACAGGAGAGGACCCAGGGCTGAACCCTGTGTTACTCCGTTTGTCACTGGTTTGAAGTCAGATTTGGAGTTGGCTACTTTCACTGTGTGGGTTCTATCAGTGAGCCAGTTGGCCACCCATCTTGTGAAATAGGGATTTATGCCCAGTCTAGTGAGTTTATCTATAATTCCAAAGTGGGGGATGGTGTTAAAATCCTTGACGAGGTCAAGATAGGCTGTGTGCAGTACCTTACCCTCGTCCACGGCTCTGGTGACTGCTTCAAAGAAGTCAATCAGGTTCAAAATACATGATCTTTCTTTTACAAATCCGAATTGAGTGGGGTCCAGTGTTTACAGGTTACCTATGTCTTTGTTTATAAGTTCCATGATGATACATTTCATGGCCTTGCAGACCAGGCTCATCAGGCTAATGAGTGGTAGTTCCCGGGTCCGTGGTGGCACCCCCTTTGTGGAGTGGGATAACCGTCACCTGCACCATTCAGTAAGTCCAATGCCTGAAGTGAGGCTATGATTGAATATGGTACTTAGGTGGGGTGCCAGTTCATTCTGTAGTCCATGCAGAACACAGCCTGGGATGTTGTCTGGTCCCATGGATGCTGTGTGTTTGGCTTTGAAGAGTGCGGTCTTAACTTGTGCATCCATGATTACAGGGGCTATGCATTCTTCTGGTATAGGGATGGGCCCTTTGGGGTGTGAGGGGGGTGTAATGCTTACACTGAACCTATCTGCCAGGATGTTGGAAATATTAGTTGGTTCTGTATTACTAGTTCTGTTGTTCTGTAGCTTGGAGCATATCTGAGTGTTGCCAGTGAGATTCTTGACATAGCTGTAGAATGCTTTGTGGTTGTCTTTAAAACCTGTGGCAATTTATGAGGGATCTCAGCTTCTTACTAAGGGTGACCAGGGAGTTCCTGCAATCAGGGGATTTTACTCTTTTTTGCAACAATTTCTTCCTTCTGTTGTAGAGTTTGTTTATGGCAGGGGACCACCAGATTGGCTTCCTTTTTTTGGAGGATAGCGTCTTGGTTCTTTTGGGGATGGCACAATCCATGCACTTGTGTATGTGTTTATACAGTACATCTGTATAGGATTCAGCAGTCGTACCTCTATTATCCATCTGGACGGGTGTAGTGAAGTTTGCCACTTCTGTCTTGAGAAGCTTGAAGTTGGAGAAGTTTTTTACAGTGGTTTCCTTAATGGGGTGTGGAGGTGGAATATTGATGTCTAGGCCGGTGATTAGCTTATGGTTGTATCTGACCAATGAGGAGTTGACCTCTGGAGTGGAACATCAGTTACCCATGTTGGTAATGACCAGGTCCAGGATATTGCTGCCCCTGGTGGGGGTATGGACAAGCTGATCCAGAGCGTTGGAATTTATGAATTCCAGAAATCGTTGAGCTAATGAGTTAGCACTTGAGTAGTTTTCCCAGTTGATGGTGGGGTAGATGAAATTTCCCATTATTAGTGTATTGGGCTGTACCATAATATTATCTGGTATATCAAGGAATGTGGAGTGGGCATCCTGGGGCATGGTGGGGGATATGTAGCAAGCTACAACCTGGATTGCAGACTTGCCTAATGTTAGTTGCATTTGGATAATTTTGGATACATTATGTTGAGCAACTAGCCTGGAGGTGTGGATATCCTTAATGAATATGGACACTCCTCCTCCTTTAGTGTTTGGGCCCAGGTTAGGTGGTCAAAAAGTGTGGTAGGAATTATAGCCTGGTAATGCAGGGGTGCTCTCTGGAGCCTTGAACCAGGTCTCTGTTACTGCACAGATGTCAATGTTCTCTATATTGAGGAGTGCTTCGAGTGAGTGCATTTTGAGGTTTAGACTTCTAGTATTGAGTAGCATTACCCAAAGGTTTTGCTTGCTTGTACCTGCTATGGTGGTGGATTTATCATTTGAACTTTGCCTAAAAAAGGCACTATAGGGTTGGCAAGATCCTTAGCCAGTATCCGGAATCCCATGGGTGACAGATGCAGGCCATCTCTGGCAAACCATTGTGGTCTGTCGATCATGTCATTCCAGGCAGACAGATACTGGATCCCCTTTAAATGACACCAGAAGCTTAGCCAATTGTTGAAGTCAATCACCTTGTACTGTGGTATAATTCTGGGTGATGACAGGATGCTACTCAGGGCTAGAATCATACTTGCCTTGGCTACATGATCTGAGAGATCTTCCATGTCTCTTTTCATGTAGTCCAGGGAAGTACATCTCAGGCCATTCACACCAACATGGACAATGACAGAGTCATATTTGTACTTGTTGTGGACCGACCTGAGTGCATGCGTGATCTGGTGGATCCTGGCACATCACAGGCAGCTGACAGTAACTTTCTCCATGTTTAGCCTGGTGAGTGGGGCATCAGTGTGCCTGTCTATAGAGTCACCTATGACAAGTGTGCTTGGTACGATGTTTTGCCTTAAGGGCTAAGGTTGAGTGGAACACTGATTTTGTGGTCTATGTGTTGTATGGGTAGTGGGGGGTGATGGCTGCTTAGGTTTCTGCTTTGGAGGTCTCTGTTGTTTGGGCACATTTTTATTGAGAGCCTCCATGAATGTAGGTGTGTGTTTTGTGTTACTATGTTACTATGTGTGGGTTTAGGTGGTGTACGATTTGATGGACTATGTGTTGAGTATGGTGTGGTGTAGGTGTTTACCTTCTCCTCTTGACTGTCTTATCCAGTCTTGGCTGGAGAGAGCTTGGCTTCCAGTTTGGTTATATAATTGAATCTCTCACAGGTTGTAGTGTTGGGTGGTAGGAGGAGAGGGTTGTCGGTGTACATGAGGCAACTGTTACATTCCCTCAAGGTGCTAAGATTTGTCAGGTGGACATAAGAAAACACCAGGAGTAAGTACTAGAAAACTTTTTTCCTCCTGACAAGTGAGGAAAGTTGAGTGCTGCAGTAGTTTGTAGTTTGTTCAGTGCTTGCAATGAGTTTTGAACAAGTGCTGAGCACAAGAAAGCAGTTTTGAGTGCTAAAACTAGAAGACTGGCTAGTACTAAGGGAAAATTAGAAGAGTAGACTTTCTTGCACCGAGAATGGTTTAACCCTAGTTAAATGGTGCTGCGCAATGTGCAAAACTGTACAAACACGGATTTTTAAACTGAAAGATGAAAGGGATAGAAATAGCAGTTTCTGAGCTAGGCATATTCATTGTGTTTTCCAGAATAGATCAAGTAAATATACAGCCAGTAGGTATACAGTAAAATCCGCTCATACTGCTAACATGTAAGAAATAATCACCTCCTAAGATAAGTTATCCTGTACATGACAACACTAATTACTGCTTGATGAATGGAAAATCTTCCAAGACTCAATTCCCTGACAGTGCCAGCATTTAAACTGAAAAGCATTGTCAGGAAATCATGCCATCACTAAGTGCCATTTCCATGCGTTTGCCCCTTACCCCTTTATAGTTAAACTGTGGAGATAATTATATTAATTGGGGGGGTACAGTGTTTTAATGATTTTTTTGTTTGTTTTTCAGTGAGTTGCCATTCAGAGAGTTAAGGCTCAGGAAATTGCTATTCGTTTTCTCATAATGAGAACTCTGTACATTTAGAACCATTAGATAAAGTATCCTGCACAACAATGATACTCCTGAAAGGATCCAACTTTCCTTAACGTTACGGGAATACTAACAATCAAGAGCCTGTGGTAGAAGTTAGCAAGCACACTGTAAGGTTCCAGTGCAAGTTATAACTAACTTCCTTCTATATTATCTTCTTCTAACTCAGGATTTCTCCTGAAGTGCTATTTCAGATCGCTAACATCCAACATCAAAACCAGGGGAAAGGAGACTTGTTTGTGTTTTTATTACTTTTATATAATTTGCTGGCTAAAAGCTGCCACCAGACACTCTCTCTCTCCCTCTCTCTCTCTCTCTCTCTCTCTCTCTCACACACTGTCTCTCTCTCCCTCGCTCACACACACACACACACACACACACACACACACACACACACACACACACACACACACACACACACACACACACACAGAGCATCAGTATAATTCCTCTCTGAGAGGGACAGAAAATTATAAATCTTCAAGGTGAGGTGATACAAGAGTGGTGTATGCAAAAGAGAATTACACAAAATAAAAAAATGACATCCTTGTAATTCTGTGAATGGGCATAGCATGTCTTGAGCTGGGAAAAATCTGTGGGAATACATTAATATGAAATTGCAGGTTTCAACATGCTATCTCTTATTTGGTATTTCATCACTTTAAGTTATGTAACATGATTTATTATAATGTACTTGGATCCTTGCCAGTGAAACAACAATCACAACAAGTTTTTAAATGGAATTAACTTAAACTGCATGTCTGTGCTGTCCATATCATCTGTTACATGGTGTCAATATGCATTTAAAAAGAGAGGTAATCTGAAATGAATGACAGAAAACAATTAAAAAGGTAAGATGTAATAGTCCTAAAATCTGAAAACCTTTTTTATTTATTAGTTAACCAGGGAAGTAAACTGATTCATCTCACAACCTTTTTAACTAGCAGTCAAGCCATGAGGATAACACTACAAAGTTATAAAAATATATACATTATGAATATATATATATATTTGCCCTGTGTGATGTATATAGATATATATATTTGTATATGTTCTTATAGACCTATATGTTATGTCTGTGTATCTATATTTACATCTATATCCATATCTATATCTATATTTATACGCTTAAAATTCAAAATACTGAACGCTCAAAGTGTAGAAATGTTTCTGTGAGTGTTAAAATAGAGACTGCACACTTGTAAGAGTGTAGCAATGCCAAATTAAAGTTGTATATTGTGTAGGTAAGTAGGAATGTAGAGGAAGAGGGGGATAGATTTAGTACTCTGAAAGTTTGGTATTGTGTATGTCACTTTCTCTTATGAATTGGTACTGTTAAGGAAAGGAGTTTTAGTGATGTAGTGTGCAGGGTTTGGAACAGATTAAGGTTATGTTTAGCACACGAGTAAGGTGGTGCAAGGGTAAATATAAAACTACATATATATATATTTATATATATATATATATGGGTCTACTTCATATGACTGAAAGCCCAAATGATCGACAACCATTTGACTGACACCAAAACACTGAAAGCTCAAAACACTGAAAGCTCGTATGGTCGACAGCTCATATGGTCAACACATAAATCCAAAGCACTGTGCCCTTTCCCCACTGTAGAGCTACCCAGGAGTAGGAATAAATATTTAGGGGTGTGTGGGGGGCACAGCCCCCCACATTGGGGGTGTGGTGGGTGAAGCCCCCCACATATGTCATAAATTTTAAACATACATATGGATACTTTTAACTGAATTGACTATATTCATGTAAATAATGTGGGGGGGGCTACACTGCCCAATGTGGGGGGCTGTGCCCCCACACCCCCCTTACTATTTATTCCTACTTCAGGGTCGCGCTATAGTGGGGAAAGCTTTGGATTTATGTATCGACCATATCAGCTTTCAGTGTTTTGGTGTCAGTGTTTTGGTTGTCGATCATATGAGCTGTTGATCATATGAAGTAGACCCATATATATGCACACACACACACACACATATATATATATATATATATATATATATATATATATATATATAAATATATATATAGATATATATATAGATATATATATATATATATATATATATATATATATATATATATATATATATATATATATATATATATATATATATATATATATATATATATATATATATATATATATATATATATATATATATAAATATATATATAGATATATATATAGATATATATATAAATAGAGATAGTGATAGAAATATATATCAGCATGTTGCAATGCAAAAAGCAGTCTATGGTTCTTCAGGTTTAAACAAACTTACTTACAAGAGAAAAGTTAAATGTTTAGCTTCTTGCCTAAATGTGGGAAATACCCCAAAATAATCTTCTTTTTCTGCAGTCTTGACTGATTATAAGGTACTCATCCTCAGTGGTCAATAACAGAACAGTACTTAAAACATTTTAGTCTCTTTGTACATGCAACAGATGTTACAAATAACCCCACAAGCCTTTTTTTTTTTGTTTACACATGAAGGCTAGCACTCTTTATCCCCTCCTCCATGTCTTCATAGATTTCCTCCAAACGTTTCATTACATGGATGCCTTTTAAAAACCCAAATTAATTCTTGGTGGATCATCTGGGCTTTCTATGTCAATGCAGGAATCAGGAATCTGACTTTAACATGGGTAGCGGCCCTGATATAATTCCCAAATATAGCTGATTCTCATCTCATCAGTTATTATGGTAATAGAGTGGCTGACTGCTTCAGCTTTTTTCTTCTGTGCTCATCTGTATGCTTCCCTGGCTCAACAGTAGAGTGTTTCCTTATCCCCTGGCTCAGCACTCACCGTGCTGTATCCACCCCATCACAGAAGTACTGGCCCCAGCTCTGTGTAATGGGCAGCAGACAAAAGGCATCCCGTTTGCATTTAAGTTATTTCAAACAGGGATGATGGTAAATCTAGAAATTATGGGCTGCAGGTTCAAAGCACATTGTGACAGTTTTGAGGTTACTATCTGTTTGTCTGCACAGCCACTATATATGGCTGTAGCCAGGTACTACTATAAATTCTTTGTCTGATAAGTAATAGTTTAAAGTGGTATGGACCAGCATTATGACCAGATAATCACACTGAATAATGTCTCTGGCACTACTGAGTTTTGACTGATATAACTGTGATGCCCATGCCCTGGCCCTGCAGTCAAAAAGCCTCAATCCTCACCACTAACACCAGTGAGGGGCGTCTCATATAGGAGGAAAGGATAACAAATACACACAGTAAAGTGCAATCTCCCTTAAGAGCACACAGAGATCACAGTCAGTCTAGGGATGGTCAATCCCTTGCTCCCCAGGTCCCCAATAAGACCCTTGGCACAGCTAAAGGGTCCAGATCTCAGCCTAGTGAGCAAGCTAAAACCTCCAGCACCCTCTTTGTCCAAACAGTGCTTCGTGTCCCTGCCCAGGTAGCTGATACACACACACACACACACACACACACACACACACACACACACTTTGAGAAGAGTTTATATAACCACACAGAGACTCCTGGGGAAAACTGGCATAGGTTCTCCAGCTGTTACCCCTTTTCCCAGACTCCATGGTAGTACCAGCTGCCACCACCCACTAATATTTATCAGCTACTCAAAGGCTCTTAAAAGGGTGTCCAATTATTACTGTGCAATAGTATTATCTAATTAGTAAGTGTGACTAAACAGTCAAGGCTTATTTGAGTGACTTGGTACAGGATCACTATATATATGCAATGTACACCAGAGCTTAAATTATCTCTACACAAGACAGCCACAGTTGAAAGGTTTTAAAATATTTAATAAATAATAAAAACACAAGACAATACTTTTTACTACACAGTGCTAGTCAAGAGTTCATAGATCACAGAGAAATACTTAAACTAATTCAGTAGTACAGTTCTGACATCACAGAAAAACACTTTCTAGTTTCTAGCTATTTCTAAGAGAAAACACAAGTCTAAGATAAACTTACAAATATAGCAAAGACAGTGCTGAGTTAGATGGTCAAGGCAAAAATGCTTAATGCTCTTTGATTCTCTCTGTTTTTAAAATCACATTCCTGGTTAACATTACATCATTCTTCATACTTTCCTGGGTTCCCAGGCTAACAGAAACTACATTTACATTCTTCACGTCTGGGCATAAACCAGAGCAATAAAGGACATTTATGCATGTAAATTCTGGCCATTAACTCTAGCCTTAGAACAATAGCAAGAATTCCTTCATCTAGACTGGCCGGACCTGTGTTTACATCAAAGGGTCACAACATGTTTTACTTGGTCAGCAGAGTGCACTGTTGTTACATTTTTTTGAGTTCCACGTGTAACACTATTTTTACCATTTGAGACAACAAGCCTGTGGTTACATTAATATTTACAAATGACAGAATTATCTCCAAAATTCTATCTGGCTAGACTGGCAGCCTTCATCTATCTTCACCCAATCTTCACATATCACCCCTCCTGGAGAACTCAAGCTAGTTTTTCAAGTGACCCTTGAAAAACCCTGCTTGAGGGAGTTAGGTCTATCTGAGTATACTTTACCCTGTTCCCTGTCTTGAGAGCCCATCTGCATTGGTATTTCTAATCCCACTGCAGTGCTGCATGGACACATCATATGCTTGTAACCCCAGGCTCCATCTTAGAAACTTGGCATTTTGCTCACTGGCTCTGTTTAATGATGTTAGGGGGTTGTGATCTGTCATAACAGTGAATTTCCTTCCATACAGATAAGGATGATGTTTCTGCAGTGCCCACACTATGGCTAGACATTCCTTTTCTATAGCTGCATTGCATTCCTCCCTGGGTTGGAGCCTAGAACTGAGATAAACCACTGTGTGCTCTTCTCCCTCTGAAGAAATCTGGCTAAGTACAGCCTCCACCCCATGGTTCAAAGCATCCACCTGCACTACAAATTCTTTGCTGTAATCTGAACTGGCTAACACAGGGGGTCATTCCAAAACTTCATTAAGCTTCTGGAATGCTTGCTGACATGCTGGGCTCCACACTACCTTATCTGGCCTGTTGTTTCTTGTCAGGCCTGTGAGGGGAGCAGCTATGGTACTATAACTGGGGATGAACTTTCTGTAGTAACCTGATGTCCCTAAAAATACCCTCTCCTGCTTTATAGTAACAGGTGCAGGCCATGCCTGAATGGCTTCCACTTTGGCAGGTTCTGGCCTTATCTTACCACTCCCCACTCTATGTCCTATGTAGGAGACTTCTGCCATACCCACCTGACATTTGCTCAGCTTAATTGTTAACCCTGCCCTCTGTAGTCTGCGCAGCACCTCCCTGATATGCTTAAGGTGCTCTTACCAGGAATGGCTGTAGATGGCAATATCATCTATGTAAGGAAGGGAAAACCCTCCTGCTCCTGCTAGGATATGATCTCCTGGCCTCTGAAAAGTTGCTGGGGTATTCTTCATCCCAAAGGGCATCTTTGTGAACTCATACATGCCAAAAGGAGTCACAAAGGCTGACTTCTCTCTAGCACTGGGAGTCAAGGGCACCTGCCAGTAACCTTTGGTAAGATCAATGGTTGTAAGATACTTAGCCCCACCCAGCTGTTCTAGGGCCTCATCTGTCCTAGGCATTGGGTAAGCATCTGACTCTGTGTGACTATTTAATTTCCTGTAGTCCACACAAAATCTGGTGCTGCCATCCATCTTTGGCACCAGCACCACTGGGGAGGCCCAGGGACTGATGGACTCTTGAATCACCCCTAGTTCCAACATCTCCTGTACCTCCTCCCTCAGAGTCTGTTTGACTCTCTCAAGCACTCTATAAGGGGCCTGTCAAATAGGTCTTTGGGGTCCTGTATCCACCTGCTGCTTCCCCAGGTGGGTGCACCCTGGTTTCCCAGTGAACATTTCCCCAAATTCCTGCAACACTGCTTGGATTTCTCAAACCTGGGTAGGAGA
Organism: Protopterus annectens; assembly: GCF_019279795.1. Lineage (NCBI taxonomy): Eukaryota > Metazoa > Chordata > Ceratodontiformes > Protopteridae > Protopterus > Protopterus annectens. The sequence continues at coordinate 1,912,091,797 of NC_056735.1, forward strand.
TAGCTGCTGGGACATTGCTACCCATTCCACTGAGGTGTCAGCCCGAGCCTCACTGAGGAGATCAGTCCCCAGATCTACCTCAGACTCCTCCTGCAATCCACTGCAAATGCTCGGCACAAGGGCCTCCATATCATGGTAAGGTTTCATCATGTTAACTTGGTACAGTTTGTGCCCCTGCCTTCTACCTAGCAGTTCCACCATGTAGTTAACATCACTTACCTTTCTTACCACCTTGTAGGGTCCCTCCCAAGCTGCTTGTGTCTGACAGGAATGAGAACCATTACCTGCTGCCTCACAGCATACTCTCTATCTCGAGCATTCCTGTCATACTACACCTTTTTCCATTGCTGGGCTTCTGCCAGGTTCTCCAGGGCCAAGCCCATGAGTTCCCTGAGCCTTGTCCTGAGGCTCAGGACGTATGCCACAACAGACTCCTTGTGAGACTTGCACTCACCTTCCCACTCATCTTGAATTAAATCTAGAGGTCCCTTCAGCCTATGCCCATACAACAACTCAAAGGGTGAAAAACCTGTGGATTCTTGGGGAACCTCTCTGTAAGCAAACAACAGATGGGGCAAATGTTTGTCCCTCTCCCTCTTAAACTGATCTGCAAATGCCCGTAGCATGGAGTTAATTGTAGAGTTTAGCCTCTCAACAAGACCATTAGTCTGGAGATGGTAGGGGTGGTCTTCATGTGCTTTACCCCACAGGACTTCCACAGACAAGCCAGCAGATCTGACATGAAATTGGCATCACTGTCAGTCAGTATTTCTTTTGGGAATCCTACCCTACTGAAATTCTCTAACAAAGCATTTGCCACCTTCTCTACCTCAACGGAGGACAAAGTAACTGCCTAAGGGTATCGTGTAGCATAATCCACTACCACTAGGATATACTTTTTCCCTGTGGAACCTGGGGTACTCAGAGGACCCACAATAACCATAGCTACCCTCTGAAATGGCTCCTCAATCACAGGTAAAGGCATCAAATGAGCTCTCACCTTGTCTCCTGCCTTGCCTACCTTTTGGCACTGCTCGCAGGTCCTGCAGTACCCTGTTACATCTCTGGAAATTCCAAGCCAATAGAAGTTCTGCATAATACGCCTCTTTGTATGTTTTATGCCCATATGACCTCCAAAGGGAATATCATGGGCTATGGCTAGAAGCAGCAGATGGTAGGCTCTAGGCACTACCAACTACTGTACTCTCTCACCTTCTAGCCCTCCCTCAGGGGTCCACTATCTGTATGGTAACCCTTTGTCCCAGTATACAGATTCCCCCTTTCCTTGACAATCAGGTGCCTCCCTAGCTACCCACCTCAGACCTTGCAATGTAGGGTCTGAGAACTGAGCCTGTCTCAACTCTCTCCTTGTAACCCTTCCCAGCTCCCCTTCCACAGGAAGTCTGACATCCTCGGACAGTGGTGCTTCACTGTCAGCCCGGGTACTACTACTCACCTCTACCTTTGCAGTCGCTCTGTCCAAGGGACCATCAGTACCCCCAAGCAGCTGTGGCTCAACTTCAGTCTCACTGCTATAAGGTAGTCAGTCTCACTGCTACAGGGTAGTACTCTCCTTTAAGTAACCACCTCACCAGTCCTGGCTGTAAGTATGCAGTCTGTCTGGGTCTCCTGCAGGCTACCAGACCCACATGCTTGTCTACTAGCCTGATTGCGTGTAACTGCATAAGCATATGGTACAGCCGCATCCAAATCCTTCCCTATTAGGACATCTGCAGGTATATCCTCAAACACACCTACTTGCTGGCTTCCTTTTCCACCCTCCCAGTCAAGGTGAACCCTAGCCAAGTGTATTTGGAATGGGATCCCTCGTAAAGCCCTGACTGGAGTATACTGCCCAGGCATGTAGTGCTCCTCTGTAACCATTCCAGGCTTTACAATGGTTATATCAGAGGCTGTGTCTCCCTTGGCAATGGCCTCTTTGCCATTCACTACAATAGGATATAACCTCTGGTGGTAGTTTGATACCCTTGTTGTCCCAAGACAACCTACTATTGGCATTTTGTCCTTCCCACTTACTGGCTCCCTCACCTTTGTTCCCACCTTGCCTCTGTGGACACCTGTATGCCACATGGCCCCACTGGTTGCATTCAAAACATTTAGCCCTAGCTCTTGGACATGTAACTGGACTAGTGGCTTCCTCCGCTACTGGCAGATTCTGTTGGGGCAGTCTGTGCTGCCCACCATGGGTTCCTTTAGACCCATTAGCAGTACTGGGGGTCCCTTTCCTGTGCAGGGCTGCCCTGCTTGCCAGGTATAGGTCTCCCTTCTTGCCCAACTCATCTGAAGTACACATTGTCTATCAGCTAACCAGATCCTCATGTCCTCAGTCAAAGTGCTAAGGGCTTGTTCCCTCACCAAAAGGTCTGCCAGCCCTTCAAAAGTGGTGACCTGACATCCACTCACCCACCTATGGAAATAAGTGCTCAGTTCAGCAACATATTTACACACACTTTCATCTGCCTTGCATCTACACTCACAAAACTTTTCCTATACGTTTCAGTTGTTAGCTTAAACAATTCCAACAAGTGATTTTTAACAGCAGTATTTTATTTTATTTTATTTTATTTTACATTTGTTAACCGGGGGAGTCCAGCTGGACAGAGGTCCATTTTCAGTGGAGGCCAAGGAAGAAAAGCTCCACATACAATAAGATACAAAAACATAAATTGTTAACATGACAATAGAGCTCATATACTAGTTTAACTACACTATGCATTCACAATAGAGCTCATATGCTAGTTTAGTTATGCATACATAATTTCACACATCAAATAAGATACAAACATAAATCATTGACTTGACATTAGAGGACATAAACTATTTTAGCTATACATTCATGCTTTCACACAGTCATGATGGTTGACATTATTAGCTAGTCTGTACGTATTCTGTGGGTCTTGGTTGAGAAACTTCACATAGTAGTAATAGAGAGTGTGTCCTTGACATAAGAATAGCTGAAGTTTAAGTCTACATGTAAGCATTCATTGTATACTTCATTCATCATTGTTGGCAATATTGGCTAGTGGCACTGCTGGAGGTTGAAAATTGCAAGAGTGAAGGAAGAGAAGAGAGGAAAGAGAGCAAGTGTTAGAGGGAGAAGTGAAAGATTTAGTTAGCTGTTCAGTCAGCATTAGACTGACCTTAGGATTGGGTAAGAAGAAGAAGCTGACACTAGTACAGTGAGTCGATCAACTAGGGGAGAAACATGGGCATAGCCAGTTTCCTAGATAATGGGTTCTGAGGAGTTTTTTTAAATTGGAGGGGGGATGTGGTTGAAGTTAATTGACTTGGGAGTGAATTCCAGATATTGGCAATAGAACAGGCAAAGAGAGATTTACCAGCTGTATTTCTGTGTTTGATGACATTGACTAGATTTTGATTATTGGATCTTAAGGTACGAGTGGAAGTGTAGGGATGAATTAATTGCAGGAGTGCTGTGATGTTTTCTGGGAGGTAGTAGACTTTGTGTGCTATTGAGAGTTGTTTGAGTAAGAGTAGTTGTGGTAACTCAAGCCAGTTGAGTTGCCTGAGGGCAGGGCAGTGATGTGATCGATAGGATGCATCACTGGCAAATTTTGCAATCCTGTTATAACAGGATTCCATTTTGCTTTGTTCGCTGTGACGTAAGTTAGTAAATACTGGGGAGGCATAAAGCAGGATAGATAAGAGGTGTGTTCTTGCAGTAGTGGCTTTGGTATGTTTGGTGAGGAACTGTTTGTTCCTATAAAGGAGACCCAGCTTTTTGTTGACTTTTTTATTGTTTGGGCTATGTGTATGTCAAATTTCAGGTTGTTGTCAATTTCTACTCCTAGGAGTTTAGTGTGGGTGGTTGGGCTGATTATTATGTTTTCCTTTGATTTTATAGTAAAGCTGCTGTTTGTAGGGGGAGATTTTCCTGGACTGAAGAGAATGAGTTTTGTCTTTTTGGGTTTAGTATCAATTTGATTTTAGAAAACCAGGATTCTATTTGTGAGAAGTTGTTTTGAGTTATGGTTTGGAGCTCATTTAGAGTGGAGGCAGCACATATGATAGTGGTATCATCTGCGTATTGCACTATTGAGGCTGAGAGAGAGGCTGTGGCTATGTTGTTAGTGAAGAGAGAGAACATCAGTGGACCTAGGATGGACCCTTATGGGATGCCTATGGCTACTGGTAATAGGGGGGACAGTTGACCTTGCCATAGGACTGCTTGCTGTCGATTGAATAGGTAGTTACTGAACCATGATTTGGTGGGGGGGGCTTATGTTAAGGGTAGTTAGAGTGTCTAGGAGCATTGAGTGATTAACCATATCAAAGGCTTTGTATAAGTCTAGGAATATAGAGGCTGTAAATAGACCATTGTTTCTATGATTATTGACAATATCAGTGAAAGAGAGTAGTGCTGTTGTGGTGCTGTGGTAGGGTCTGAAGCTGTGCTGTGATTTGGCTAGTAGGTTGTTTTGTTGGAGGAGTTTCATTAATTGGGAATGCACAACTCTTTCCATTATTTTAGATAGGGGAGAAAGAATAGCGATAGGTTGGCAGTTGGTCAGTTCAAGTAATTTGCCTCCTTTATGCAATGGCATGATGTGGGATATTTTCTATAAGTTAGGAACTTTACATTCTGAAAGTGATCTATTAATAAGGATGGGAACTGGATAGACAATTACTTCTGATGCCATTTGAAGGAAGTCTGCTGACAGATTGTCAGCTGCTATGGTGGTTGGTTTCAGTTTTTTGAGGAATTTAGTAATTGTATTTGTAGATACTGGGTGCAGGGAGAAGTTAGAGAGGTGGTCTAGTGAGCTGGTATGGTTGGGGGTATCTGTAGATTTGGGAGCATTAGTATTATTTTGGGTGTTGGCTAGGGCTTAGACAGTTTCAATAAAAGATTTATTAAACTGAGTGGGGATGCTATTGTGGTTAGTTGGTAATGCAGGTGTGGGGGTGGCGGATTTTCCTGGGTGCAATAAGTTGCTTATTGTAGCCCAGAATTTGTTAGGGTTATGAGTGTGTTTTTCTTGCATGGATTTATAGTAGTTAGTTTTGTCTATTTTTATTTGTTGTTTGACTTTGTTCCTAAGCTCTTGATAGTTTTGTTTCAATTAAGCGGTTTTGACTTTGTGAAATTGTAACCAGGATTTGTCCCTTTCTTTCATTAATGTTTTGGTATTTTTTGTTAGCCATGGGGCATATTTGGTATTGATTCTAATGGTTCTAGAGGGTGTGTGCCGGTTTAGAATCTTTAGGAATGTTGAATCAAAGTACTGTACAGCTTTGTCTATAGGTAGTTGTTTTAGTGCAGCCAATTGCAGTATTTAAGTGCATTGGTAAATTCAGTGGGTTTAAAAGATCTTTTGTTCCGTATTACCCTGAGTATAGGTTGGTGAGTATGGTGTGGTCTATTCCTAATTATGTAGGTTGCTTGGTGGTCACTCAGACTCTCTGGAAGACAGCCTGATTGCTGTGCTTGAGTGGGGTCAGATAGCAGAATCCAGTCTAGTATAGACTGGCATTTGCTTTTCTTGTCAATTCTAGTGGGACCAGCTATAATTTGGGAGAACCCATCAAGGTTAATGTGGGCTGTGGGGGTTTGGCTGGTGCAATCAGACCAGTCAATGTTAAAGTCACCTAATATTATGGTTTCTTGTGGGAGACAGGTGGACATCCAGTCTAGTAGGCTTTCTAGTTTAGAAATGTTATTGCCTGGTGGGATATAACCCCCAGCAATAATTATTTGTTTGTTGGAATTAAGTTTTAATCTTGCAAGAATTAGTTCTACATCTTTGATATCATAAGAATTGCATTCAATTTGATCTATATTGAGATTACTTTGAAATAGGATAGCTATACCTCCTCTCTTTATTTCCACTTCTGTCTTTGCATAGAATATTGTATCTAGGACACGTAATTTTGTTACTATGGTTATCTGGTTTGAGCTATGTTTCTGTTAACACAGTTATATCTGGTTTATAAAGAGCTAGGAGGGTATGAAGGTCTTGTGTTTTGTTAAGTATACTTCTTGTGTTTAGGTTTAATAGGAGGAGTGATGAAGTTGGTCTTGGGTATAGAGGATTTGGTTGATTTGAGTTGGTATTGGGAGATATTTTGGGACCTGAGTTTGGGTGAATGTCTCCACAGCAGGAGAGGTTTTGGCGAAGGTAGAGGTATAGTTTGGCCAATTTATGTAGTATTTTTGTTAGTTTTGAATAGTATTGAGGGTTGGCTTTCTGCTGACTAATGCAATATGGGTGAGAGAGAGGGTGTGATGAATACAGGTTGTAAGGTGATATGGGACAGTTCTTTAATTTTAAAGAGATGGTTAGGATGTCTGTTTGCCATGGTGGAGGGGGGAGTCGAGGTATGAGTGATAGAAGGTGAGAATAGACAACTGGAGGAGAGAGAGGAGAATTAATGTATAAGGTGCTAGTTTAAGTAGGTGGGTGTTTTATGTGTTGGACATGTGGTACAGAGAGGTATTGGATGAGTTTGAGAGGGTTATTAGTAAGGTTAGGAGTTGGTTGAAGAATAAGGGTGTGGTGTTAGGTGTGACTGCTATGAGTGAATATGGGTGTGGTCACTGATTGTAATGGAGATGATGTGGGTGTGGTGTATGCCTATAAATGTAATGGATATGGGGTGGGTGGAAATGGGGGTAGGGTAGGGGAGCGTAGAGAGCCTGAGCATTAGTGAGAGTGAACGGAGTGGGGCAGCACCGTCCTGCAGGTGCAGCAGAAGGTATATGAAAAAACAAACAATCGGTGAGTATTTCAAGACCTTCTAGGGGTCAAGCTATTTGCTTAGTGTTTGTTTTAAGCATAGAATTGTCACTTTTAATTCTATTTATTTTTATATTCTTAATATTTCTTTCTATTTTGTTTGCACTAATCTTTGAAGGGGGCTAAGCAGTAGTGAATCTGAGATGAGACTAAAGGAGGTGAGTAAGTGGATAAAGATAGAGAATGGGGCATTATGGCTTGGGGGTTGCACAGGGTGGTTTTGTGTAGGAAAAAAGTGTCTGAGAAAGGCAATAGTGCTGGTTAAAGAGGAGTAATGAGTGACTCCTTCAGTGTGAAGCCTGGGAGTACAGGTATAGGGCTGGCAGAGAGCATGGCTAGGTGTAAGGCTAGGTAGGTAGGCCTGAGGTAGCTTTGTCTATTAAGGGAACAGGGGTAGTAGGGTGGGGGGTAGATAGATAAGTGTTGTGGCTGACCAGGGGCAAATACTTTTTAGGAGGCACAAACAGTAGGCACACACCTATTGTTAAATACTGGGTAGAGAAGGACAGGTCTATTTAGAATAAGGTATCACATACACTATTAGTTGCTTTTATTGTATCTGGAGATGACTTCCACCAAGTAGGAACACTTGTAGTTGGTATGGGTGGTCTTCAAATTTGCCTGGGGTTTAGGTAAAAGCCTTGTTTGTTTTGGTGCTGGGGACCTGTAAAGCAAAGAGAGAGAGAGAAATAAGGCTGAGGTAAGGAGTGGAGTGTTCTATTAGGTAGGGCAGTAAAAGTAGAGAGAGTAATTGGTGTAGTAGAAAGGAGAGGGTCAATATGAGGAATAGTAGTAGGGTCAGTTGGAGGGTTATAGCATACAGGTTTTAGTGGTTCAAAGGCTAGGTCAAGTAGTTCCAAAATAGGTTTTCCAGTTAGGTGTCAGGAGAGAAGATCAGCTTGCATAGAAAGGAAAGTAAGGGACAGAAACGAGAGGAGAGATAGTGAAATAACTAAGTAGATTTAGAGATGAGTAAGAGCAGGGAGATATCAGAGCAGAATTATCTTGATAGACACAGCTTTTAGTGGTATCTCAGCTTACAAAACCTTATCAGAGTGTTAAGTTCAGCTAGCAGAAACAATAAACATGCACAAAACAGAGAACTGAGAAGGGAAGCATTTTTAGCAGTAAAAATGACTGTATGAGTTAGCAATGTTTGATTAATACAGTTTCCCTTTACCAGGCACACTAAAAGAATGCAGAGCATTTTACACCTTGAAAAGTAGTTGCAATGAATAACATTAGTGGCCTTTGTGACTATTGGAGGGATGCTGTTGAGCTCAGCTGCTTAGTATAGTGATTCTTGGCCTGTAATGTTCCCAGTAAATGTGATAAGTAAATGTATTGGTCTATCAGTATGTTTTTTTAGATACTGCATAGTCCTTTCTGCAATGTCATTAACAGGCTATTCCCGTGCTTTTGGTGTTCATGGTTTGTAAGGAAACTCTTGGGATATACCAATTAGTAACAGTATAAATAGTAGCAGAAAGTAGAAGCCTGCAAGTTTAGTTTGCAGCTACTTTTCCAATGTATATATGTATGTATGTATTCCAGTATAATCAAAACATGCAACATCAGACATTTGTTACAAAACAGTTACATCTTTATCATGGAGTAAGGGGGTCAGGAACCATACCCAGAGCCTTTGGACAACACTATACTGTTTGCATACCCTCTCAAACATATGAATGAAACTATCAAAATTATCCTCCTCTTTAAACTGCAGAAGAAATTTACTGAACTTTTGTGCTTTTGGGGTCCAGTTACTCCCTTCCCCATTACCTCCATGACTCTGGTGAAGAGTCAGCATTTCCCTCTCATGCCTCTTCCGCCATTCCTTTTCCTCGGCTTCTATCTCTAAACGCCTGGCCCCCAACTCAAGTCTCTTTAGCTCCAGATGGATTTTTTTAAGTCCTCTGCAGAAAGGTTGAGCTGTCCATTCTCCGAGGGTATTATATCTCCACTGCCAGTCTGATTGTCTTCCTGGTTGCTCTTTTCTGATGCAGGTGTAACCAAGGCTGCAATCAGGTCTGCATTAGTCAGGTTTCCATGCACCAGTCCCCTAGTCTGGCACATCTCCGCCAGCTGGCTCCTTGTCAGCTTTCCATACTCCTCTTCTGATATGCTGCCTGCTCACCCTGACTAACTAAGCTAACAAAAGAAATAAAACAATTGTGATCTGAACTCTGAGTATTCACTGCATGGCTGATTTACAGTACAAAACACCTTCAAAGCTCACTGTACACAAGCTACAGGAATTCACTCTACCCCACCAATACAAGCCAATTAGTATTTGCCACCAATTAATATGTGATGTGGATATCCCACCACTGCCAAACAATTAATATGTGATGCCCGTGCCCTTGCCCAGCAATCAAAGAGCCTCAATCCTCACCACTAACACCAGTGAGGGGCATCTTATATAGGAATAAAGGATATCAAATACACACAGTAAAGTGTAATTTCCCTTAAGAGCCCACAGAGATAACAGTCAGTCCGGGGCTGGTCGCTCCCTTGCTCTCCAGGTCCTCAATAAGGCTCCCCACTGGCACAGCTATAGGGTGCAGATTTCAGCTTAGTGGGCAAGCTAAAACTTCCAGTACCCTCTCTGTCCAACCAGTGCTTCGTGTCCCTGCCCAAGTATCTCACACACACACACACACACACACACACACACACACACACACACACACACACACACACACACACACACACACACACACACACACTTACTTTGAGAAGAGTTTATATAACCACACAGACACTCCTGGGGAAGGCTGGCACACACACACATGCAAACACACACACACACACACACACACACACACACACACACACACACACACACACACACACACACACACACACACACACACACACATACACACTTTGAGAAGAGTTTATATAATCACACAGCACTCCTGGGGAAGGCTGGCACAGGTTCTCCACCTGTGCCCCCTTTTCCCAGATTATATGATAGTACCAGCTGCCACCACCCACTAATATTTATCAGCTACGCAAAGGCCCTTAAAAGGGTGTCCAATTATTACTGTGCAATAGTATTATCCAATTGGTAAGTGCGACTAAACAGTCAAGGCTTATTAGAGTGACTTGGTACAGGATCACTATATACATGCAATGTACTCTAGAGCTTAAATTATCTCTACACAAAACAGCCACAGTTGAAAGGTTTTAAAATATTTAATAAATAATAAAAACACAAGGCAATACTTTTTACTACACAGTGCTAGTCAAGAGTTCAGAGATCACAGAGAAATACTTAAAATAATTCAGTAGTACAGTTCTGACATCACAGAAAACACGTAGTCTAATCTTTCTAGTTTATAGCTATTTCAAAAAGAAAACACAAGTCTAAGATAAACTTACATATAGAGCAAAGGCAGTGCTGAGTTGGATGGTCAAGACAAAATTGCTTAATGCTCTCTGATTCTCTTTGTTTTTAAAATCACATTCCTGGTTCACATTGCATCATTCTTCACTCTTCCCTGGGTTCCCAGGCTAACAGAAACTACATTTACATTCTTCACCTCTGGGCAGAAACCCGAGCAATAAAGGACATGTATGCATGCAAATTCTGGCCATTAACTCTGGCCTTAAAACAATAGTAAGAATTCCTTCATCTAGACTGGCCTGAGCCATGTTTACATCAAAGGGTCACAGCATGCTTTACTTGGTCAGTAGAGTGCACTGTTGTTCTTTTCTTTTCAGTTCCACATGTAACACTATTTTTACCATTTGAGACAACAAGCCTGCGGTTTACATTAATATTTACAGATGACAGAATTATCTCCAAAATTCTATCTGGCTAGGCTGGCAGCCTTCATCTGTCTTCACCTAATCATCACAATAACATATGCGATACTCATCCTCATCTATGAATCTGAACCAAGACTGCACTTATGCCCACCTCAAAAGCATCTATAGGTATCAAGAATTGCTTGGAAAACTCTGGCATCATTAATATTAGTGTTGAACACAACATATCTTTTAGTTGCTTTAAGGCTTGTCCTGTTTCAGCTGCCCATTTAACTTTCAACAGTGCAAAAACAGCCCTTGAAAAGTAGTCATTGGTGAGCCACTAAATATTGTAAAAAATAAGGAATCAACACATAAAGTTATTTAGAGCTTTCATTCTCTTTACTATGAGGAACTTCTTCAGAATCCTTGAAGGACTACTTTTCAAATGCTGTTTTTTTTTTTTTTTTTTTGGTTTTATTTACAAGGCTGGTGTTTAACTTTCATCAGAGCCTTTCCTCAGTTCAGGTCAGTCAGGGGGCAAGCAGTGGGAGCAAAATTAGGGAAAATTTACGATAATAGCTAGTTGGTCATAAAAGAGCTTTAAAATGTTTCTTAGAAGTTGGCATGGGCTAGTTTTGTATTGCTTCAATAGTTTCAACCTGGGTTTCACTATTCCCTCAGCCGATTACTTATCTTAAACATTTGGCTTCTGCCATACCTAACATGACTTTAACTTTAGGCCAATGACTTTACCAGTTTTCAAAATGTCTTACTTCATCATCCAAATAATCTGTTGTATATCTGGTGTTGAGTTTAAAAATTGTGTTAATCAGTGTCTGCAATGTCACAGGTGCTCTATGGAGACCAAACTGAATGTCTCTTTTGACACAGAGTCCATCTGGTGTGGATATGCTTTTTCTGTATTTATTTCTTTTTCTTTTCTCTTAGTTTCTGAGAATAGTGAAATCTGCCAGTAGCCTTTGGTCCACAGTGGACCAAACTCTAGCCTTTCTCAATTTTTGAATTAGTTCATCTACTCAGGACATAGCATATGATTTAAATCTGATATTTTATTTAATTCTCTGAAGTTAGTATTAATACAATGGGACTTTTCCACTAACACTTTTTTCTATGAAGTCAGTTGTTAATTATTTTCTGTACCTTTTTCTTAACTGCTTGTTTTCAGGAATCTTGTATCTGGTATGGTTTCAGATTTACTTTCTCACCTGGCTCATGTTTCTTTGTTGTGCTAGATTAACGGGTTATCCAAGGTAATGCTGAAAATATGCTTTAATTTCTGTATAGTAGTTCATTTACTTCCTGGTGCTGAGCTGAGACTTTGATAATGTCTGTCCTATTTTTCACTTCAGGATGTGCTGTAGAAACCTGAACTTCTGGAAATAAACTTACTGCAGAAACATCAGTTCCCCTCTAAGGTTTCAGAACTTTTATGTGATAGGACTATAGCTACTCCTGTTACCTTTTTCCTAGATTTTTTCACACAGAACTTACTTCACTTACTTTTTCTGCCATATCAAAAAGTCCTTTCTACTTTGCATTGAACTTGTTTTCAGCAGTGAGTACTAACACATGCACTTTATCTGCTGGTCTGAATTCCCTGACACAAATATTTCTGCCATATACTCTCTGTGTTGTCTCCAATGATCTTTATATATGTTCTTTTACTACAGACATTGCAGTTCTTAGCCTGGCCTTCAGGTCAGAAAAACTTCTGTATCCTGCTCTGAAAGGGGATGTTCTCCTCCATGCAGACTTCTTTTACTATATTTAGAAAACCCCTGGGATGTCTGTATAATAATTCTGGTAATCACTGTTAATTCATTTGAGGCTTAGATCACTTCCTTCACAGCAAAGAGAATATATGAGCGTAACTAGTCTCAGTTTCTCCCTCTCGGTTTTGTAGCCTGTTTTAACATAGGTTTTAAAGTTATATTATAGCACACAACTAACTCATCTGTTTGAAATTGGTACATAGATTGGTTAGATACTAATTATTATAGCACACACCTAACTCATCTGTTTGAAATTGGTACATAGATTGGTTAGATACTAATTTCATCAAAGTGCTCTAAAAGACCTTGGAACTAATAAATGTCTTAATATCTGTTCTTTGTCTTTTGTTTTTCTGTTGAGCAGCTGGCTTCTTACACAAAGAATAGGTATAAAGTGGGACTGTTCTCTTCCTTTAGTTCCCATCTTCTTTTACTTTACTTTTTGTAGCTCTACTGCAATGTCTTCCCACTGAGCTTTTTTTGACAATTACATGGTAAACCTGGAAGCCAGGCAAGTCAGTATTACTTTATTATTATTCCACTGTGAAGTTCAAGTTGTAATCTCTTCTCCTATAAATACAGGTACGGGTTTCTCCCTTTATTTATTATTTATTTATTTGACATTTGTTGATCGGGATAGTCCAACTGGACTAGTGCCCTTTTTCACCAGAGGTCTGGGGAGAAAAGCTCAACAGTACAATTAAGCAAAAAAATGATAGAAATTGACTTAATATACAATAACAAGACAATAAAAATTGCAGGATTGTAGTAGAGGACAAGAAATATACAAAAGAATAAACAATATCTTCTGTTTGGTACATTGGTACTGTCCCTTTCAATTCCTCAGTGTCTTTCTGACTTGGATAACCTGTTATGTCCTGCTTTTGTTTTTGACAGTTTGACGACTTGGATGTAACACAGAGAAAGATTAAGACTCTGTTCAGCTTCCATTTCCCTTTTACTTTAGTGTGAGTCTTCTGTGTCTGCCTCAGTTTTTGCACTTACTTTCCATTAGTGTAATCTTAACTTCCGGTCACTTTCTTTACATTTTCATATGGACTTTTTTTAATATTTTAATTGCTGGAGCCTTTGGTAAGACTAACCACCCCTGGCAGTCTCCAAACTGATTTCCTTTTTTGATTTTTAACTTTAATCATTGGAACTTTGGCAAGGCTAGGTATCAGGTTGATGTAATATTTCCCCCAGAGCAAAATTCTTACCTCTTTTTGTGTCTTCTACTCCTCTATTTTTTTTACGAAGACTATGTATTTTTGGCACTTCATCAGGTTGAACTTTTTCTTACATCTTCCAGATTTCTTTGAACATAGTCATTATCACATCATATATTGCATTAGGTAATACAACTACTAGGTGTATCACTTTGGGTAAATACGATTGTATTTCTACTTGTGTTATAGTGTACTCATATTACAGTTTTCTATGTAATAGTGTTTTATACTTAGAAACATATTGCACCCTGTGATAATGTGAGGTATTCCCAGATATGCCAGGAGAAGTAGGGTAGTGGATGTGTAACATATGCCAGTGCAGCTTGTGATGCCGTGGACTGGGCCAGTAATCAAGGAGCTTAAATCCTCATCACTAACACCAGTGAGGCCATCCATATTGGGAAAGATAACAAATGCACACACACAGTAAAGTACAATTTCCCTTAAGAACACACAGAGATCACAGTCAGTCTGGGGCTATTTTTTCCCTTTCTTTCCAGATCCCCAATAAGACTCCCCACTGGCACAGCTATAGAGTGGGGTCCTTAGCCAGGGTCCCAAGCCAAGTCCTCCTAGCACTCTCTCTGTCCAAACAGTGCTTCATGTCCCTGCCCAAGTAGCTCACACACACACACACACACACACACACACACACACACACACACACACGCACACACACACACACACACACACACACACACACACACACACACACACACACACACACACACACACACACACACACACTTTGAGATATGATTGATATGCAACCACACGGACACTCCTGAGGAAGGTTGGCACAGGTTCCCTAGCTGTGCCCCATATGTACAGGCTAAAAGGTAGTACTCACTGCCACCAGGACCTTTACTTATCAGCTACTAAAAAGGCCCTTACCAAATGGTGTCCAATTTTTACTGTGCAATATTATTATCCAAATGGCAAGTGTGACTGAACAGCAAAGCTTATTTGGAGTGGCTTTGTACAGTATCACTATATACATGCAATGTACTCTATGGCTTAAATTACCTCTACACAAAACAGCCACAGTTGAAAGGTTTAAAAATATTTAGTGATAAATAAAAACACAAGACAGTAATAATTACTACACAGTGCTAGTCAAGAGTTCAGATATCACAGGAAAATGCTTAAAATAATACTGTAGAATAGTTCTGACATAAATATAGAAAACAGCTAGACTCAAATTACTATTTTCTATCTATATCTAAGAGACACTAACATCTAAGATCCTACTTACATGCAGACAGAGCAAAGCAAGTGCTGGTAAGTGGTCAGTTCTGAAGACAAATGCAAAATGCTCTCTCTCCGTCTCTGAGAAAGTCCTTTAAATTGATAATACATCCTGCTGACTCATTTTAGATTACATCATTCTTAACAATTCTCTGGTTTCCCAGGCTAACAGAAACTCTACATTTATATCGCTTTGATCTTGCACCTGGTCAGGAAACCACAGTAATTAAATGCATTATACATGTAAAATTTAGCAATTAGCTCTGGTCTCAAAAATATAGAAATAATCTGCTGGCTTAGACATCATGGCTCCAAGTCTGAGATTCAGCAGTCATACAAGGCTTGATTTATCAGCTTTCTTCCAGAGAGTACACTGTTGTTACATTTTTGATGTTCAACTTTTAACACCATTTTCTTTCATTTAACAGATCAAGCCTGTGGTTTATATTAATATTTACAAATGACAGAATTATCTACAAAATTCTATCTTACTAGGCTGGCAGTCTTCACATATCTTTGCATATCTTCACCTCCAGAGAACTCAAGCTAGTTTTTCAAGTCACCCTTGAGAAACATGGCATGAGAGGGCTAGGGCTGTCTGAGTATACCTTACCCCATTCCCTGTCTTGAGAGCCCATCTGCATTGGCATTGCTACTCCCACTGCGGTGCTGCACTGACATATCATATGCTTGCAACCTTAGGCTCCATTTTAGGAACTTGACATTTTTTGGGCTGGCTTTGTTTAACCATGTTAGGGAATTGTGATCTGTCACTACAGTGAATTTTCTTCCATACAGATAAGGCTGAAGTTTCTGCAGTGCCTACACTATGGCTAGACATTCCTTTTCTACAGCTGCATAGCATTCCTCCCTGGGTTGGACCCTATGACTGAGATAAACCACTGGATGCTCTTCTCCCTCTGAAGAAATCTGGCTAAGTACAGCCCCCACCCCATGGTTCAAAGCATCCTCCTGCACAACAAATTATTTGTTGTAATCTGGACTGGCTAACACAGGGGGTCCTCCCAAAGCTTCTTTAATCTGCTGGAATGCCTGCTCACATGCTGTGGTCCACACTACCTTATCTGGCCTGTTCTTCCTTGTCAGGTCTATGAGGGGAGCAGCTATGGTACCATAACTGGAGATTAACTTTCTGTAGTACCCTGCTGTCTCTAAGAATGCCCTCACCTGCTTTTTGGTAACAGGTGCAGGACATGCCTGAATGGCTTCTGCATTGGCAGGTTCTGGCCTGATCTTACCACTCCCCACTCAATGTCCCAGGTAGGAAACCTCTGCCATACCCACCTGAAATTTGCTTGGTTTAATGGTCAACCAGGCCCTCTGTAGTCTGCCCAGTACCTTCCTGACATGTTGCAGGTGCTCTTGTGAGTAATGGCTGTAGATGGCAATATCATCTATGTAAGCAAGGGCAAACCCTCCTGCTAGGATATGATCTACCAGCCTCTGGAAAGTCGCTGGGGCATTTTTCATCCCAAAGGGCATCTTTGTGAACTCATACAAGCCAAAAGGAGTCACAAAGGCTGACCTCTTTCTAGCACTGGGAGTCAAGGGCACCTGCCAGTAACCCTTGGTAAGATCAGTGGTGGGAAGATACTTAGCCCCACCCAGCTGCTCTAGGGCCTCATCTGTCCTAGGCATGGGGTAAGCATCTGACTCTGTATGACTATTTAATTTCCTGTAGTCCACACATAACCCGGTGCTGCCATCCTCCTTTGGCACCAGCACCACTGGGGAGGCCCAGGGACTGTTGGACTCTTGAATTACCCCTAGTTCCAACATCTCCTGTATCTCCTCCCTCAGAATCTGTTTGACTCTCTCAGGCACCCTATAAGGGGGCTGCTTAATATGCCTTTTGGGTCCTGTATCCACCTGGTGCTGCACCAGCTGGGTGCACCCTGGTTTCCTACTGAACGCATCCCCAAACTACTGTAACACTGTTCAGATTTCTCAAACATGGGTAGGAGATAGCTGCTGGGATATTGTTACCCCTTCAACTGAAGTGTCAGTCCGAGCCTCAGTGAGGAGATCAGTCACCAGATCTCCCTCAGACTCCTCCTGCAATCCACTGCAAATACTCAGTGCAAGGGCCTCCCTATCATGGTAAGGTTTCATCATGTTAACATGGTACAATTTGTTCTGCTGCTTCCAGTCTAGCAGTTTCACCATGTAGTTAACATCACTTACCTTTCTTACCACCTTGTAGGGTCCCTCCCAAGATGCTTGCAACTTGTTGTGCCTGACAGGAATGAGAACCATTACCTGCTGCCCTACAGCATACTCTCTATCTTGAGCATTCCTGTCATATCATATCTTTTTCTTTTGTTGGGCTTCTGCCAGGTTCTCCTGGGCCAAGCCCATGAGTTCCTTGAGCCTTGTCCTGAGCTTTAGGAAATATGCCACAACAGACTCCTTATGAGATTCACATTCACCTTCCCACTCATCACAAATTAAGTCTAGAGGTCCCCTCACTCTATGCCTATACAGGAACTCAAAGGGTGAAAAAACTGTGGATTCCTGGGGAACCTCTTGGTAAGCAAACAACAGATGTTGCAAATATTCATCCCACTCCCTCTTAAACATGTCTGCAAATGCCCATAGCATGGACTTGATTGTAAACCTCTCAGCCAGACCATTACTCTGGGGATGGTAGGGGGTGGTCTTCAGGTGCTTCACCCCACAATACTTCCACAGACAAGCCAGCAGGTCTGACATGTAATTAGCACCTCTGTCAGTCAGTATTTCTTTTGGGAAACCTATGCTGCTGAAAATCTCTAACAAAGCATTTGCTGCCTTTTCTGCCTCAATGGAGGACAAAGCCACTGCCTCAGGGTATCTTGTAGCATAATCTACTACCACTAAGATATACTTTTTCCCTGTGGAACTTGGGGTACTCAGGGGCCCCACAATATCCATAGCTACCCTCTGAAATGGCTCCTCAATCACAGGCAAAGGCATCAAAGGAGATCTCACCTTGTCTCCTGGCTTGCCCACCTTTTGGCACTGCTCACACATCCTGCAGTACCTTGTTGTATCTCTGGAAATTCCAGTCCAACAGAAGTTCTGCATAATATGTCTCCTTGTATGTTTTATGCCCATATGACCTGCAAAGTGTATATTGTGGGCTATGGCTAGAAGTGCTAGGCAGTAGGCTCTAGGCACTACCAACTGCTGTATCCTCTCACCTTCTAGACCTCCCTCAGGGATCCACTCTCTATACAGTAACCCTTTGTCCCAGTATACAGATTCCCCCTTTCCTTGAGAATCACGTGCAGTACTAGCTACCTGTCTCAAGCCTTGCACTGTAGGGTCTGAGAGCTGAGCCTGTCTCAACTCTCTCTTTGTAACCCTTCCCAGCTCCCCTTCCACAGGAAGTCCGGCACCCTCTGACAGTGGTGCCTCACTGTCAGCTTGGGTACTACTACTCACCTCTACCTTTGCAGTCACTCTGTCCAGGGAACATCAGTACCCACAAGCAGCTGTGGCTCACCTTCAGTCTCACTGCTGCAGAGTAGCTCCCTCCCTGAAGTAACCACCTCACCAGTCCTGACTGCAAGTATGTGGTCTGTCTGGATTTCCCCCATGCTATCAGACCCACATGCTTGTCTTGAAGCCTGACTGCATGCAACTGCATTAGCACATAGTACTGCCTCATCAAAATCCTTCCCTATAAGGTCATCCTCAAGATAGTAGTTCAGTACCCCTGTTGTCTCAAGAACCCCTACTATTGGGATTTTGTCTTTCCCACTTGCTGGCGCTCTCACCTTTTGTTCCCCACCTTGCCTTTGTGGACATCTGTATGCCACATGGCTCCACTGGTTGTATTCAAAACATTTAACCCAAGTCCTGGACATGTACCTGAACTAATGGCTTCCCCTGCTACTGGCAGATTCTGTTGGAGCACTCTGGGCTGCACACCATGTGTTCCTTTAGACCCATGAGCAGTGCTGGGGGTCCTTTTCCTGTGCAGGGATTCCATTCTTTCTAGGTATAGGTTTCCCTTCTTCCCCAACTCCTCTGATGTAGCACATTGTCTATCAGCTAACCAGATATTCATGTCCTCAGGCAAAGTGTTAAGGGGTTGTTCCCTCGCCAAAAGGTCTGCCAGCCCTTCAGAAGTTGTGACCTGACATCCACTCACCCATCAATGAAAATAAGTGCTCAGTTCAGCAACATATTCACACACACTTTCTTTTGCCTTGTGTCTATGCTCATGAAACGTTTTCCTATAACTTTCAGGTGTTAGCTTAAAAACTTCTAACAAGCTATTTTTAACTGTAGTATAATCACGTCATTCATGATCAATTAATTTAGACAGCACAGTTACAGCTTTACCATGGAGTAAGGGATCAGGAACTGTACCCAGAGCCTTTGGTCAACATCATACTGTTTACATACCCTCTCAAACATATGAATGAAACTATCAAAATTATTCCCTTCTGTAAATTGCAGAAGAAATTTACTTACCTTTTATGCTTCCTGGGTCCAGTTACTCCCTTCCCCATTACCTCCATGACTCTGGCAAAGAGTCAACATCTCCTTTTCATGCTGCAGCTGCCTTTCCTTCTCCTCAGCTTCCAGGTGTAGCAGTTTCTCATTCTCCTCAGCGTGTAGAAGGCTCAGTCTCTCTGCTGCTTCTGTTTCCAAATGCCTGGCCTCCAACTCAAGTCTCTTTAGCTCCAGATGGATTTTTAAGTCCTCTGCAGAAAGGTTGAGTTGTCCATTCTCTGAGTGTTGTACATCTCCACAGCCAGTCTGATCGCCCTCCTGATTGCTGTTTTCTGATGCAGCTGTGACCAGAGCTCCAATCATGTCTGCCTTAGTCAGGTTTCCATGCACCAGTTCTTAGCCTGGCATATCTCAGACAACTGGTTCCTTGACAGCTTGCCATACTCCTCTGCTGACATGCTTGCCTGTTCTGCCTGACTAACTAAGCTAACAAAAGAAATAAAACAATTGTGATCTGAACTCTGAGTATTTAGTGCATGGCTGATTTAGAGTACCAAAACACCTTCAATGATCACTGTACACAAGCTACATCAATTCACTATCCACACCACTACAAGCCAGTTGTCAACCAATTAATATGTAGTGTGGATATCCTACCACTGCCAAACAATTGATATGTGACAAGCGTGCACTGACCCAGTAATCAAGGAGCCTCCATCCTCACCACTAACACCAGTGAGGGGCAACCATATTGGGAAGTATAACAAATACACGTACACAGTAAAGTACAATTTCCTTTAAGAGCACACAGAGATCACAGTCAGTCTGGGTCTGGTTTCTCCCTTTCTCTCCAGATCCACAATAAGACTCCCCACTGGCACAGCTATAGAGTGGGGTCCTTAGCTAGGGTCCCAAGCCAAGTCCTCCTAGCATTCTCTCGGTCAAACCAGTGCTTCATGTCCCTGCCCAAGTAGCTGACACACACACACACACACACACACACATACACACACACACACACACACACACACACACACACACACACACACACACACACACACACACACACACACACACACACACACACACACACACACACACACACACACACTTTAAGATATGATTTATATACAACTACACAGACACTCCTGTGGAAGGCTGGCACAGGTTTCCTAGCTGTACCCCTTCTGTCCAGGCTATAAGGTAGTAATCACTGCCACCGTGACCCTTACTTACCAGCTACTAAAAAGGCCCTTACTAAAGGGTGTCCAATTTTTACTGTGCAATATTATTATCCAAATGGTAAGTGTGACTGAGCATTATTTGGAGTGGCTTTGTACAGTATCACTATATACATGCAATGTACTCTAGAGCTTAAGTTACCTCTACACAAAACAGCCACAGTTGAAAGGTTTAAAAATATTTAATAATAAATAAAAACACAAGACAGTACTTCTTACTAAACAGAGCTAGTCAAGAGTTCAGACATCACAGGAAAATGCTTAAAATAATACTGTAGCATAGTTCTAACATAATATATAAAACAGCTAAACTAAAATTACTATTTTCTCTCTATATCTAAGAGACACACTAAAGTTTAAGATCCTACTTACATACAGACAGATTAAAGCAAGTGCTGGTGAGTGGTCAGTTCTGAAGACAAATGCAAAATGCTCTCTGTCTCTGAGAAAGTCCTTTAAATTGATAATACATCCTGCTGACTCATTTTAGATTACATCATTCTTAATTCTCTGGTTTCCCAGGCTAACAGAAACTCTACATTTACATTGCTTTGATCTTGCACCTCGTCAGGAAACCACAGTAATTAAAGACATTATATATGTAAAATTTAGCAATTAACTCTGGTCTCAAAACAGTGTAAAGAATCTGCTGGCTTAGACATTACGGCTCTGAGTTTGAGATTAAGCAGTCATACAAGGCTTGATTTATCAGCCTTCTTCCAGCAAAGTGCACTGTTGTTACATTTTTGACGTTCAACATTTAACACCATTTTCTTCCATTTAAGAGCTCAAGCCTGTGGCTTATATTAATATTTATAAATGACAGAATTATCTACAAAATTCTATCTGGCTAGGCTGGCAGCCTTCACATATTTTCACACAGCTAGCTGGAATTTTGTAAAGAATTCTATGTCATTTGTATATCAAACTGATTTATAGAAATGCCTGTGCTGAAAAATGTATTTGTAAAGCTGCTTGTGTTTAAAAACTACCGACAGTTTGTCCTGCTGGACAGAATAAGAAATATACATGTATTATTGT
Source organism: Protopterus annectens (assembly GCF_019279795.1). Lineage (NCBI taxonomy): Eukaryota > Metazoa > Chordata > Ceratodontiformes > Protopteridae > Protopterus > Protopterus annectens. The sequence continues at coordinate 1,912,113,354 of NC_056735.1, forward strand.
AACTGTTTAAATGTATATGTTTTAACAGAGGATACCAGAAGAAAAGAGGTTAATCTCAATCCACCTGACTTTGAGAAATAGTAAGAAAATTAAATTACAGGACCTAGGCCATAAATATGTTATCTCACAGTTTGAATGAAGCCAGAGACTCAATGTCTGTAAGAAGCATGTTTTGTTAGTCTCTGTAGGAGGAATAAAAGTTTGTAATTATTTTATGACTTCCAGAATCTGCACTAGATCTGAGCAATCCTCTTGTGTGTGTGTATTATTGACATGTAAGTGCTAAATCCTGGCAGTTTCTAGCAATTGGAGGGGGTTGCATGTGATCCAGAAGTCAGATGGCTGGATGTATGTGATGTCATTCTGTACAGAAATAATGTTTTAATATCAGGTGAGACAGAAGTCTCAGGGCAGTCTGTTTCTTGGAACCTGATATAGAAGGATCTCTCCCCCACTTCATCTTGCCTTGTGCTAGTAAGAGACCATGGAATAATAATTCTTTAGAGTAGTTCAGAAAATATAGTGACATTAGTTAAGTACTGTTTTTTTCTGTATGTGTGTGACTCTATTCATCTGTGTTATTTTAATATTTCCTGTGGTTGAAACTCTGGTAAATAGAGATTTATTATTTTCGTGTTATTTTATTATTTATTATTAAATATATTTAAGCCTTTCATTGCAGCTGGTCCGTTAGAAAATATTTTAACCTTTGAGAGTACTTATATCAATTACTGACACTGTGGCCAATCCTGAAAGCCTGGCTGTTTGGTCAACATTACAATTTGTATTAATATTAATTTCACTCAATATAATTGGGTACCCTTGCAAGAGCCTTAGAGAAGTAGCTGGCTTTGGGGTGCCTGGTGGCAGGCTAACTACCTTATAGTCTGTGCAGAACGGGGCATAGCCAGTAAATCTATGCCAGCCTTTTCCAGGTGTGTGTGTGTGTGTGTGTGTGTGTGTGTGTGTGTGTGTGTGTGTGTGTGTGTGTGTCAGCTGTTTGGAGCAGGAACACAAAGCACTGGTTTCACAGAGAGAGTGCTGGAGGATTTCATTTAGACATTTGGCTAAGGTCTCAAACCTATAGCTCTACTGGTGGGGAGTCTTACTGGGGACCTGGAGGGAGACAGACATAAAGAACTCCAGACCCTGGGCTGACTGTGTTCCCTGTGTGCTCTTAAGGGAAATTGTGCTTGATGCAGAGAGGTCTGCATCTTAAAATACTGAGTGTATCCATTTGTCTTCCAAGAGAACATACCTCCACAGTGTCAGTGGTGAGGATTCAGGCTCCTTGATTACTGGCCCAGAGAGGGGATATCACGTATTGATGAGCAATGGTGTGGATATTAATTGAACTTCTGCAGCCTGTAAGCAGTTGTCACTGAAGGTGGGTGTACACTCAAGCAGCCTCAAGGTAAGCATTTAGAGTTTACTTCACAACAGTTTTACTTACTTTTTTTGTTAGTTTAGTCAGGGAAAGCAGGCAAAGATGTCAGCAGAGGATTATAGCAAGTTGATGAAGAACCAGTTGGCCAAGATGTGTGAAGCCAAAGGCCTGCTGCATGCCAACCTGACTAAAGAGGAAATTATTTCAGCCTCTGTCACAGCCTAGACCAGAACCCAGAAGGTAGTCAGTCTGGTGATGGGAATTTGCAGCCCCCAAAAACAGGACAGTTCAACTTTTCCTCAGAAGAAATCCATCTGGAGTTAAAGAGACTTCAACTGGAGGCCAAACATTGGTACTAGAATCAGCAGAGAGACTGTGACATTTGGAGGCTGAAGAAAAAGAGAGACTGTGGTGTTTGGAGGCAGACAAAAATAAGAAGCAATGCCAACATGAGAGGAAGATGCTTTTTCTTTGCCAGGGTCATGGAGGTAATGGGGAAGGGAATAACTGAACCCCAGAAGCAATAAAGGTCAGTAATTTTTTTTCCATAGTTTACAAAGAGGGATAATTTTGATAGTTTTATTCATATATTTGAAAGAGTATGTAAACAGTATAATGTTGACCAAGGGCTCTGGGTACGGTTACTGACACCCTTACTCCATGGTAAAGCTGTAAACTGCTGTTTCTAAATTGTCTGATATTGATTGTTTAAATTATGATAAAGTCACATGTTGTTTATTTGAATGTTTTAAGTTAACCCCTAAAGCTTACAGAAAAAAAATCATGAGCATAGTCACAAAACAGATGAAAGTGTGTGTGTGTGATTATATTGCTGAGTTAAGCACTTATTTTCATAGGTGGATGAGTGGGTGTCAGGTCACCACTTTTGAAGGGCTGGCAGACCTTTTGGTGAGGGAACAAGTCATTAGCACCTTGCGTGTGGACATGAAAATCTGATTGGCAGGCCAAGAATGTAACTCTGCAGATGATGTGGGAAAAAAAGCGGATCATCTACTTAGCAAGCAGGGCATCACTGCACAAGAAGGGGACACCCAGTGCTCCACATGGATATAAGGAAACCCATGGTGGGAAGCCTAAACCACCCCCAAAATAGTCTACCAGTAACAGGAGAAGCCACTAGTTCAGGTACACAGCCAAGATCAAGGGTTAAATGTTTTAAATGTAACCAGTGGGTTGTGTATCATATAAATGTCTGCTGAGGCAAGGTGGGGAACAAAAGGGGAGCCAGCAAGTGAGAATAACAGTATTATTATTATTATTATTATTATTATTATTATTATTATTATTAATATTTAACCTTTGAAAGTACTTATATCTATTAGTGACACAGTACCCACTCCTGAAAGCCTGGCTGTTTGGCCAACATTACCATTTGTATTAATATTAATTTAACTTAGTATAATTGGGTACCCTTGGAAAAGCCTGAAAATATCTGGCTTTGGGGTATTTGGTGGCAGGCTAACTACCTTATAATCTGGGCAGAAGGGGGTGTGCAAGCCTTTTGTGTGTGTGTGTGTGTGTGTGTGTGTGTGTGTGTGTGTGTGTGTGTGTGTAAACCAAATCTCAAAATGTGTGTCTATCAGCTACTTGGAGCAGAGACACGAAGCACTGGCTTCAAAGAGAGATTGCTGGAGGACTTGGCTTGGACACCTGGCAGAGGTCTCAACCCAGTAGCTGTACCAGTGAGGAGTCTTACTGAGGACGTGGAGGGAGACAGATGTAAAGAAGTCCAGACCCCGAGCTGACTGTGTTCCCTGTGTGCTCTTAAGGGAAACTGTGCTTGATGCAGAGAGGTCTGCATCTGGAAATACTGAGTGTATCCATTTGTATTCCAAGTGAACGTCCCTTTACACTGTCAATGGTGAGGAATCAGGCTCCTTGATTACTGGTACTCATAGGGGACGTCACACACCCTAAATAATGTAATCATGTTCCTAGAATCCAACAATCTCTGCATTTTTGTTCCCACTACCACAGTATTAACTTTGTTCAATTTAGCAACAACACAGTGGCAAAAAGCAGATTGTGTACTTGCAGTATTAAAACATCCAGCATTATCCCATTCCATACATCATAAACTTTCAATAATGTTAAAGTATTTTTCTCAGTTTTTAATGTCATAGAAATGCTGTTTTACTCTTTAACAGGATTTTCTAGTTTTCATGCTGATATAAAAGCAAATGCAGGCTGAACAAATAGAAACATAAACAACTCCAGTGAAATGACAAGTATAATTAAAACATGGCAATATTCTTTCTAAATACATTAAATCAATAAAGGGACCTTCAGAGATACAGTTACACATGGTACACTGACAAAATTTGTAAGTTCCTTTTTTTTGTTTGTCAAGGGTAAATTAATTGTAACATCTTTCTGTGAGACATCCTTTAAATGTGTGGCTCATTTATATGTAAAAGTTGTTCTCCTATAACAATAGTAAAATTGCTATTACCAAGTAATATTTTCCAGTTATTAATAACAGCATTTTTAAATGTGAAAATATCCATAGCCATGTTTATACATAAATAATCCACCTTATTAGATGGTTTAATAACATTATCTGTTAGTCACTCATCAGTATTGGTATATTTTTCTGCTCTCACCTTTGAAGAACCTCTTGGGCTACTGAGATTAAGAAATTATAACCATAAACCCTTTGCTTAAATACTTCAAAGATGGCGGCACCTCTTTAACAAACACTTCTTTAGTGATCAGACTGGAGACGCTGATCATTTGGCCACTGGGGACATTCTTTTTTTATGAAAAAAGGTTGTTACTATCAAACTGTACATGATTATAAACAAAGTTACTTTTCTGGTAAATATTGCTCTGAAAAATATTTGTAGTCTTGTTCAGACAGTGTCAGTGGTGCAAGAGGTAGCACACTTACTTTTGGTGCAGAAGGCTTTGGATTTTATCCCCATCCCATGTACATGGATTGCTGACACTGCGGGCTCTCCTGAAAAAGGCTACTAGGCTAGTAGGCTTAACCTGGTCAACAATGGATAAGTAAATAAATAAATATTTCAACATCCAAACAGTTTACCTTAAGACCAATTGTACCTATTGCCCCAGAGCAACACTTTTTACTGCCACAAGGATCACATCAATCTGAGTAAATTCCCATACAGACACCAGAGTTAACAGTCACCCATCTTTATTAGAAAGCTTATCAAACAATAGAGCACAGGTTCCTAACACTTTAAGATGCAGCATTAACCACTGAGGCTTATTTTTATTAAGTGGCCAGTAACTGATATTCCGCCATAGCTTACACGCTTTCATTTGGGATTGAGAGAATGTCAGAGGAAGAGGGAAAGTCACAGTTATAAAAGAAAAAGTATTTTTTCTTCTACTGCATTCAATCAATGTAATATGTTGCAGTACCAAAAAAGTCAGTCTTCGTCATTTGTTCAGGTTTAAATATTTTTAAAGCAAAACAGAGGTTCATGTATTAGCCAAAATGTGTGTGTGTGTGTGTGTGTGTGTGTGTGTGTGTGTGTGTGTGTGTGTGTGTGTGTGTGTGTGTGTGTGTGTGTGTGTGTGTGTGTGTGTGTGTATGTGGTGTCAGGGGGTGGTGAACAGCAAAAAATTCAGTATTTCAATTTAGTTTTTCCACAGTCCTCACTGAGCATAAACTGGTCCACCCCAAAATGGTAAAGAACAAAATAGTACTTAAAAGGTAATTCTCTTTGTTCAAACAAGCAGACACATTAAATAACTCAGCATTTTCTTTAGCAGACATAATAACAACCTTTATCCCTGCCTGACCGCGGAGATTTCCTCCAAACATATCTAGTCATGGATAGCATTTGACTACCCTTGTTAAACCCTACAGACTCCTCAGAGCTTCCTCTCTCAACTCAGGAATCAGGAATCTGTACTTAGAAGGATAGTTCTCCCAATATAGCTCACAAATGCTGATTATTCATATTCATTTCTGTGGAAATAATTTATATGACACTGGCTTGGCACTCACTATTTATGTGCTGTACTTCAATATATATTCTGTAACATATTACGGTGGCTTCAATGGCACAAATCATAAAAAGGACAGGTGACAGGCAGACATGTAGATTTCTAGGAGAACCAGTACTATTAAACTAAGTAAAGTCTGGTAGTAGATACATACAATTCTGTAATACATCATGGTGGTTTCAATGGCACAAATCATGAAAAGGACAGGAGAGAGGCTGACGTGTAGATTTCTAGCAGAACCAGTACTATTAAACTATGTGAATTCTGGTGGTAGATACATGCATACATACATACATACATACATACATACATAGAGATATTTCAGGTGTGGGCAATAATGCCCTTTTGGCCTCCAAATATACCCACAAAGTGGATGGTGAGGAAAGAGAGAATAGTCCTTTTATAAATATTACCTTCTGGAAAAGTAATTGGCTTCAGTAGTGTCTTTTGAATAAGATAATTGTATCAATATGGCATAAGCTGTTGAAAGAATGTTTCAGGGAAGTCATGAGTATACCTGTGTGATGAAGAGATGAACTGAGGCCAGAACAATCTGATCTGAGATGGGAATTTGTATGGAGAGACTGTAAAAATCAGTGACAGTGTCTGTGATAGAGATTCTGATTTGCACAAGCCTAAAAACTACTGGCAAAAGACTTTCCTTCTTTCTTTGGCTACCCAGAAATTAAAGTTATAACTGGGAATAACAGCACCTGTGCTTGTGATGTTTGCAACCAAACTGAGCATGGGAGCATGTCTTGTCATCAAACCATTTTGGTGAATGCAAAAAGCAAATGCTGGTCACTGAAATTATGTTCAATGACAGTGGAGCTTGCTTCTTCCTTGACTGCCATGTGACCTTGGAATTGCTATATATAAATCCAGGGGTTATAGGGGTGTTCCCTCACATGTTCGTTGAAGGTAGTTTTGATGAATATTTTTTGTTTATTTTCCATTCATCAAAATTACCTTCAATGAGTCAACTTGAATCCACTAAGCACTGCTATGAATATGGCAGATATGCTGAAGAGTTTGCTTTGTTTTATTTTATCTGTTGCTTCAGTTTTTATCTTCTCTGTGTTGAACATAACCCTGTTTTTGTTTGAGCAATAAAAATGCTTATTTTTTTCCTCATATCTTAGCTATGTGCTGTCTGCGATATCATATCTTGTGCAAAATACAGGCATCTGAAATTACAGTGAAGTTCTAGTTCTGTCATTGCAGACAATGCAAGCCCCCTGTAGCAAGTGAAATGCTTTCCCCCCTTTCCTGGTGCTGTAATGCATTGCTACTGTTGCATTGTCATACTGAAGCCAGTGAGCAGTATGAGAAATTGTCAAAAGTAGCGGTGAGATATTGTAGTGGAAAAGCCTGAAACCTTTGTTATGACCACAGCAGAACAACTCCTACTTAGGCAATGACAGCAGTAGTAAAACTGTGGGCTCAACTGAGGCCTACCTCTTCACTTAAGAACCTGACTAATGAAGAAGACCTTGAAGAATGTTTACTAACATTTTATAACACAATCAGACAGGAAGGATGAGAACATATATTCATCCAGGAGGTTGAGATCATTGTAGCTGGGCTATAATATTGTCAGTATAACTCACCACTTCATACTTTTACCTACATACCTAATTCAGACTATACTGACTTTGGAAAGAGTTTGTTAGCAGGAGAGAGCATAATCTCTTAGTATCAAACCCTTTAAATTTCATGACTGGGCTTCTTTAATCTAAAATCATATTTTAAACTTGTGGTTTGACCCAGAAGGTTTTAAATGTAAAGACACTTTGATGGAAATACTTACTATAGACAATTTCAAGAGGGTGTTGCCATAAGTTATTCAGAGGTGGGTTGATGAAGCAGACATTCAGAATATCAAAAGCTTTGTCAATCTAATGGAAAGAATTTGGTGCGATGAACATTTATGGAAGGAATTACCTACTACAGTATTAGATAAAACTATGAAAAAGAGAAAAGGGGCTATGTCTTCTATGTTTTATATGTAGCAAGCATATTGAAAAGCAATGTGTTTGAGAAAGATCCTGTACAAGCAACTAGAGAGTTAGGAGGTGAAGAAGTCAAGGAATGTGATTCAGATACAACCAGATTGGTAGAAACTGCCTTCTGCTTTTATGCTACTGAAAAATTAAGGAAGTTTCTCAGAAGGGGAATAGTAAGGTTGCAATATGTTTATAAGGAGAATGCCTGCTCCCAGAGATCTGTTGAAGTTATTTGTATTTATGGGGAGAACAAACAATATCTGGCATACCAGGTGGAGATACAAATCAGGTCTGGGAAGGTACCACACCTGTGGCCACAGTTCCTTACCTCATCTTTGACTTAATAATTGGGAAAGACTTCCTCTTTTTCAAGGATCTTTGGAAACAATGGAAAGGTGAATATGCTAGGAAACTGGGTGGGTCCTCAGCTGAAGAAACTAACCCAAAGTAAATCACTAACATGCAAAGTGCAGGCATGGCCACCAGTTTAAAGACACATAGAGCCAAATGTTCTGTAAGATCCATGGTAAAAGTTTAGGACCCTGGAAAAGCTATACTCTGGCTAAAGTTATCAAAGGAAGGTGATTAGCCTGGTGCCTGCACCACAGTACCAGAAGATATAACCCACAAAGGTAGAAGGCGGTGGCACCAAACAATGAAGTAAGATCCCAGGAGGTTATGGTTAAGACAGGATAATAGGACAGAACAAGTGAAGATGACAAAACTCAGAGAGAGGGGGTTTCAGGTCTGTGAGACAGAGAAAGAACACTTTGGAAAATTGGCACAACTTATGATTTCTCAAAAAAGGAGTGGGACACAGAAATTCCCATACCTGCCTTAAGTGTGAGAGGAGGATGAGTCTTCTATCACCTGAAATATACAGAGCAATAGTGATCTCAGTCTGTCTAGTTTCAAAATAGGTAAATTGAGCTTCAAGAGAGCCTAGTGGGAGGATGAAACCTTAAGTTAGGCTACACCAAACATAGCCAGGGTGGTTGGTGGAGTCTACTCTATCAAACTTCCCCTAGCCTTTAGCTACTTTGAGCTGCAAAACATCCTGGGTTATAAGAGAGTAAAGGAGAGAGAGAATCTTGCACAACAGTTGATAGTGATTAACATTTTAGTTACATGATCATGAAAATGGCTCACAGCCATGTGCTGGGTGCAATTTGTGAATGGACAAAACCAAACCAAGAGTCCTGGCTAAGTTTTGTTGTCTGGGTATCCCAAAAGAGATAGAGAATCATTGTGATAGATTTCCTGAATGTCAAAGGATAGCTTCTAACCTGGTTTAGGAAACCTTTAATATCAATCCCCGTAACTCAAATTAATTTTTGATGGTTGATGTGGATACTGTGGAACTATTAGTCAATTCCAGCAATGGTTACCAATATATTTTTGTAGTGCTGGAATATACTACCATATTTCCCAGTACTATTGCACTCAAGGAAGCTACCTTCAGCCATAACATGATAGGTATCCCAAAAAGAAGTTTTGACAAACCAAAGCGTAGCATTTATGTTCAAAATCATGTGATACCTCTGTTAGAGTTTTAAAGTTAAATGACTAATAACACGCATCACTTAAAATATGGTCTTGTGGAATGTTTTAATTAAATCCTAAAATCAGAGCTGAAAAAGTCATAGAAAAGGGTGGGAAAAATTGGGACCAACTTTTGACAAATTTAATATTTTTAGTCTGAGAGGTGCCTCAAGCCACAACAAAGTTTAGTGTTTAGTCTTTTAGGACATTGCACTAACTTACAGGAATGAATGAAGGTGGCAATATAAATAGTGCAATAACATATACAGCAAGTACAAGCTAGCCAACAAGGGTTGGAACATCAAATAGGTAATCAAGTCCTAATGTTGATCACTATGGAGCAAAACAACAAACAGAAATACAGAGGACAAGTGCCCTCAACTATTAAAGCCTTCTTCAGATCCCTCTATTTCTGTTTGGTGTTTTGCCACTATCATGGTCTTGGATAAATTGTTTAGTCAAGTTTTGAGGTGTGGAGCATCGCTTGTGTTTTGTTTTTAGTTGTATTTTGCTGAGCTAGCTAAATTGGAGTATCCTTCTACTGTTCTTTAAGAGTAAAGTCTGGGTACACTGTAGTTCAGTTAAGAATGCTTTATCATGTGCAGTGAAGGTATATAAACAATATCTGAATACTGTCTCCAGTAACAGTGTTGATAAACTGAAATAGTCTAGTTTCTGCACACATATTCTTTATATTCCTTTCCTCCTGAATAGTATAATTAATATTTTGGAATGCCGGATATTTGACTTGAATTTTGCACTCATACTAGGGTGTCCGTACTGCAATGCCTTTTTGCATATCAGTCCAAATGAACTAACTTAACCGACTGTGTCTGAAGTATTTCCTAATAATAACAAAGCCCTGTAAATGTGTACATGCCCCTGTAGCCTTGGTTCTCAAGTCTTGTGAGACCTGTTTGGTCTCATTGTACTGCACATTCTGTCCTTATCAGATTCTTGACTGAAGGTTATTTTCACTGATTGAAAGTGCATTCACTGAAACTGTATGCACACTGTGAAGGCCTACTTTAATATGGCTGTATTTCTAGATTTATGCAAAGAGGATACTGTATTCTTGTAATTTTACACAGTTCACAAGGAAATGCAATGAATGTTAAAGCTAAACATAACTGTGGAGTTATCCTAGTCACAGAACCAAATGGCATGGTTCAATTTTGCAATGACTTTAGAAGACTTAGTAATACGTCCAATTTGACAGTTACCCTGTGACTCACATATATGAGTTAACAGGGCAGCCAATGATGGCCAGATTTTTATCCACCCTGCAGCTGATGAAGAGATATTGACAAATCCTCTTAGACCCTTGGTCTCTTACCACAGACACCATACTTGCTGCAATCATTTGTGCTTCCCTCCAAGGAATGAATCATTTATGTGACAGACTGTTCTGCCCAGCTAAAGAAAAAAACACCTTCATAGCAGTGGATTTTTTTTAATATATCATCCTCCTCCTCTTCTGCCTACATGGGGCCCCAGGCACATTCCATTGACTGATGGTATATATAGTGAAGCCTCATCAAACTTATTCTGCAGCCTATTTGGATGCTATAGTCACCTACTCTGAAGTCTGGGACCTGCATATTTCCAAAGGCCAAGCTATGGTGGATTTTGTAAGATATGCTGGCTCACTGATAATGCTCCAAAGTGCAAACTATGGATTATTGAGGTGTGGTATTTAGGCTATGTGATTAAGAGGGTGGTAATTAAACCTCAAAATTAAAAAAAAAAAGCTATAAAAGTGTGGTCAGTTCACCCAAAAAAGAGAAGTGATTTTTGGGGAGTCTTGCAGAATGTTACATGAGGCCATCACACAATTTGCTTCTATACCATATCAGTTTACAGATCTCAGTAAGAGAAAATAAACTAAGGAGGTCATATAAAAAGGGAAGGCATCTCTGATCAGTATTAGCAAAAAACTATGGGCACTCATAAAATCATCTAAGGCCAGCTTCGAGAGAAAAATTGCACAGGACACTAAGGATAATCACAAGGATTTCTTTAGTTATGTTAGGAACCTGGGTGGGAAATCCCAGATATGCTCAGAATTAGTCCAAAATGACAAAAAATACATCGAACCCACAGACATTGCCAACGTCCTAGCTGACAGGTTCAGCGCAAACTTCTCACCCCCTTCCCCACCAAAAGAGCAAATATCTATCCCAGCAGACTGCTTCCCCCCTGACATCTCAGATGCTTAGGTAAGAGCCGCCCTCTCTAAAGCAAAAAACACAGCATCAATGGGACCAGACGGTGTCCTGGGCTGTCTCCTACATGAACTCCAAGAAGAACTAAACCCAAACATAAAACTACTGTTCAATCTCAGCCTTACTACAGGATATGTACCCAAAGAGTGGCATACAGCAACAGTGGTCCCTCTCCACAAAGGTGGTGCCTCACCGGATCCTGGAAACTATCGCCACATAAGCCTGACTAGCTTGGTCTGCAAAGCTATGGAAAGGATCATCATGGACCTCATAAATAAAGATATTGGGGACCTACAGACACTGGATCCTACCCAGTTTGGCTTTGTTAAGGGCAGATCCTGCCTCTTAAACCTGGTCGATTTCTTTGAGACAGTCACCAAGGCCTTTGACGAGGGGAAGGTGGTCCACACAGCCTACCTGGACCTTGCAAAAGCCTTCGATACAATACCCCACTCGGGCATTATAGATAAGCTCACCAGCTTAAATATAAACCCCTATGTCACTAGATGCGTTGCAAACTGGCTCAAGGACAGAACCCACATGGTTAGAATTGCTGGAGCCATGTCAGACTCCAAACCAGTTACAAGTGGCATCCCACAAGGCTCAGTCCTGGGACCTCTCTTGTTCGGTATATATTTCTTGGAGGTACAGGCCAACACGGAAGGACTGTGGCTGACCAAGTTCGTAGACAACTGCAAACTGGGCGCCATAATCAACTCTCCAGCCGACACAAGCATCCTACAAAAGGGCCTCATAGAAACAGACAACTGGTGCCAGAGCCATGGCCTCAAGCTAAACACCAAAAAGTGTATAGTCATCCCTTGCAAAACAAAGTGCCCACAAATTACCACATAGATGGTAATCCATTAAGTACGGAAGAAGTAATTAGGGACCTGGGGACCCAAGTTGATAGCAATCTCTCATTCGACAACCACGTGGCCAAAGTGGTTAGAAAAACATTTTATATAGCCCACCTAATCATGAAGGGATTCACATCTAGATCAGGGGAGGCCACCGTGCCTCTTTACACATCCCTCATCAGGCCCATAATTGAGTACAATGCCCCTTTTTGGATGTACCTTACCAGACACCTGCAGCAACTGGAAAGACCCCAAAAGTACCTCACCAAGAGGATCAAAGGGCTCAATCAGATGCCATATGCTGCCCGGTTAAAGAAACTCCAGCTCTACTCAGTGGCATACCGCCTGCTCAGAGGCGATCTGTGCCTGACATATAAAGCCATGTCCAACCCAGAATTAATGGACATGCTGCACCTCAGAAAATCCAAATCCCATCGAGCTACACGCTTGAGAGACTTGAACCTCAGCACTGAAATAAATAGGACATGCTGGAGGGACAGATTCATAACCCAGAGGCTCCCTTCACTCTGGAATAAAATCCCAGTCCAGGTTAGGCAGAGTCCCTCATTGACTCTCTTCAAGAGGAATCTTGATGAGTGGATGGGAGATTGTAGATTTACTCCTGGTGTCACTTCTGTGTCACTGTTAGACAGAGGCACAGTATACTAACCTCAAAACAGGGCATAGCAAAATTCATTTAAATTGGGTGGTGAAAGCAAAACACACTCTGGCTAGGCTTCTAAATGTCCTAGGGCAGATAGCCTAGTATCAACCTATGAACCTATGAACCTATATGAACAGTACAGGGTAACACAGCTTTCTAGAATCTTTATGGAATTTATGGTCCAAATCACTCCTGGTGCCCCCTGACATCTCAAAACACTTCATCATCAATACAGAGGCTTCAGAGGTAAGGATAAGGGCAGTGTTGGCCCAGAAGATAGGGACCAATGAACACGTGGTCTGCTATATCAACAGAAAACTCACTAAGGCAGGGGTCTGAATGGAGAGATGAAAAGTCAGAAAGCAAAGGAGACTAATAGTACTGAAATTGAATTCATCCTCAAATCTTGGTAAGTACCTTTACAAGGTGGACCCTGTTTTCACAAAATCTCACCAAGGCGACACTGATACATAGACTGTATTTATATAGCATATAGCATGGACAGAAGTAGGTCAAACATTTAAAAAAGATAGCTGAGTGCACAAGACCCAGGATAAAAAAGTGCCCAATCCTGGTAGGCGCACAGGTGCCAGGACTAGAAAAAAATGACAGTGTACAATCCTCAAAGTATAGAAACATTCCTACAATAGGGCCAGGCTAGGCCCAGGGTGAGGATGGCCCTCCTGTTGTAGAAGGGAGTAGTCGTCCAAAAAAAATCACAAAAACTGATAGGCCAAAGAAGAGCCATAAAGACAATAGAGTGGACTATTGAGGATAAGAAAAAATGATGTATTGTTAATATTATGCAAAAAGCCCAGAATTTCCAGACACAAGATATACAAAATGATTAAGAGAGAAATTAGAGAAAAGAAAAAAACTTCTGCAAGAAAAACTGTCAGAAGCATCAAATGAAAATTTGCATTCATTAATGCAACAGATTTGTGAAAAACAGTATATAGATCAAGAAACTTTGATCTGTTTGGAAAAAGAAACATCTGAGGAAGTGTGAAAATATAAACAACAAAACCAAGAGATATTTGAAAAGTATAAAAAAGAAATACTGTACAGACATGAAAAAGAAAGAGAGATTTGATATGGTGCAATATTTATGCAAAGGAGAAAGCCAAATTAATCAATATAAAGAAGGCAGCCTCAAAGATATTCAAACAGAAATGCAGGCAAAGGCATCCGGATGTGGAAAATTTCACAATAAAAAAAAATAATATCACAAAGATGGAATGTAGAAAACAAGATTAGTAAAGTAGAAGTTAAAAAAAATAGAAGTTGAAGTTATGGAATGCCTGCGAAGTGAAGGATTTGGTCTATAAGGTCTAACACAGGTTACATCACAGCATGATGGAGTGAGTCCCCAAAGTAAGGAGAAACAGGAAGACAAGGGGACATCTGAAGAATAAATATGGACATAGGAAAGAAAAAGAGATTTAATATGGTGTAATATTTATGCAAAGGAGAAAGCAAAACTAACCAATACAAAAAGAGCAGCACCAAAGATATTTGAAGAGAAATGCAGGCAAAGGAATCCAAACATGGAAAACTTTACAATACAAAAAATAAGAAGACAAAGAGGAAAAGTAGAAAAGGAGATTAGTAATGGAGAAGTTAAAGAAATAGAAACTGGGTTTATGGAGTACCTGCAAAATGAAGGATTCAGTGTAGAAAATCGAATGCAGAAAGCACCACAACAGGATAGAACAATGGATATCTAAATTAAGGTAATACCAGTGGAACAGGAAGCAATTGCTCAGGTGCCATATCAAGATATTTTGGAGCCTTCCACAGGAAATCAGTATAAACACTCACTTGAAGTTAGACAGCAAGGAAAGGAACATGAAACTGTGGAAACTCTGATGCAGTCAGTGTTGAGGAGTGATAGGCCAGTGAGTTCCCATATGACAGAGTAATGGATGACACAGGATGAAATTGAAGAGAAAGTGTCACAGGAAAATGACTATAGAACTTTCTATAGAATACCTGCAGGAAACGGAAAACAAGGGATGTGCCCTCAGTGTGGAAGAAAATGAGTTAAGAGAAGAGTTGATTGATTTAATAGACATGAATGAATATATTAAGATCAGTGAGAGAAAGAGATTGCAGAAGGTGAATAAAACCTAAAAACTCAGAAGTCTGATAAAACAAATCAATGCAGTAATTAAGACTGTCCAGAGAGAGTCATGTGATATAACAGAAGTAAACAGGATATATTACTGTGCTGCTAAATTCATAACTGATAAAGTTTTACCACAAGAACACAGGGTAGCAAGGGAAAGGAAGGGGAGAAATTGAATACCATCATGTAAGTATCAAATAGAAAAAACTATAAATAAGACAAGAAGTGTCACTGTCAGAAGTCTAAAGAAGAGGGAATAGATTAACAAAAATACTAAGAAAGATTGATGTGATAAAAGCAATGCACAGTTTTAGAACAGACCAGGATCTATCATGCACTATCGCAAATAAACTTAAAATTTCAGCACAGGTGAAAAAACTTAGAAGATATACAGATAAATATAAAAGTACAAAATAAGCAATTTATTGATGACCCAAAAAATTTTATAGAGAATTTGGAAACAAGGTAAAAGGAATTGAAAGACTGCCAATAAAAGTGGAAATACATTTTGGAGAAGTATCTATGAAGATCCTGTGGAATATAGCAAAGATGCTAAATGGACAGAAGAATTAAAAGAAAGAATAAGAAGTTTAAAGGTGCAGGATATGAAATGGGATGAAGTAACAGCCAGAGAGATTGAAATTTAAGAAAAGCCTATAATTGGAAAACCTCAGGCCCAGATGCAGTACCTAACTTTTGGTTAAGAGTATTAACTCCCCTTGGAAATAAAATCCCTCCAGCATAGCAAACGTTTCAAATTAGCCACGAGGAAATACCTAAAAACAAAGTGGTCTTGCCACTGTAGCCAACCACCCTGAAACCACCATCCTTTCACCTATTTCTCCACCCCACTCTTAATGTATCTCTAACACTATTCCCCTGCCTCTTCTACCTCTTCCCTTCCTCTGTCTCCAACTTCTTTTAATTCTTACAGTCTCAAAACAACCTACCTGCCTAGTCTGTCTCCTATACTCTACCTCCCCTACATCTCCTACTAGCCATTCTTACTTTCCTTTCTTGTTTCCAAACTCCTATACAACTAGATCCTACCCACTTTAAATAAGCATCTGCCTAACTATTAACTCATTTTGCTCTAATCAGCTTAAATAAATAATATTGTAACTAGTCACATTTTCTTCTGCTAATTGTTTAAAACCTTGTTTGTAACAACTCACATACTTGTCTGCCAATTGTGAATACTCTGTATAATTGAATTGCCCGAGGAGCTTTTTTTTCTCTCCAGGTCTCTGCTTGTAAGATCCTATAGCTGATTGATACTAC
The DNA here is from genome assembly GCF_019279795.1 of Protopterus annectens. Classification (NCBI taxonomy): domain Eukaryota; kingdom Metazoa; phylum Chordata; order Ceratodontiformes; family Protopteridae; genus Protopterus; species Protopterus annectens. The sequence continues at coordinate 1,912,129,446 of NC_056735.1, forward strand.
TATGGTACTAAAATTTAATAAATTGTTTTCTAGTCCTGAGGAGCTTTTATCCCCGAGCCTCTGCTGAAAATGAGCCAAAAGCTCAGCCAGACTAACCCGGTTAACAAATGTAAAATAAATGTAAAATAAATAAAATAATAAATAAAATTAACACCTTTGCACAAAGATTTAGCAAAAGTAAGAACTATTTATATGCGCACCCTGAACAGACACCAGCCTGGCTAACAACAGGCAAAACAATGCTTCTACTAAAGAGTGAGCCTGCAAGCTACCCTAAAAATTATAGACCAGTAACTTGCCTTCTGATGACGTATAAACTATACACAGGAATTGATGATGACAGAGTTTACAGTCATTTAGAAGAAAACTCAATTATGGCAGTAGATCAAAAGGGCAATAAAAGAAAGTCATATGGAACAAACAATCATTTGTAGTTAAATAAAGTTGTACTAGTTTGTTGTTAAATAAAGTCATATTGGAGAACTGTAAAAAGGGGAAGAATTTAAGTATGGCATGGATTGACTATAAGAAAGCATTTGGTAGTATCCCACATTCATGGATAAAAGAGTGCTTAAAAATGTATAACATACACTCTACACTGATCGACTACATTACAGTGACCATGAAACAGTGGCAGACCACTTTGCAATTAAGCCATGTTAAAGGACAGATTATTATCCCAGGGATAAAAATTCCAATGGGGATATTCCAGGGTGACTCTCTGTCACCATTGCTATTCTGCCTTGCCATTAACCCATTAAGCTGTTTACTTAACAGCCGAGGCCATGGCTACAATTTGGCTCCGAGAAAACAGCAAAGTGTAAACACTTCTCATCTTCTCTTTGTCGATGATTTAAAACTGTATAGCTCATCAGATGAGGAACTGAAAGCACAGCTGCAGGTTGTCAAAACCTTTTCAGATGATGTAAAAATGTCATTTGGTCTTGATAAGTGTGCAAAAGCAACCTTCAAAGCAGGAAAACTGCAGCACCAGGAAAACATAGCTTGGGACAAGAATGTGATATAAAAGAAATTGAGCAAGAGGGAGTGTATAAATATTTGGGAATTGATGAAGGATCAACAATAAAACATGAACAAATGTGAATAAAACTCAGTAAGGAATACTTTAGAAGACTTTAATTCAGAAAACGGTGTTGACATCTAGGAACAAAATCCAAGCTATAAACCAGTTTGCTCTTCCTGTCCTAACTTATAGTTTTGGAATGATTGACTGGCCCCAAAACATGTTGGACGGATTAGAAAGGAAAACAAGAAGTGTGCTTCATGCTCATCAAATGATTTATAAAAATCAGTGAATACCGATATTATATATTCCCCATTCTGAAAGAGGGATGGGCCTCCTTGAAATTGATTACATGTGCAGATCTGTAACTGTGGGACTCCACACATATCTGCTGACCTCACAAGACCCAAATGTAGTGAAATTTTTGAAACATGAGGAGAATAAATCTAAGATGACTTCTCTTCTTAATTTAGCAGAAGCATATCGGCATCAAGCAGGAATGGAAATCAAACAAGAGGTAGATAAAAATCAGGCAGCAACTGAATGTGCCAAAAAACCAAAAGAAAGAATATAAGGTGAAGGACCATATGAGAAGGCAAGAAATGTGGAAAAAGAATAAATATAGTTGCAAGTACAGAAAACTTCTGGAAGAACCTCATGTTGATCAGGCATGAAGCAAGAATGGTTAAAGAGAGGCGAATTCAAACCAAGAGATGAAAGGTTAATATTGGCAGCCCAAGATAGTGGGCTATGTACACGCTGGTTTACAAAGTCCATTGAGCATGTGGGAGAAGTTGACAAATGTAGGTTTTGTAAAACAGAATTGGAAACAGTCACACACCTTGTTGCTAGTTGTGACATACCTATTGCAGAAGGACTGTATACTGAAAGGCATAATAAGGTGGCAAGACTTTTGTACTGGGGATTGTGCAAATATTATGGTACTGAAGTGGCTGAAAAACACTGAAACATGAGCCACAAAGCATCATAGAAAATTATGAAGTTTATATCACATGGGATCACCCATTACCAAGAGTTCAAATGATAGCTCCAAGAAAACCAGATACAGCGGTCCATAAAAAAAAGACAAAAGTAGCATTGATCATTGAAATCTCTATACCCAGTGACTACAGTGCCTTGCGTACAGAGACACAAAGTCATAAGATATCAGGATTTGCAGGCAGAAATGACAGCAATGTGGAAGAAAGATACCCAGATAGTTTCAAGAGTAGTAGGAGCAATGGGTCTTATAAAAAAGAATCTACAATCATATTTGGATATGTTACCAATACAAATAACTCCATACGAATTGCAGAATGAGTCATTACTGGCCACATTGCAGGTGCTGCGAAGAGCACTTCTGGCTGACGTCAAAGATTGAAACAATACAAATTTTATGAACTTTAATCATACTTTAACGTAGGAATGGGGTCCATTCCTATCATGGTATTAGAAACCCACAATGTTTGAAGAAATTAAAAAAACAGAAACAAGCTATTCCATGGCAAAGAGTGAATGGGCCTTAGAGTCCTTAGAGTCAGTAATGTAGTAAGGGTGGGATGAAGGGGCGATTGCTCCAATCTCAAAGTGTTAAGGATACAATCGAGAGTGTAGCTCTTGATTTTCTGTGCTGAAACACCATCACTGGAGTTCAGTGAATTTTTTTTTTTTTGCTCTTCACTTGAAGAGCATGGATTGGCTGAATTACTCTAGGAAGGAAATCAGCTATCTCTGGTAAGCAAAAGTCCTGTTTTTTTTTGTCTTCACATGAAGAGCCTGAGGGGGTACAGTAGATGTTCATGGGATCAGCATAGGGTGTTTGTTAAGCCAGCTATATCTATGCTTACAGTATTATCTACTAGGTAGGGAATTTACTGTAATTATAAATCATACCATCTAATGGTGGATGCATCAGCTAAAGCAGGGAAACATAATGCTTGGAAGGCAGATTTAGCATTTTCACATCTAGCCATGCCCCAGTGTATATCACTACAATGCAGATGGTCTGTTTAGGGCCCACAAATTCTTCACAGGGCCTGGAGTTGGTGGATTCAAATTGGGGTGGGGGTCATCTGTAACATACAGTGATAGCTCCATTGATACAAAGTATGAAAAGGAAAAGAGATAGGTGTAAATCTATTTTTCAGAAGTGCTAATACTACAAAACAAAGTGGCCCTAATGCCCAGGGAGAGAAATCCAGCATTTGTTTGTGAGAAATTGTAGATAGTTAGGAAACTGGAGTTGGTCCCTTCAACAAAAGTAACCTGCAAGTATGGTTATTGATTTCTGCTTTGAACTTACAATTTTTAAAGAAAAGATCTGGAACAAAATATCAGAAGTTATTAGAGCAAGGTTCCAGAGGAGTCTGGAGAGGACAGTTTCAACAGCAGCTTGTATAGCTCAGTGGACTAGGGAAGTTATATGGTTCTAATCTGGAAGCAGTCTCATCTTTGTGGGGAGGTTGGCATAATGGTTAAAATGTTAACCTTACAAACACAAAGTACAGGGTTTGATTCTCACATGAGGTAATTGGCTAGGTTTGGCAGTTAGTCTAGTACTACAGTTAGCTCAAATATAGGTATTTATCTGGGGAGATAGTAAAAGACAGTGGAAGTCCTAGTGATGGAGATTCTTATTATCTCTGATCTAAGGACTGATGCTAAAAGACTGTCTTTCTTTGTTGATCTAGAAGTTAGAGGTGCATGTGGGACTGTTAGCATCTGTTTTGAGAATTTTTGACACTGACCTGAAATTTGCTATGCATACACCTGAAAGCTTGAACTGTTAGAACTTCAGGTTTGTTTTGCTTTTTTCCCCATAGTGAATTTAACCATATTTTGTTGGTAAATAGAAGTATTCATTATCTACTAAAATGTGGACTGTCTGCTGAGTAAAACAATAGAACAGATATTTATGTGCACACACACACACACACACACACACACACACACACACACACACACACACACACACACACACACACACACACACACTTCTCCAGTTCGAATCTCAGCTGGGGTGCCTTCTATGCAAAGTCTGCATGTCCTCCCTGCAGTCATGTGGATTTTCTCCAGGTGCTCCAATTTCCTCCCACATTCCAAAGACGTGCGGTAGGTGTATTGGACTTTCTCAAACTGGCTGTAGGTGTGAATGTGTGCATTTATTCTGTGAAGGTTGCATGCTGGGCTGGCAGTGCAACACCATAATATCTCCACTGCCAATTTTTGTGCAGATCGATGATCTGCTGTGGTAACCCCTAACAGGAAACAGCTGAAAGATGATGAAGAAAAAGAAGAAGATGATGATGATATAAATATCTCCATCCAGCCATAACCTCCTTTTTTCCATTTTTGCTTAAGGTGTCAGGTTGTCACATGACACAATCATGTACAGCCAATGTTCACACTGATATATATATATATATATATATATATATATATATATATATATATATATACACAGACACACACACACACACACACACACACACACACACACACACACACACACAAGCAGTTTAATATATAACGTGAAGTAGTATGCTTTTGGAAGAAAAACGGTAAATGGGGACAACCAACACAAATATGAGGAGAACATGAAAACACCAACAGAAAGCATGATGGAACTCCAAATGGGTCACTATACTTAATGAGTTTTTGACATGAATGAAATTGCATGTAAATTACATGGCAACTGAGATAAAGTATCCAACTATGACAGTTCACTGGTGATTGATTTTGTCCTAACATCTTCAAGACATGTAGCTCAGTTATGAGCTCCTTTGAGAGTCCATGTGGAATCTGCATATTCTTTCCATGTTCCTTTTACTTACCTTCTAGGTTTGTTTTCTGAACTTTCTTCATATATTATGTTTAATTAGGCCCTCCATAGCAGGAGGTGGAAGAAACCAATTTGCTCTGAATCTATTCAGTTCTCAAGTCAAATCATTTGTAACAGAAATTAACTCCCTACACATGCACAGGCAGGCCTTTCTGTCTAACCACCTCCATCTTCCTCTGCCATTCTATAAGTCTGATCTCAATTTTCATACTAATTTTCACTGTTTAGCAAGCTTCCTTTTTGTTTCCACTGTTTGTTAAGTATTATTGATATTATATACTGTTTTAAAGCTATCTGTTCTGGCTGCTCTGGTTTTTCCGCCAAGCAGTACTTAATTAACTGCTCTGTTAACTGCTTACATCATTCTTTAGCATCTCCTGGATGATTTTCTGCTGTTTTCAATGTTTATTCAGTATCTCACTGCCATTTTTCTGCTGTGTTAAACATTCTGTAGTGTTTCCCACTGAAACTAGGGCAGCTATTAGCTGTAGCATAGTCCAGATCCAGGGCTGCTGCTTCTGGGACTGTTTTTAGTGGTTAGTTTGGTCTGAGCACATTTTCCAAGCCATCTTGGATTTAAGGGGCCATTTTGCACTTGGAGGTCTCAAAAAACTTGCTGAAACACAAGTCTGCTACAGCTACCACAGTCACCACAGCACCCATGACAAATAGCACTCAAGAAACAAGTTTTCTTCTCATTTGAGACTCAGTAGTGAGACACGTGGATGTTCCACTCATCAGGCTGGACAAGGTGAAACTCACAGTCAGTTGCCTGTCCAGTGCCATGATCCGCCAAATCACATATGCACTCAGGTCTCTCAGCAACAAGTATCATTATGACTCTGTCATAGTTCACATTGGTGTGAGTAACCTGAGACTCACCTCGCTGGATTATATGAAGATAGATATGGTTGAGTTCTCTCAGTATGCATCCCAAGCAGGTATTATGTTATCCTTTCTTTGTCTGTGACTTACTGTGGAGTTGATTGGTAAGAGAAGTTTTATTTGAATTTATATTGTATTTGTTATCACTGTTTTCACTGTTTGTAGGTAGAAAGTGACTGCTTGTTAACAAGATTTACTTTGATTCATATTTTGTTGTTTTACCTTTAATTTCACTGTTGGTTGTTAGAAAGAGATAGGTTTTAGAGAGGCAAGCTCTAGCCACCCCAAGGGGCCTAGACAACTATAAATTTACACAGATAGGAAAATCATGAGCATATCTAAACAATCCTTTCTTGGTTTGTGACTTAGTGGAGTTGATTAGTAAGTGAAGTTTTATTTGAATTTATATTATAGGTTCATAGGTTCATAGGTGTGTACTAGGCTAATGGCCTTGGAGCCTTTACAAGCCAAGCCCATAGAAGAGTCTTGGCATCGTGCAGCCCAGCATTAGTTCACAGTGCCTCTATCAAGTAGACACTGGAGTGATCTCCGGGGTGAACTTTCTATTTTCCATCCACTCTTCAAGATTTCTCTTGAAGAGGGCCAGTGAGGTGCTCTGCTTGACATGTATGGGAAGTCTATTCCAGAGCATGGGCAGTCTCTGGGATATGAACCTCTCCCTCCAGCATATTCTGTTGATTGTGGTAATGAGGTTGATCTCTGTGGAGCATGTGGTGTGGAGGGATTGGGATTTCTTTATATGTAGCAATTCTAACAGAGCTGGGTCAGACATGGCTTTGTAAGTCAAGCAGAAATTGCCTCTTAATAGATGATATGACACAGAGAATAGCTAAAGTTTTTTGAGTCTGTCCATGTAGGACATGTGTTTAAGGCCTAGGATCCTCTTTGTGAGGTACTTTTGTGGCCTTTCCAGCTGTTGCATGTGTCTAGTTAGGTACATGCCAAATGGAGCATTATATTCGATGACTGGCCTAATGAGGGAAGCGGAGAGAGAGATGATGACCTCTTTCTTCCTGGATGCAAAACCCTTGATAATAAGATGTGCCACATAGAAGGACTTTCTGACCACAGTGGCAATGAGGTGGTTGAAGGAGAGATTGCTGTCAACCTGTGTCCCCAGATCTCTTATAATGCCTTCAGTGTTCAGTGGGCTCCCATCAATGTGGTAATTAGTAGGAACTGAGTTTTTCCCAAAAGGAGTGACAACGTATTTTTGGCATTAAGCTTAAGGCCATGGTTTCAACCCCAGTCACTGGTCTCAGTGAGTGTATTTGTTATCACTGTTTTTCACTGTTTGTAGGTAGGAGGGACTGCTTATTAACAAGATTTACTTTGATTCATATTTTGTCGTTTTACCTTTAAGTTCACTGTTGGTTTGTTAGAAAGAGACAGGTTTTATACAGGCAAGCTCTAGCCATCCCAAGGAGCCTAGACAGCATAAATTTTCACATACTGCAGAGGGGGAAATCCTCAGGATATCTGGACCATCCCATCTTGGTTTGTGATTTATTTATCTTTATTATCAAAAAGAAGTGCTACTGCGAGTGATCATGAGCGATGTATAGGAATTACAATTTTTGCCTGGCTTGTAGAACTTGTATGTTCAGAACAACTTACTGTATTTTATTTAGCTGTATATTGCTGGTGTGATTTTTTTGTCATAGACGTTGACTTAAGTTCTCTTTGAATTCTCTGGTTACTGATTTTGTTCTTTTCATTTGTAATATTGTATTCATTTGAAGCTGAATATGGATTCCTTAAATGAGTATGCAATTAACGATTTGCTAATGCACAAATATCTTGTATAGTGTAATAAATGCTATGCATATTTAAAGGTAATAGCCAATAACACTAGTGATCTGTGTTCCTTGTGTCAAAGTTGGATGATTTGCTTACCATTGTTAGAAGTAAATCTAGACTTAATGATGATGATTGCACTTGTGCAATTGGCATGGCTTGAAGAACTGTTGTTTCATATATTAATGACTGGACTGATGAACTTAATAATGTTAGGCATAGAACAAACAGAACATGTTTAGGAAATGATGCATCTGTTTTCTGCAAAGATCATCCAACCCCTATGAAACAAGATGATGCCGCTGACAACTCTGGAATTCTGGATGCAAGTATTCAGCAATCTGAAAATCCAGTTTGTTTAGCCGGAAACAAAAAAGAAAGAAAGGAAGAAGTTCACAACAAATAACAAGGAAGAAAAAGAAACTGACTAATGACTGTAAAGGAAAGAGAATACGTACTAAAAAAGGACACTGCTTTGTTATGTGACATACAGGTTACAGGGAATGATAATATTTTTCTATCTAAAAACCTTCAGTCTACAGAAAAAGCATCTACTTTCCAAGGGAGAAGGTAGAAAAAAAACAGGCAAGGGGCAGGTGAAAAGGAAGAAATCCAAACTGAACGTGGAAGGATTGAAGAACATTACTGTAAGAAAAAAGAGGAGAAAGACAGATGTTGACTACATGACTCAAGCTGTGGATTTACAACACCAGCTGCATGAGAATTTAATACACAATACACATAGGATTAATAAGACTAATAATGATGAAGATCTATCCTTCATAACAATTGATAGAGCAGATATTACTGTATTAGAAGCTGAAGATTCTTCAGAGGTGGCCAGCAAAGATATTCTTGTAATTGGAGATTCAATTATTAGAGTAACTGATACGTATATTTGCAGAGATGATAAAGAACATTGAATAGTGTTATGCTTGCCAGGAGAGAAAGTAGAAGATGTGAGACAAGCCTTGGAATGACTTAATGTAAGGAAGTATGACTCTGTTTTGATTCATGTTGGTACAAATGATGTCACCTGCAAGGATTCTCTGACTGTTAGTAGGGAACTGACAGCCCTCTTAGTATTGCTTGTACTGGTGTTAAGACATATTTTTTGCAAATCACCTATAGAAAAGATAGTCAAGTCACTGTGAATGAAAAGATTTTTGGGTAAATACCTGCACAGAAAAATGTCCTGTTTTAAAAAATGGAAATGTGTAGAGCATCCAAGCCTTGTTTTGGGCACATATGTAAAGAGAATTTTTGCAGCAGATATTTTCAATATTTGCAGGATTTTTGCCATGTCAAAAATTTAACAGCCCACAGATAGCAACATTTGATGCCTCTCTGATGGTTGTTAATGCTAGGAGCATTAACAATATTTTTTTTTAATTGGAAAATGTGCTACATTCCCACAAGATTGATATTGTTATTGTTTGTGAGACATGGTTAAAGAACAATGACTGGAAATCAGTTCTGTCAGGCTATAAATACTTTTACTGTAACAGACATTCTAATAAAAAATCAGGTGGAGGTGTTATGATAGGGATTAAAGATAGCTATGAGACCTGTGATTATTGCATGTTCAATGATAACACCAACACTATAGAAAGTGTAACTGTGACAATAAATACAACCCTGGAACATATAACAATTGTTGGAGTGTGTAGACCACCAAAGTCAAGTGCAGATGACCTAGAGAAATTCATACATTTCTTGCATGAAGCACAGGGGGGAAGAATAATATAAGTTGGGGACTTAAATTTACCAGAAACAGACTGGAATAATGTAGCAATAACCCATGCCTGGGTGTGGGTAATGCTGGATTTACCCACGGTTGGTGTGGTTTGGTCACAAGGGCGAAGCCTGAGTGGCCAAACAAAGACAACCATGGGTAAATCCAGCATTACCCACACCTAGAAGTGGGTTATTGCTATTATACGATGACATTGTTTAAGAAAAAAATAATTGCTTTTCTTAAATAATGGCATTGTATAATGCCTCCTTGCTGCCCTTCCGCAGCTGTCTGGTATTCTGCGGCAGTTCTGATGTACTGCACATGCGTATACTTACGCAGTACATCAGAGTTGTGGGCAAAAGCAATGGAGAAAGCAAGATCTCTGTTGCTGTTTACAACCTGTCTCACTATGTTAAACGAGTTTAACATAGCGAGACAGCTTTAAAAAAAGCAACGGAGAATCTCCGTTGCTTTTTTAAAGCAGTCTCGCTATGTTAAACCCATTTAATATGGCGAGACAGTTTTGAAAACAGCAACGGAGAAAGCAAGATCTCCATTACTTTTTAAAGTGTCTCACTATGTTAAATGGGTTTAACATAGCAAGACAGCTTTAAAAAAAGCAACGGAGATGCTCGTTTGCTTTTTTTAAAGCTGTCTCGCTATGTTAAACCCATTTAACATGGCGAGACAGGTTGTAAAAAGCAATGGAGATCTTGTGTTCTCCGTTGCTGTAAAAAAAAAAAAGAGTTATACTAATGGAAAAAGTCCAGGCGACCGGACCTTTTTCCATTACTATAACTCTGATTTACAATGTGCATGCTGACCAATCAGCGTGCACATTTTGGAATAGTAATGGGGGGTTGTTGTATAATATTGATTCTACAACATTAGTAAGGAAATTATTCACAGCGTATATTTTTTGGAACAACAATTGTTTCAGATAGTAAAAACACCTACCAGGGGATGCAACATACTAGACATTGTTTGTGTTCCCAAAAAAATTACTGTAACTTCAAGTAAAATTTTACCACCACTGATGTGCAGTGATCATGGGGTTATAAAGGTTAATTTGTTACTAGATAATTCTGCCAAACTAAAATCTAAGCCAATGCACAGGTTAATTACAGATTATATTGAAGCAAAACAGTCACTATGTAAAACTAACCAGAGTGAGGTGTTCAGTAGAAAAACTGCAGATAGAATATGTGAAGTTTTGAAATAAGTTATTGAGTACAAAATATAAAAAAAAATGTTTAACATCAGGATCTAGGCATACAACGTCAGGGGGATATATTTCCATAAGAACAAGATATCTGATTAAGGAGAGAGACAAAAAATATAAGAAATGTAAAGAGGTCGAACTACAACTTTGAAAACTGAAATAAACAAGGTGGGCAAACACTAAGCATAGCATGAGATAAGATCAAAAAAATTTTGAAGAGAATGTATATAAAGATATTAAGTATAATAGGAAACCTTTTTATAGACACGCAAGATGTGGAAGGAGTAAAGACACACAAATTGATAAACTGTGAGCAGATTCTAAAATTTATTCTCAGACACAACAGATTAGAGCTATATTTACAAAATCTTATGCAAAACAGTTTGGCTCCACAAAAGGGATGGTAAGTTGTTCTGGTGACATCCAGGTAACCCCAGATACTGGAATCAAATTAGATTTTATTGAAAAAGAACTGCACAAAGTGGAACCAAACAAAGCACAGGGAGGAGACAGAATTAGTAACAATGACTTGAGAACACTTCAGCAAGAACTTACAGTACCATTACATCTATTATTCACTAGGTAATATAAATAAGGGGAGATTCTTCAAGACTGGAGACAAGTGCTTATGTTTTTAAGGGAAAGGAGAGTAGGACAAACCCTTAAAGTCTACTTTCATGTTGTGGAAAAATAATGGAGAAGTTAATATTGCATAAGTTATTGTCTGAACTGGATAGGTTGGGACTTGAAGCCATATATCAGCATGCACATATTGAAAACAGATCTATTACCACCTGTAACATGATGTTCTATAACAATATAATAACAGTTATAAATGAAAGAAATTGTGCTATGATGTAATTTATATAGATTTAACTTCAGCATTTAACAGGGTCATATACATAACACTGATCAATAAATTAGGACAACTAGGTATTGATGTACTCTTGATAAGATGGATAGCTGCATGACTTACAAATAGGACATAGCAAGTATCATACAGCAACTGGACAGGCAAAATCCTCGGCTACAGGGTGTCCCACAGAGCTCTATGCCCTTACTTGATTAAATTGTATCTTCCAGACCTAACTGTTTCATCTGAGGTGTTCTACAGTCTATATGCAGATGGCCTGAAATTGGGTAAATTGATTACATGTGTTACAGATAAGGCATGTCTGCAAAATAACTTGATTAAATGGACCATTTGGGCATAGGAGACTAATATGCTAACGAATACATCAAAAACTAAGCATATGTGATTTGGTAGGCATAAATTGAAAAGTGAATATTTAATACAGCATACAGTGATTGAAACTGTAGACTCATTTAAGGATATGGGTAGATTCAGCTATGATTTTTTCTAATCATATCAACCAATTGGTTAATGATAGTTGTAGAACTATATGTTGTATAAAATGATTTATAAAGTCTAGGAAATCAAAAGTAATGAAGTCATTGTTTGTTAGTTACATTAGACCCAATCTTCAGTATGGAATAACAATATGTAAACCCTGTAAGAAAACAAGCACGAGTAAACATAAAAGAAAATAACGGAAATATACCAAGGGATCCATGGATGTGAAAATGTAAGTTATTATGAAAAACTAAAATATGAACTTGTACAGTGTCTCTTACACATATCTAAGAGGAGATCTTATTCAGGTATACAGAGCATTTAGCTCTGGGAATTACCTCTGAGAATGTTTGGGGTTAACAAAAAGTACTAGGGAATCATCAGACAACCTATGTTGGAGATTCTATAGGAATGAGAAGTGTACTAATTGGTTCTCTAACAGAGTAGCTGATACATGGAAAATTACCCTGACACAAAACAAACTAAGTAAAAGAAAAAACAGACACTACTCAGTAGCAGAAACCAAATTTTTAATCCACAGTAACTTAAAGCACTTTTTGTTTGTCCTCACGACAAACTTCCTCAGAAATACATAAAAAACCCAAAAGGAGGTAATATTCAACAACTCTAACATAACTACGTATCTAATCTACACTGCCAACATACTGGCTGACAGGTTCAGTGCAAACTTCTCCCCCCCAAAAGGAGAGATATCTATACCAAACTATTGCAGCCCCCCAAACATCTCTAACGCCCAAGTGAGAACTGCTCTCTCCAAAGCAAAAAACACAGCATCCATGGGACCTGATGGTGTCCCCGGCTGTGTGCTCCACGAACTCAACGAGGAATTAAACCCACAGCTAGGACAGCTGTTTAATCATAGTCTCATCTCTGGATCCCAGTGAGTGGCGCACTGCGACTGTGGTCCCACTTCACAAAGGCGGTGCCTCCACCGACCCTGGAAATTACCGGCCCATTAGCTTGACAAGCCTTATCTGCAAAGCCATGGAGAGGATCATAATGGACCTCATAAATAAAGACATAGGGAATTTGCAGACTTTGGATCCAACCCAGTTTGGCTTTGTCAAAGGCAGATCATGCCTTTTAAACTTGGTTGACTTTTTCGAAACAGTCACCAAAGCCATTGATGAGGGAAAGTTAGTCCATACTGCCTACCTCGATCTGGCGGAGGCCTTCGATACAATACCCCACTCGGGTATCATTGAAAAACTCATCAGCTTAAATGTTAACCCATACATCACAAGATGGGTTGCAAACTGGCTGAGTGACAGAACCCACATGGTCAGAGTTGCTGGCGCCATGTCAGACTCAAAGCCTGTCACAAGTGGTGTCCCACAGGGCTCAGTCCTGGGCCCACTATTGTTTGGCATCTACTTTTCTGAAGTACAAGCAAACACAGGAGGGTTATGGCTGACAAAGTTTGCAGATGACTGCAAACTGGGCGCCGTAGTCGAAAACACATCTGACACAGATATCCTTCAGAAGGGTCTCACAGAAACGGATAACTGGTGCCAGAGCCATGGCTTAAAGTTAAATGCCAAAAAATGCATAGTCATACCCTTTGGGAAAAACAAGGTTACACCTAGCTACCATATAGGTGGCAATCCACTGAGCACAGAAGAAGTTATCAGGGACCTGGGGACCCAGGTTGACAGTAGCCTGTCATTTGACACCCATGTAGCTGAAGTAGTTAGGAAAACCTTCTACATTGCCCACCTTATCATGAAGGGATTCACATCTAGATCAAGGGAGGTCATAGTCTCCCTATACTCATCACTCATCAGACCAATGATTGAGTACAATGCCCCATTCGGAATGTATCTGACCCGACACTTGCAGCAGCTGGAGAGGCCACAAAAGTTTCTCACCAAAAGGATAAAGGGTCTCAAAAATCTGTCCTATGCTGCCCGACTGAAAGAACTCCAGCTCTATTCAGTCGCTTGCTCAGAGGTGACCTTTGCCTGACATACAAGGCCATGTCAAACCCAGATTTGATGAATATGCTTCACCTCAAAAAATCTAGATCCGTCAGAGCCACAAGGGCGGGAGACTTAAACCTCGATACGGCTATTAATAGGACGTGCTGGAGGGATAGATTCATCACCCAAAGACTCCGTATGCTGTGGAACAAAATCCCGGTATATGTGAGGCAGAGCACCTCGCTGGCCTTGTTCAAGAGAAATCTTGAACCAATGGATGGGAGATCGCAGATATACCCCAGGGATTACCTCAGTGTCACTGCTCGACAGAGGCACAGCAAAATAATGGGTATAGTTCCCCATACTAAAGGGGTGGCGTAAGCCACAAAACTATGGGCTAGGCTTGTAAATGCCCTCGGGCAGATAGCCTAGTATGAACCTATGAACCTATGAACCTATGAACGTAAACTGAACTCCTTTCTGTTTGTTGTTTAACCCCTCTACCACTGATCATGAATCTTTCTCCTTCCTCAGTTGACCCATTTGTTCCTTTGAAATATGAGCTCCTGCCATGTCTTAGTGTTTGTGAGATACTCTCTTTGCAGAAAATATATTCCTAATGGCATTTCATAACTGAAGTCAACAGTCCTGGAAAGTGAAAGGTGAGTAGGAAAAAATCATAATGCTGCTAGGGTATTATTTGTTTATTTATTTGGAAGGAGAATAAACCATCTATAACTGGAATCAGAGCATCACTCATTTGAATCCCATTCATTCTCCTGAATATGTAGCTGTGAGGCAACTGTCCCAACCATCCTCTGCTGAACTAAATCATGTACATGTTGCAACACCTTCATCCTGCAGTCTCCACTAGACAGAAAAAAACACACATGGCTGTTAGAGAACTGGTGCCAGACATTCAGGTCCCTCACCAACATGGTCACATTCTCCAGTGATTTGGCTCACTAATCAAATTCAGATGTCCTGAGTCACAGTCAGGGCTCAAGTCTTCTGCACTATGATGCTGGCAGAATCATTTAAGAATGAATGGCACATCAAGAAGCACACTCACTTTTAATGCTGGAAAATCAAAAGATTGTAGAAATTAGTTTCACAAGATGAATGAATTCATTATTTTCAAAACTGATACTGTAATGTTGCATAAACATGGTTCTATATTCCTCAGTGCTTCAGCCTTCAGATGAAACGTTAAACTAAGGACCCAACTCCCTGAGGCTGTTGCAACTCAGGTGGATATAAAAGTTCCAATGACATTTATCCAAAACTGAAGGGGCTTATAGACTTTATTGATCATCAATGCTCATATATAATCCAATAAGAAATAATGTGATTATAACAAAATTATATTTCTATTCCAGTATTTTGAATATCATTCCACATAACATTTAAATCTCAAATCTTGTTACAAAGAACAACTATCTGCTACCCATATTTTCAAAAAAGTAAACATCCATGTCACCATATACATTTCAGACACTAGCACAGATATGTATAACAAATAAAGCTAAAACCTATACTTTCAACTGATTAAAGAACATAATTTAAATTAGAGAGCTTCCATTCTGTTTTCCAGAATACATGTACTCTAGGGTATAAAACAAAGACATGAAAAATAGTTTATTCATCCCCACAGTAATAAAATATCTGTATCACTCTAACTCTGATCTCCCAGCCTCAATATAAAATCTCTCATGTAAAAAAGAGTTTCACTCTTAAAGCTAATCTTTTCTATATAAATTTAACTATAATATTTCCCATCTAGGATTATAAAAATTAGACTGTGACACTGAAATCATGCATGTATGTCTAAATCTAGCATATCATTTCTTTAATATATTCCAAAAATATAGTGATTCAGCTTTGTAGTATTTTTTACAGCATTTTCTTGTTTTGCTTCCATTTCACTAAAAATTACCAATAATAATCAGACAAATAAGGACTAACAAAATCATCTTGTATACATTGCAACAATGTTAAAAAGAAATATAAAATAACACAAGATGGATAGTATTTAAACCTCCATGCATACTTTGCTGATATAAAATTTTTCACTAGATTCAGTCTATTTCATCAAATTCCAGAAAATAAAATCCCCTTAGGTTACATTTATAATTCCATAGGGAAAAAAGCATATGGTATGTTCTTAAGCAGATTACATATTTACAATATACTTTCTTTTCAAAGAAAAAAAAAAACAAAACAAAAAAAAATTTCCATTTCTTAACAATCTGCAGTATAAGATACATCTTCTGTAACCAGCACGTCTTGACTGTTCTCAAAAATGAACTGTTAAAAACAAAAGCAAAAAAGCAACCTAAAAAATTAAGTTTGTATAAGGAACAAATGTCTCAATAACCTCTACTTTTATTAATGTTCACATGTTTCAATTGCTGAACTCCTTGTTGCATCAGTTTAAAAATGGGTGACATGTTCTTCGTATGACTTTAAATCTGAGTTGGCAAATATAGAAAGAAACGTTGCATTATTAAGGAATGAAAACTTCTGTTTATAAAGCTCTCTCACCAATAAAATGCATGGCCCAAACAAAATAATACTAAAAGGACATCTGTATCTCACACCTCTGCTTGATTAATTAAAATATCTGATAATGAGGAAACTTCTATGTGTGGAAGATCAAAGATTCCCTAGTATTCAGGCACCTAATAAAAACAGTCAGTGAATATCCCACATAATAACAGGTGGTAGAAACACTTTCTTTAAAAACTTTCCAAAGTATAACTCCACTAATAAATGTAGGGAAGCACAAGCTAGCTCATGTAGAATCTTCTTTATTAAAAACATACAAACAAGTAATCCAAATAGTACTTGAAAAAAACAGAATAAAGTGTAGAAATTCACTATTCCATTTATATACCTGTTTAAAATCTGGCTTAAAAGCATAAGAGTTGTTTACTAGGGTTCAATTAGACATAGACTAAACTAGACTAAACCTCCCTAATCTAAAAACAACATTTCTTACTTTAACTAGCATCACAAAACAAATGTAATAGCAATGTGATACACTATTGTAGGCCTTGTTAATATAATTACTGTTGCTAGACTACATAAATCCTTTTATACCTCCTATCTGCAACCTCCTAGAAAATTATTCAAATACCCTTAGAAATGGTTGTAAAATAGATCCTCACGGAAACCTCATAACTTTTTGACAAAGCACTTAATATAGTTTCACTTGAATGTTTTATTGCAATATGAATGCTAGTAATTTTTGTAAACAGAGTCAATTAAAACAATAGGCCATTAATTGGATATAATATTTTTATCTAATCCTTTCTAAAATTATTTTCAAAGATCTGCATAAAACTGAAAAGCCAGCTCCATATTTTTGTTTTGCCTAGACCATTCATTAAAGACTTCTCTCACAACTTGCAACTGCCATTTATCCAGTCTTTTATGACTAAAGAAAATCCCATCTCCACCTGGAACAGATTAAGTTTTATTAAGATTCAAAGTCATTTGTACTTCTACTAAAGTAAAAAGGTTTATCAGTCTGTGTGTTAGCCTTGCCTAATGATACTCAGTTTGAAGAATTCATCTCAGCAACAGTTTGGTATTTTATAAAAGTCAGTTTGACAAAACTCCTAAACTTCTATTAACTTATCCAAACTATTAATGACAAATTAAATGATAAAATATCAAAAAACAAACAAAAAAAATAACTGTCAAACTTGGTTAGAATACTTACTTAGAATAGTCTTCAAAAGAAGAACCTGAAATTACACTGATGTGTGAATATAGTGCAATACCTGTCCTTTTTAAGGTCTTCCTCCAAGTATATTCAGTTATTAACCTGCATTTCAACCAATCCCACTAGTAACTAACATAAGCCATTTTCATAATGCCAGAAGAATTCTTCATAGCCTATTCAAATGTAAAATTCATTATTTTAAAATATAATCCTTTCTGATTTTACATAATCCTTTTCCCATGAGTTTCTAAACTTTTCCCTTTTCCACTTTTACCTTGAGGCCCTATGAGAATAATCAAACTGTTTCTTTTTGTTACCCTGTTTCTTCTATTAGATTAATGCTAGATAACAACATATTAAACCTTTGCAAACAATTTACTTCTCCTATAATTATACCCTGCTACATGGCTGGCCTTAAGCCAATTAGACTGATTTGCCCCAATTGGGCCCCACTCCCACAGGGAGGCCCATATTAGCCTGTGGCAGGGCCATTATGTCTTATGTAACCCACAAGACTTTCCAAAGAGACATTGCAGCAAAGTGCAAGGCATTTTCCTACCTGTAGTCTTGCTTCTGCAGTAGTTAGGAATCTTGTCAGTGGGGTAGAGCACATTTCCTCTCTTTCATTGCACTAGTGCCTAGTATTATTAACACTGCAGTTTTGTGACACTTGTATGACTCACGGTGTTAGCTGCTCATTCTCTCATAGTAGTCATTTGCCATTGCTGAGTATTCAACCGGGTCTTTAACCCAAAACTGACATTGTGTATAGTATCTGCTTTTGTATATTACTTCATTTACCTGTTGCTGAAGATAGTAACACCATGTTTAATATGAAGACTGAAAGTGGTCCTGTGTTTTCTTTTGCTTCTGTTGCTCACATAGGGTATACAACTGATTCTTAATGAATAAAAATACAAACAATAACTGTGGAATAGCCAGCCTCATGAAAACAATGGGCACAAAAGCTGAACAGATACTGTGATGTGAGGTAACGTCTAACCACCATGACTTATGACAGAATGTTACCAGATCAATGATATTACAGAGGAACACTTGCTGCAGATACAGACCAGAAAAGGGCAGTCCAAAAGAAGTGAAACACAAAGTATGTAAGTTGATTAAACAGAGGCAGAGGTGGATAGAAAAATGATTCCACTTGGCTAAAACAGAAAAGCAGTAACAGAAACAGTTTACTCATAAAGCACTGCAAGGATACCAGTTTCTGACTTACATAAAAAATGGCGGGGAGAGGGCAGACAAATTGAAACTTAAAAGTAGAAATGTCTGTGCTGGATTGAGAAGGAGTTTTGCAGAGAGGTGTGCTGAAGAATGCTGAACAACTTGTGAGAGTTCTATGTGCCTTCCCTGCATCCATTTTAGTTTGTTTAAGGAACTCTGATTTCTTCCCTTCAGCTGAAGCATGCTGCTTAGCATTTACCATAAAGTTCTCTCTATATAATCTTTATAGTTGCCCTTGTGGTAAGAACTATGCATGGAAAGGATCTGTAAACATTAGTATACTTACCTAGTTTAGTCATAAATATGAAAATACAAACAAAATTTCAGAAATAGTTATAAGAGAGCTACAGGTGTGGAGGTGTGAGTAATGCTGTTTTTAAGGACAGACCTGAGATGATAATAATGATTATTATTATTATTATTATTATTATAATAATCATCATTCTGAGAAAATTCAACAGTTTTATGACTGAAAAAATCCATGAGAATTAATTGGGCAAGGGATTTCAACAGTTTAGAGCAGGTATAGGAGGTGACTGGAAATCTATGAAGGAAGAAAGACATATCATGATATCAGAATGTTTAACTGAGTTTAGAAAATATCCACTTTTTTTAGCTTTCCAACTCCTGACAACCAACAAGATCATTCACGCTCACTCAATTACAAGGACATCCTAGGATCACAGCATACTGGGCATGGAAACAATGTCTAAGGACTGTGATGAGTTTGAAGATTTTTCTAGGTTTTATCTTTTGATTGAGCTTACTTCAGAATAGCATGGTCTGCTTAGTGTTATTTGTATTTTTAATAAAATAAAAGATAAACAAATATATAATTTTGTTTTTAATATACAACAGTAACATGCATTCCTGATACCTTATTTATAATCATCATAGGTCAAAGAGGCCAAAGGGTAAAAGGGGTTGGGGTCAGGGTGGGGAGGTGGGTGTTGTGATCTGCTGAGGCCCCCACAAAATTGATCCCAATTTAAGTCTCATCTTACCCTGCTGGACCCATAGATACCAATATATGTTATTCATTTGAAGACTTACAGTACTAAACATCAGAATGTTTTATCTTTTGACATTATGCAAGTATAATTTGTATTAGATTTGCATTAAAATTATCTCACAATAAAATAACATTCTTCATTTTCAGTCATGGACTATTTTTTCCCCAAAAACCTTTTCTTAAATAATAAGCTGTTGGTGCAAAGATATTAACTAGTCTCAGTTAATATTCTTTATATAAAAAATACCAACACAACTCTTCTTAAGTAATATAACGAAAGCTGTTTAAAAATACAACTGTACAAAATAAAATAACCCCACCTGTACAAAATTCTTTTCAAAGTTCTAGGACCCCTTACAATTAAAAAAATGCATTCATTCTTGTTCAAATTCAGATACTCTCTTAGCATCTTGCAATATACAGATATTAGGTTGTTATGCCTGTCTTTTTAAATACGAAAGTAAACTATTAGCATTTATTGCTAATAATTTCATGTTTTACCTTTAGGCCTTCTTTCATATTTGTACTTTTTCCAGAGAAGTTCCTCATCTAACTTCACACTCCTTATAAGAAAGTACAACCTTTTCTTTCTTAATTTCAGAACAAGGTTCTAAAAGGGTATATCCATTTTCATGTATTTATATTGGTGGTAACATGTTCTTTCCGCTCTTACTCAAAGATGCACCCATTGAAGAACAGTGCCCTACATCATCTACTTGAGAAAGAACAAGAATAGCATCAAACACACTTCTTTTCAAAAAGTCACCTCATTCAGAGCTTGTTTTACTTGACTGTTTTTCAACAAACCACTCAAACATGTTCTGTACTACCGCACTTAGTGCATTTAGTGCATTTCTTATCACAATTTCATTTTGAATATCCTTCCTGCTAACAAAATGTATAAAACCAAGGGTAATTTATTTTAAAATGAACTAAAGAGCCATATGTAAAACACATTTTGGTCAATGTCCATATTTCATTAAACAATATGTTTTATGTTACTACTTCTACCAATAAATCGAGAATCCTTTCTCAGAGCATTTCCTCAGTCTATCTTTAACATGCTGCAACTAATAAACCCCTAAGCAGTACTTACAAAACTCTGAATGAACATCACTTCTGGCAAAATAAGTGTTTCAGTCCTATAGTTGAATGCTTTTCCTTTGACTTTAAAGTAACAGAAAAAGAAGACCAATTAACATTTCTTTCTCGCTTTTTCCAGTCTAATGCAATGCAGTTTTAAAAGCATCTACTGTTTCTCAGCTTTAGCCATATGTATAACTTATTTTCACAAAATGTACTACTTCTGTATGTACCAGGAGACTGGAATTGCCCAGTAGTTGCACTTTATTTACAAAGATCATAACTGTCCATGGGGGGCCCTGTTCATAAATAAAAAAAATTGAATAAGAAACATTTGTTTTTTTTTTTGCAGTACATTCTGAGATATGTCTTGTAATCTAGACTGCTTTCTTATGACCTCTGTAAACATATACAAGTGAGTTCTTTCTCTCTCTCTTAAATTAGTTCTTTAATTGTCAAATGTGCTGAATCTGTCCTCAGGCAGACTTTGAGATTAATTGCCAATACTCAATGAACCCAGAAGAGTGCAAGAGTACCCTTGTGATTCAATAAGTTGCAGATTCAGATCCAAGTCACCTGAGAAATCTTGTGCATCAGTTAAGATTTTGCAGTTCTGTTTACAATAGTGTTCCAGAAATCTTCATTAGCTACATCCATTGAAGAGTCAGTATCTAACAAAAACATTTGTTGAGCACTTAGACAACTATAAGTATTTCCACTCTTTCATCTCCCTGTACCCAAGTTCACAATCTGAAATGTTCCCCTTTGTTATCACTGTAACACTCATTTCTGTCATGATGTGCTTGTGCACTCAAAGCAGTAAAAAAATGTCCCTGGTGCACTGATCAAATTTTCCTGTCAGCATGAATACCACCTCCCAATTCCCATGGAAATAGGCCATAGACCTAGGTAGACTAACCTGGACAACAAAACATAAGTAAAGTAAAATATATTTTATTTCTGGAATGGCCATCCTTGCTGGTTCTTTGCATGTGCTGTGTGTATGCACTAGTTTGAGACTGTGTGTATGAAGGCTGTTAATACAAATGTCTATGGCTGTGAACTGCTAATGACTTGTTTTCTGTGGTCTGCAATTTGATTCCCTGTGTGCCTGCTCACCTACTGTTTGACTCTGAGCAAGTTACTTAACCAATCAGTGCTCCTGGGCTGATTCTGAGATCAGTGCTCTTCTCTGGGTAATAGATACAAATGAATAAGGAAATACATAAGGCAGAAGAAAAAGAAAGGAAGCATTTAATAGCAGAATGTAAAATGGGATGAGATGAGGGTAGGCTGAGTTATGTACTGTTCCAATATATCCATTCAGAATTACACAGTTTGAAACTGATATCTGAGTGCATAAAATATTTACAGTTATCTACTCGATGTTGTATAGTTTTAAGATCAGACAACATGTATCTAGATGCATAAAAGTATTTTCAAGTCCCCTCTTCTTTAGTATTCGCATTTTTAGTCTGCTATACATCAGAGAAAAAGTGTTAAGTAAAATGTAATGCATGGAACACTGAGATTACGCTCCAAAATCAGAATAAAAGATAAACCTGTTATGTGCTTCTGTAGCATGAGACCTGAATTTAACAGCACTTTCAAAGGTCTTTCAAAGGTGTGTAAAACATGTTATAGAACCCCTAAGCACTTTTACAATAGAGTATAAGGGAAGAGACAGTCTGTCACTCTCAGTCACTGAATATCTATCTTCCTATGTCAGCGTAAGTTTACAGATGCCTGTCTGTAAGAAACTTATTTATTTAAATTAGGGCAATATTTAAAAACTGTCCCTGATTTTTTTCTCTTACTTGCTGTTATTTCACACCTGGAAAAGCCATTGAAACACTTCAGCCTTTTTTATAGCTAGTATATGGAGTAGATAAAACTCCATGCACTACAGAGTCAAGAGCAGGTCTCACCAGTCCTAACCTGTTACTACATGTTCTCAGCACGGATGCAGGATTCACCTCCTGAACTTTGCTGTCAAGGTGAATTTCTTGTCATCCATGTCTCAGACACATAATACTGTGGTTATGCTTGGAGACCTGATCATAACCCTCTAGATAGAATATGACTGTCTCACTTTTTCTCTGTCAGGTTGCAATTTCACAGAATTAAAAAAAAAAAAAACAGAATCAGTTTAATAGAGAGTGAGCAAACAGGAACAAGCCTTAATAACCCCCAGACAGTTCAGTACCTAACAATAGATGGATACCCATCATGTGTATCCTAGCTGAAAAATAGTGCCTAACAATAAAATCCATCTAGGCTTATGAGATGTATCTGATTCCTGTGTTGACTCTTTGAGCAGCCACTGCTTTTTGCAGACCTTACTTTTCAATTATGAGACATATGTAGATTGCCAGGCCTTTCCTCATTAGTGGACACAAGTGTGCACACACAGACAAACTATGTGCACATTTACTGGCCATTTATATTCACCAGTCTGCTTGTCACCTGTCTTTTGGTCGTGGGAAGAAACTGGAGCACCCAGACAAAATCCGTGTAAAAATTGGAAAGATATGCACACTCTGTAATGAGATACCTCAAACAAGAATTGAAATGGGGAACTTTTTGCTGTCAGTCAGCAGTGCTACTTACTGTACCACTATGCTACCTGACAGTATGTTAGGTAGAAAGCCACTCTGGTGGCATAGAAGGATAAAGCCATAACTAGAACCAGGGTGACCCGGGTTTGATTAGTGTCTTGGCCCACTGACAGAATGCCAGGGAGAGATGGGCATGCTCATCATAATGGAGAGGGTGGTATATAGATATCTCCAGACAATGATCTCTGATGGAGGCTAGGGATGTCACCAGAGGAGTAGTGGTCAGATGGGAGTAGTGGAGCTTGGCTCAGCTGCTGTGGAGGCAGGGCAACATACCATGTATCCAGCAGTGCATGCCCCTCCCAAGATTGTACCATGTTGCCACAAAGTGGAAGGGGATGAAACAGGGTAGGTCAAAGGTAAGACCGCCACCTCTGAATGGCTCAGATGTGTCAAGCCCTGTTGTTTGTGATCTGTGACCAGTCCCAGCAATTACTGGAATAAGTCCAGGTGGGCATGGAGTAGCTGGTTGACCCAATGTGGATGGGGCACAAGTTCTGGGACAGTACTATTGAAGGAGGGGCAGGAGGAAAAAAAAGAGAGAAAAGATAGGCAGGAAGAGAAAAAAGGTTAAAACACATATGGTGTGTTTTTATGTATGAGTGAACTTTAAGGTATAAGAGCTACTGCACGTGTCTAAAGATGGTGTAGGTAGAGTAAGTGCACCTTAGTCTTTATTGTGTGTTTGTGTGCTTGACCTCAGTCTTTTTGGTCTATATTACATAATTAAAGAGACGCTTCTTCGAATATGTAATCATCGACACCTAAACATTGAAATGCAAAAACCGTGAATGGCCAAAACCGCAAATTTTTTCCTAGGGAAAAAATTCACAGGGCCATAGAAACAAGACAAACATTTCAAATGTAATTTAAGTGGGGGGCTTAATCCCCCCCACCCCCTAACTAAATATACCAACTCCGAGATTGTTCTACGTTGGGGTAAAGGGTAAAGGGTAAACTCCAGGAACGGCCAACTGAAATTTTTCCCTAGGAAAACAATTTGCGTTTTTTGCCTTTCGCGTTTTTCACATTTCGGTGTTTTGGGGTCGATGATTACATATTTGAAGAAGTGTCTCTTTGATTATGTAATATAGACCCCAGTCTTTTACCTTAACTTCATTTTCCCTTATATCCTTCCCCAGTTGTGACTCTCGAGGAAACAAAAAGGCAGTTTATAATAGGACATTATGTTATATGTTTTAGATAACTGGGATATGGAAAAGGAAATTTTGATCATTTTCTGAGAAGTGAGCCCACATTCTATCTAGTCATCATTACTTGTGGACTAACAAGTAGTCTCTGCACAATGAGCTACCGAGTTTCCCTGCCTTTTTTTCCTTTCAAAAAGGAAACCTCCCTAGCATAGTGATTTTATTCACACACACACACACACACACACAC
Source organism: Protopterus annectens (assembly GCF_019279795.1). Classification (NCBI taxonomy): domain Eukaryota; kingdom Metazoa; phylum Chordata; order Ceratodontiformes; family Protopteridae; genus Protopterus; species Protopterus annectens. The sequence continues at coordinate 1,912,154,354 of NC_056735.1, forward strand.
ACACACACACACACACACACACACACACACACACACACACACACACATATACCCACAAATATGTGTGGCTTTGTTTTGAGTAGTGAAACAGGAAAAGAAAGTATTCATCTTTGCCAGGTAATTGAATCCAGGACCTTTTACAATCTATGGGGTTGTCAATGCCACTGAATGTGCAAGTAGTCTCTGGATAAGTGGGCAAGCAGGTCCCTTAAGAGTATTTTCCTTTTCAGGTAGGAGTTTAGCTGGAGTATCACACCTGAAAAGAAGAATATATAGTAGCCTAGGAACTCCTTTTTAGTCTAGATACGATGACAACTGCATACATTTTTCTGCCAGTCTATGTCCATGTGGGAACCTTTCTTGGCTATTTATGGGAATATGCATTTCCAAAGGGAGAAGTAAAGCAGGCGCTTATATCTTTGACCATGCATGTCTGCTGCCATTAGAGAGTTGCAGGAAAGAAAAACCCATATAGCTATCTGGATGATGTTCAGGTTGATGGGCACACAATAATCATTTTGTTTCCTAGCAACTGGGAATGAATATGTAGGGCTACAGCAGTGGCTGGATGGTTAGCAGGAATGACGGACAGTAAAAGGATGCAAAAAAGAGCTGTAAAATCAAAGTTGTATTTGTCACATTGAAGGCTGCCTGCTGAGGTGTCAGGGACTTTGACTTTTTTTAAAATAAAATTTATGTTTTATGTAACATTTTCATAGACTGTATTTTTTGGATATTATTAACTGAATCGGTTGCCTGCATCTTTAAAATTGTTCAGAAACACATATTATAATAATCAAATTATAGGACTTTTCAAAATAAAATTTTTAGATTTCTATCTGGAAGGATCTGAAGATTACAATGTGTGTATAATAATAGATTAATGTGAGCATAATTAAACACAATAATTTCATTGCACACTGCATGAATGTCTTGCTAACTGCAGCAAAATTCTTTGTTTATCTGTTTGATTTTTTAAGCCCTGACTGCTGTATGAAAATGCCTGGCCATAACATCAAATAAGCAAATATGGAAAACTAATATGGATTTGTTATTTTGCTTCAGAAAAAAATAAAATTTATATTTATTACTTGTACTTATGACACAGCTATATCCTTTATAAATGTCTATTTTATCAATCTGTCATTTGTATCACTCATGATCATTCAGGCCTGATGCAAAAACCACTAAAGTGGAAAATAAGAAATGACAGGTAATGCCTCTCTAACCTCATTAAATTAATAATGTGTTGTTGTTTTGCCTAAGGCAGTGTTATTTTCGCTTTCTGTCTAAAGAAATTCAGAGTTACAAATTCTTTAGTTTAAGAGAGCATGAAACAATATTTTATTTAAAAAGAAAAAAGCTACAATTTTCTGGACCTCCCTCTGTGTATTGTTTCCATGTAGAATAAGACCGATGCATCCTCTTGGACTACATTTTGTTATGTAGAACTATCTCAGACAACCATAGTAATAAAAAAATAGTAACCTAGAGTATGAGAGCAAACAAGTGTTGCTTTTTCACCCAACACTTCTTGTATTTTATAATCTAGTAGAATACCTGTCATTGCAGGATAAGTTGCATTTTACTTCCTCCTGCTTGTGATTAAAATAATGCTGCATCTCTTTTTCCCAGTCCGAATGCCTACATTGTTTTATCCTGTGCATATTGAGAATGTCTAATTCCATGCATCCATAACTCCTATAATGAAAAAGCACCTTCTCATTTCACACCTGAATCATTTACTTGATATTTTCACATTGTGATCCTTCTTTTCACATTATTGATATCTAAAAGATGCCATGCTGAGTTTCAGTAGTTACTTTGAACTATCTGAATGTTGCTGTTATATAATCGTGACTTTCTGTTCCAGCTTTACCCCAAATACAACACATGGTCTACTTCAGAAACTGTTTATTGGCACCTGTTCCTGTACCAGTAACCTTTAATCCAGACTTCACTCTCTTCCTTTAAATATACATCTGCCTATCATAACCACTGCAGAATATACACAAATCATCCTTCAGTACTTAAGTGGTGGTCCTCTCTACTTTGCCTAAAAAACAGAAAGTGAAATGCAAACACGTAAACATCTTGAACTGCATTATTTATGTAATCTCACTACATTTTGACATTTCAGTTTATTGCTGGTCATTTGTACTTAAGCAGTATACTATAACAGGAGATATTTTATGTTGGAATCTGTTCCAGAGTGACAGGACTTGGTCCAAAACATCAAAATCCAAGGGGTCAGACAATCTTCTCATAAAGAAGTAACTGACACCATAACCATAGCTCTCAACAAAAAATCTGGGCGAAGCAAAAAATAATATGGGAACAAAGCCCCAGAAATAGGGACAAATTTTAAATATTGCTCTTGTAAACTTAGAAAGTTGCTAAAATAAAAAGTCTTGTGTTACCATGCGTTGTCTGAAGGATATGAAGTCTGAAACTCAAATGGCTGCCATTATTTAGTAAATGCAGTCCTCACTGATTTGCCACAGAAATCCAGAAAACCACAGATTTTATGAGGAACAGACAAAAAATATGAGGCAAAATTCTAGACATTCTATAAAATATAAACAGTTGAGAGGTATGACCATAACCCACATTCCTTTGTCATGAAATTCTGCTATTATATTAAATTATAGTGTAAAGGGTATGCTTTTTTTTTTTTTTTGCTAAATGTCAGTGCAGTTGTGAAAGAAAAGCTGGATGTACACTGGCTCATAGCAGCCAATTGATTAAAGAATTTCTGACTTTTCTCCCACTACATAATGTTATTTATTTATTTTTGAAATATTGAAGAATTTGTTACATCTTTCTGTTTCAACTGATTGATGTCAAACATTGTTGACAAGAAGCTGCATTTCAGAAAGGCAAGCTAGTTTCCTGTCATCTTGAATTCACTTTTTTATGTCATTGTGCTGATGCAGATATTGTGGTATGTGACAACTTTTGCATGGCAATCTGATACACTGCTGTTTAAAGTTGTTGGATTGCTAAGGCATCGTATAATGTATAACTCCACTAACAGAATTATTTTTGGAGTCGATATTTTGTGTATGAGAAACTGGTAGCCATGTCGTGTGACTTACACTGTTCCACCAGTAGGCATTACAGATTATACAATGACTGGCCCTAAACATTCAAAAATGAGCACTCTGATTGGCCACCCCAGCCAGCATGCCCATTGTAAATCTGAGAATATAATAATGGAAAAAGATCCGGTTGCCTGGACATTTTCCATTAGTATATCACCTGATTTTTTTTTTTCTTGTCCCGAGGTAGCAACAGAGAAAGGAAGATCTCTATTGCTTTAATGTCGATATGTTAAATGAGTTTAACATAGCGAGATAGCTTTAAAAAACAGTGGATATCTTCCTTTATCTGTTGCTTTTTGTAAAGATATTTCACTATGTTAAACTCGTTAAACATAGCGAGATAGCTTAAAAAAAGCACCGGAGATCTTCCTTTCACCATTGCTTTTTTTAAAGATATCTCGATATGTTAAACTTGTTTAACATAGTGAGATACTTAAAAAGCAACAGAGATTTTCCTTTCTCCATTGCTACGTCTGCACAGCACTAATGTACTGCATAAGCGTGGGACCATGACCCTTACGCATGCGCAATACATCAGAAATGCCCCAGAATACCTGCGGAAGAGTAGCACAGAGTCATTATACAATGACATTATTTAAGAAAAGTAAGCATTTTTTTTCTTAAATAATGTCATTGTATAATAGCAATAACCCATGGCTGGGTGTGGGCAATGCTGGATTTACCCACGGTTGCCTTTATTTGGTCACTCAGGCCTCGTCCTTGTGACCAAGCCAACAATGGGTAAATCCAGCATTACCCACACCCATCCGTGGGTTATTGCTTAAATAATTTACATATAGAACACACTGTAAGCCAATGACATCAAAAGTTTGCATCATTATTATGACTCATAAAATTTAAAATAATTAACTGTATTTTGTTCTATTGTATTATCTGTAGCATTATATTCTGTGGTGCACTTTTTTGTATGACTCACTTTTACCATTATTGTCAAATATTATTGCTGTACAGCCCTACTATAGATGTTACTGGCACAGCTTCTAAATGAAAATGTATCCCTGGCCTTGCTGATCCCTGTTTCATAAGAAATAACTGTCAGTATAAAATGTGTGTGTGTGTGTGTGTGTGTGTGTGTGTGTGTGTGTGTGTGTGTGTGTGTGTGTGTGTGTGTGTGTGTGTGTGTCAGCAGTAAGTCCTTTGTTTTAGGATATTTTTCTATTCTTCATGTTTGTGCTACCATGGAGCTGGTATATACATTTGTGGACGCTTGTTACCCACATCAAGGCAGCAGTGGGGCTTATCCCCATGCAAAAACATTTACAGTTTACCTTTTGCCATTGAGTGTTCTGGACATTAGTTTTTTTAAGTTGCAGGACATCAAGTTTTTGCTGTTCAAGTTTGAGTAATGAAACCAACTACTATATCCAGGTGGGTCGCGTGAACCATTAGCAGCCACTCTTCAACCTAAGGAAACTGGTAAAACTGTGTTACTGAGTGTTAAAAGCTCCTTCAAATAAGCAAGGCCCAAGCATTGTAAAAATAAAGATATTAAACAAGTCTGTCATCCTGTGTTGTTCATTCATTCCCAGTCATTTTTTTCTCCTTAAAGTATTATCTGGATATAGTTTAGTGTTCAGAAACTGCTTACTCTCTTGGAATTTCTTTATTTCTCATTTTTTTCCCTTCCAGACACCATGAAGGCTCAAGCATCATTTTCCTGTATTTAAAACTCAAAGAATTTCTGAAAGAAATATGTTTATGTTTGAATAATGTATAGGGCCACCATACCCTTTCTGTAGTTTTTACTCTTAAGTAATTGCACAGAATTTTATGTTCTGAATGTGTGTCTTGTTAAAGTTAATAAAATTCTCTAAACCACACTTACCTTAGAGTAAAAGTCTCAAATAGGTAATTGTTGGAAGAATCTTCAAGGACTGGTTATACTACAGCTCAGCTGAGTCTTTAAATGGTACATTCATCTCTGTACAGTGAAATGACTCTGTCATACATGTACTTGCAAATGTTTTATAAAAATGATTTAAAAAGCCTTTGAGCAGTCATCAATAACAGATGCAGACCTGCTTATATATGATACCTAACTGAGAAAGAAAGAGGAGGCCATACCAGCCTGTTAGAACAATAGCTTAGCACACCAAACAAAACCTACAATAAAGCTACTTTACTTTTGACAAAATATAAATGTGTCATAAAGTCTTTTTGGCAGTTTATACTTAACACAAGTACAAGTAATTCAGTAAAAAAGAAACACTGGTTTTAGAGGCACTGGTTTACAAAATTGTCATTAGATCTAATGGCAGAAATGAATTACTTAATATAAAGTTCTTAGACTATGTCACAATATGGAGGATCAGAGTTTTGCACCTGCTCAATCATCTGCATGAGGTATACTATTTCTATGTCTATTGTCAAATGTTACTATTCCTATACTCGACTTTCATGAAATACTTCTTGTGCTGGATCATGCTCACACAGAGTATTGAGCTTTGATGTGTTCACATATGATTCCCTATCCTGCACCATCACTGTGGAACTGCCCTGCCTAATGTCGGAGGATGTGCAACTTTTGATGATGATGATGATGATGATGATGTGGTCATGAGCTAACACAGTCAGGGAATACAGTGTGTGAGATTGTGTGTGTGTGTGTTTGACACTGGGAATGTGACCACTGCATCCCGTACACATATAATGACACATCCTCTATTCCTGGGGACATTCAGAAAAAACACACAACGGACAGGGAGGACAGGTTACTTGGGACAACAGCTGTCATTGAAATGTAGTACATCCTACCACACACTTGTCAGGATTTGTCCCTATCACACTTGGGCAAGAAGTAGAAATGGGGAGGTGAGTGTGGATGGGTACAGGAGACATGGTTACTGCCCTCCCCCTGAACTTGGTATGTCAATGGCTGTAACCTTGCACATGTGCAGGGTCATCATGGAGACAGATAATCGTAGCACCACAGCCATGGTGGAGTTAGTAAGGCTGATGAAGGGTATATGAGATGATCTCTGGGAGTGTTTGTCCAATATGTATGATTGTTCTGATAAATCACATAATAGAATGTGCTATGTCTTCTCATACTCTCCTGTTGCCTGTGAAGTGTTGTCCATGAAGCCATTCCATTATCACCTCCATGGATTGTGGTCATCTTGGCCATGGCCAATCTAGATCATGGTCACACAGTGCTAGAACGTCCACAGCTACATCTGCTATGGAGGGGTTCTTGGCCAGAATAGAACATCCTTGGGGTTATGGCAGTGACACATCTTATAATGGCTGTCAGTCATAGTTCATTAGTATGACAATATCTAGCCAGGGTCATGGTACAACCAGTGCAACTCCTGGTGTCTTCGGTTCTTAGGGGTAGGTACATGCACAGGACACTCACACTTCTACCATGCGAGCCCTGGACCTCTCCAGTAAATCAATACACAGTGCATCAACTAATGCAGAGGCTGTGTACAAAAAGACACATTCATACCACCACAGCTGCCAGTACAACACACACATGTGCACATACGCACACACACACACACACACACACACACACACACACACACACACACACACACACACACACACATGCTTGTGCATGCCCTTTCAGTGACAGTAGCTCTTTATAAAGCCTTTTATATTGATTTCCCCATTCAAAACCCACACTCACACGCAACCACACTTTTTCTTTTAGTTGTCCTCAGCACTCACGCATTTACCTGTGAAAGACATCCACCCTCATGCTTTCTACCCCACCTGTCCAAATGATAACTGTTCCCAGCCATTTGTACATTATTACTAGAGTTGTTATGTCTGATTCACAGTGTGGCCAGCCTGTCTGTGGTTAAGAACAGCTTGGTATTGGCTTTGCATGCATCAGTGGTGCTGTAGTGTATCTGCTTTACTTTTCTATGAGCTGAAGCTAAGATCATACCACTGTCACTTTGCAAGTGCCACTGTATACTGTGCCCGTCTTTACCTGGTGTGATCATCCCCTACTGCTTGCTCCTCCACAACTCCTCATCTGGCTCAGCCTCCACTGTCTAGTATGCTGTGGGGGCTGCTTCTCCTGCAGTGGAACCACCCCCCAGCTGTAACTGCCTCTTTGTGTGATATTATGTAACACGGCACATCGTGAAACATTTTTGCAGACATACCAGGACTATACTGCAGGGTACCACCAGATGAATCCAAACAGTGAAATATAACTTCAGTAGCCTGAACACACACTCAGTAATGTTCCCTGTTTGCAATTAGGCATTTCTGTACCCATGGTTTGCTTTGTTGTGTGGATTTCTGATAAGTTTTATCAGTCAGGGATTATGGGAATATCCTTTATCACCAATAAGGTGTCCTTAGGGGCTGTCACCCTTTGGAATGCATTGGTACATGTCATAGGTGTGCTATATGTGAGTGGCATGATAACTATCTGAGTGGTCTGCTGA